>NW_028125925.1:0-406011 GCF_965194825.1 Balaenoptera physalus
CTTCCCAGAGCCATTCCTACAGTGGCTAGAGGCCTGTCAACAGCAGTCAATTTCAAGTAGCTTCAAGGCAGCATGAATGGAGCTTTCAAAATGGGAAAGCAAGGCTAGTTCCATCAGGCCCCCATTTCCACGGGCACACGCAGCATACATCCCTGTGCTTTCTAACAAGTCCAAACAGACACAGGTTACCCAGTGGTTCTTTCCCTGAATCAACTCCTCGAAGCAGGGTGTTCTTCAAATAGCGAACTGTCTCAACCAAGGATCGCCCCAGCTAAGCCTCCGGGCCCGTGGCTCTTCAAAACCCTGCAGTGTTACACGAGGAACTGGGCTTTAGTTGCAGTCGGAACGCAGGCTGACATTCTCCTGGAGGCAGGGTGACTTCAGGCAGGGGGTCCCAGATGGAATGCGAAGCTGAGGGTTATTCTCAGTGCAGCTCAGACTAGGGTAATGAGGCAGACTTGCACGGAATGTTGGACCTGCTAGAAAGGTGTTCGTCGACCTGTGGGAGTGTTGAGGAAATCAAGCCGTCCCAAGAAAGAGTGCAGTCTGTTGCCCTACACTCGGCATACTCAGAGTGGCTACGAAGGGCTACGGGCCTGGATGTGGCATAGCGGGCCCACGGGGGCCTGGGGTTCCTCAGTGTTCTTGCAGGGAATAGGGTGCCCACGCGAGGCTCCTAGATGTCCTGCAAAGCGGACTGACGTTAAAATAATGCAGAGCAGGGGCTTCGCTTGTGGTGCAGTGGTTGGGAATCCACCTGCCGATGCAGGGGACACGGGTTCGAGCCTTGGTCCACCAAGATCTCACATGCTGAGGAGCAACTAAGCCCGTGCTCCACTACGACTGAGCCTGCGCTCTAGAGTCCGGGAGCCACAACGACTGAGCCCGCATGCCACAACTACTGAAGTCCACGTGCCTAGAGCTTCTGCTCCACAACAAGAGGAGCCACCGCAATGAGAAGCCCGAGCACCGCAACGAAGAGTAGCCCCCGCTCGCTACAACTAGAGAACGCTCACATGCAGCAACGACGACCCAACACAGTAAAACAAAAATGATAAATTACATAAGAAAATAAATAAATAGATAGATAGATAAACAAATGAATAAATAAATAAACTAACGCTGAGCAGGGGCTACGGCCTCCTGAAAACTGCAGCACGCCTCCGCTTCTGCACGGCAATTCAGGGCCTTACCTCGAGGCAAGTGCTCACACTGAGTGTCCCGTTAGCGCCACAGCATGGTAGGATGCTGGCTTTCTCCTCGAGCAGAGTGACTTCAGGTACGAGGTCCTCGAAGAATTCTAAGCACAGTGTTTTCTCATGGAAGCTCAGACGGGGGCCATGACGAACACTTCCATGGCACGTCGCACTGCCTACAAATGTGGTCCTGAGGCTGTTCCAGTGCTCTGGAAATGTAGCTCTCCTTAAGGAACGAGCAGTGTGTTGCCCATCACTCGGCATACACAGAGGGCCTCCGAGGGACCGACCTTTGGGCCTCGACGTTGCTCAGCAGGCCCACAGGGGTCTGCAGGCACTCAGAGATCCTGGAGGGAAAATGATGCACACCCGAGGGGCCTAGGAGTCCTGAAAAGGGTACTTCCTTTAAAATAAAGCAGAAGAGGGGCTTCCCTGATGGCGCAGTGGTTGAGAATCTGCCTGCCAATGCAGGGTACACGGGTTGGAGCCTTGGTCTGGGAGGATTCCACATGCTGCGGAACAACTGGGCCCGTGAGCCACAACTACTGAGCCTGCGCCTCTGGAGCCTGTGCTCTGCAACAAGAGAGGCCGCGATACTGAGAGGCCTACGCACCGCGATGAAGAGTGGCCCCCACTTACCGCAACTGGAGAGAGCCCTAGCACAGAAACGAAGACACAACATAGCAAGCAATCAATCAATACATAAATCTTAAAAAAACAATAAAACATTAAAAAAATAAAATACAATAAAGCAGAACAGCGACTAAGACCTCGTGGAAAGGGCTGCATGCCTCCTTTTCTGCGCGGCTACTCAGGGACTTACCTCGAGGCCAGTACTCACGTTGAGTTTCCATTTAGCTCTAGAGCGTGGCAGGATGAGCTCCACCCCGGCCATCGAAGCACCCGGCTTAGCTAGAGAAAACTCCTTTTCTTCCCAGAGCCATGCCTACAGTGGCTAGTGGCCTGTCAACAGCAGTCAATTTCAAGTAGCTTCAAGGCAGCATGAATGGAGCTTTCAAAATGGGAAAGCAAGGCTAGTTCCATCAGGCCCCCATTTCCATGGGCACACACAGCATACATCCCTGTGCTTTCTAACAAGTCCAAACAGACACAGGTTACCCAGTGGTACCTTCCCTGAATCAACTCCTCGAAGCAGGGTGTTCTGCAAATAGCGAACTGCCTCAACCAAGGAACGCCCCAGGTAAGCCTCCGGGCCCGTGGCTCTTCAAAAGCCTGCAGTGTTACACGAGGAACTGGGCTTTAGGTGCAGTCGGAACGCAGGCCGACATTCTCCTGGAGGCAGGGTGACTTCAGGCAGGGGGTACCAGATGGAATGCGAAGCCGAGGGTTATTCTCAGTGCAGCTCAGACTAGGGCAATGAGTCAGACTTGCACGGAATGTTGGACCTGCTAGAAAGGTGTTCGTCGACCTGTGGGAGTGTTGAGGGAATCAAGCTGTCCCAAGAAAGAGTGCCGTCTGTTGCCCTACACTCGGCATACACAGAGTGGCTCCGAAGGGCTACGGGCCTGGATGTGGCTTAGCAGGCCCATGGGGGCCTGACGGTACTCAGTGTTCTTGCAGGGAATAGGGTGCCCACGCGGGGTTCCTAGACGTCCTGCAAAGCGTACTGACATTAAAACAATGCAGAGCAGCAGCTATGGCCTCATGGAAAATGCTGCACGCCTCCTCTTCTGCATGGCAATTCAGGGCCTTAACTTGAGGCACGTGCTCTAGCTGAGTGTCCTGTTAGCGACACAGCATGGTAGGATGCTGACTTTCTCCTCGAGCAGAGTGACTTCAGGTACGAGGTCCTCGAAGAATTCTAAGCGGAGTGTTTTCTCATGGCAGCTCAGACGGGGGCCATGACAAACACTTCCATGGCACGTCGCACTGCCTAGAGATGTGGTCCTGAGGCTGTTCCAGTGCTCTGGAAATGTAGCTCTCCTTAAGGAACGAGCAGTGTGTTGCCCATCACTCGGCATACACAGAGGGCCTCCGAGGGACCGACCTTTGGGCCTCGATGTTGCTCAGAAGGCCCACAGGGGTCTGGAGGTACTCACTGATCTTGGAGAGAAAATGATGCACACCCGAGGGGCCTAGGAGTCCTAAAAAGAGTACTTCCTTTAAAATAAAGCAGAACAGGGGCTTCCCTGGTGGCGCAGTGGTTGAGAATCTGCCTGCCAATGCAGGGTACACGGGTGCGAGCCCTGGTCTGGGAGGATCCCACATGCCGCGGAGCAACCGGGCCGGTGAGCCACAACTACTGAGCCTGCGCCTCTGGAGCCTGTGCTCCACAACAAGAGAGGCCGCGATAGTGAGAGGCCTACGCACCGCGATGAAGAGTCGCCCCCACTTACCGCAACTGGAGAGGGCCCTAGCACAGAAACGAAGACCCAATATAGCAATCAATCAATCAATACATAAATCTTAAAAAAACAATAAAACATTAAAACAATAAAATAAAATAAAGCAGAACAGCGACTAAGACCTCGTGGAAAGGGCTGCATGCCTCCATTTCTGCGCGGCTATTCAGGGACTTACCTCGAGGCCAATACTCACGTTGAGTTTCCCTTTAGCTCTAGAGCGTGGCAGGATGAGCTCCACCCCGGCCATCGAAGCACCCGGCTTAGCTAGAGAAAACTCCTTTTCTTCCCAGAGCCATTCCTACAGTGGCTAGAGGCCTGTCAACAGCAGTCAATTTCAAGTAGCTTCAAGGCAGCATGAATAGAGCTTTCAAAATGGGAAAGCAAGGCTAGTTCCATCAGGCCCCATTTCCACGGGCACACGCAGCATACATCCCTGTGCTTTCTAACAAGTCCAAACAGACACAGGTGACCCAGTGGTTCTTTCGCTGAATCAACTCCTCGAAGCAGGGTGTTCTTCAAATAGCGAACTGTCACAACCAAGGATCGCCCCAGCTAAGCCTCCGGGCCCGTGGCTCTTCAAAACCCTGCAGTGTTACACGAGGAACTGGGCTTTAGGTGCAGTCGGAACGCAGGCTGACATTCTCCTGGAGGCAGGGTGACTTCAGGCAGGGGGTACCAGATGGAATGCGAAGCCGAGGGTTATTCTCAGTGCAGCTCAGACTAGGGCAATGAGTCAGACTTGCACGGAATGTTGGACCTGCTAGAAAGGTGTTCGTCGACCTGTGGGAGTGTTGAGGAAATCAAGCTGTCCCAAGAAAGAGTGCCATCTGTTGCCCTACACTCGGCATACACAGAGTGGCTCCGAAGGGCTACGGGCCTGGATGTGGCTTAGCAGGCCCATGGGGGCCTGACGGTACTCAGTGTTCTTGCAGGGAATAGGGTGCCCACGCGGGGTTCCTAGACGTCCTGCAAAGCGTACTGACATTAAAACAATGCAGAGCAGCGGCTATGGCCTCATGGAAAATGCTGCACGCCTCCTCTTCTGCATGGCAATTCAGGGCCTTAACTTGAGGCACGTGCTCTAGCTGAGTGTCCCGTTAGCGACACAGCATGGTAGGATGCTGACTTTCTCCTCGAGCAGCGTGACTTCAGGTACGAGGTCCTCGAAGAATTCTAAGCGGAGTGTTTTCTCATGGCAGCTCAGACGGGGGCCATGACAAACACTTCCATGGCACGTCGCACTGCCTAGAGATGTGGTCCTGAGGCTGTTCCAGTGCTCTGGAAATGTAGCTCTCCTTAAGGAACGAGCAGTGTGTTGCCCATCACTCGGCATACACAGAGGGCCTCCGAGGGACCGACCTTCGGGCCTCGATGTTGCTCAGCAGGCCCACAGGGGTCTGGAGGTACTCACTGATCTTGGAGAGAAAATGATGCACACCCGAGGGGCCTAGGAGTCCTGAAAAGGGTACTTCCTTTAAAATAAAGCAGAACAGGGGCTTCCCTGGTGGCGCAGTGGTTGAGAATCTGCCTGCCAATGCAGGGTACACGGGTTCGAGCCCTGGTCTGGGAGGATCCCACATGCCGCGGAGCAACCGGGCCCGTGAGCCACAACTACTGAGCCTGCGCCTCTGGAGCCTGTGCTCCACAACAAGAGAGGCCGCGATAGTGAGAGGCCTACGCACCGCGATGAAGAGTCGCCCCCACTTACCGCAACTGGAGAGGGCCCTAGCACAGAAACGAAGACCCAATATAGCAATCAATCAATCAATACATAAATCTTAAAAAAACAATAAAACATTAAAACAATAAAATAAAATAAAGCAGAACAGCGACTAAGACCTCGTGGAAAGGGCTGCATGCCTCCATTTCTGCGCGGCTACTCAGGGACTTACCTCGAGGCCAATACTCACGTTGAGTTTCCCTTTAGCTCTAGAGCGTGGCAGGATGAGCTCCACCCCGGCCATCGAAGCACCCGGCTTAGCTAGAGAAAACTCCTTTTCTTCCCAGAGCCATTCCTACAGTGGCTAGAGGCCTGTCAACAGCAGTCAATTTCAAGTAGCTTCAAGGCAGCATGAATGGAGCTTTCAAAATGGGAAAGCAAGGCTAGTTCCATCAGGCCCCCATTTCCACGGGCACACGCAGCATACATCCCTGTGCTTTCTAACAAGTCCAAACAGACACAGGTTACCCAGTGGTTCTTTCCCTGAATCAACTCCTCGAAGCAGGGTGTTCTTCAAATAGCGAACTGTCTCAACCAAGGATCGCCCCAGCTAAGCCTCCGGGCCCGTGGCTCTTCAAAACCCTGCAGTGTTACACGAGGAACTGGGCTTTAGTTGCAGTCGGAACGCAGGCTGACATTCTCCTGGAGGCAGGGTGACTTCAGGCAGGGGGTCCCAGATGGAATGCGAAGCTGAGGGTTATTCTCAGTGCAGCTCAGACTAGGGTAATGAGGCAGACTTGCACGGAATGTTGGACCTGCTAGAAAGGTGTTCGTCGACCTGTGGGAGTGTTGAGGAAATCAAGCCGTCCCAAGAAAGAGTGCAGTCTGTTGCCCTACACTCGGCATACTCAGAGTGGCTCCGAAGGGCTACGGGCCTGGATGTGGCATAGCGGGCCCACGGGGGCCTGGGGTTACTCAGTGTTCTTGCAGGGAATAGGGTGCCCACGCGAGGCTCCTAGATGTCCTGCAAAGCGGACTGACGTTAAAATAATGCAGAGCAGGGGCTTCGCTTGTGGTGCAGTGGTTGGGAATCCACCTGCCGATGCAGGGGACATGGGTTCGAGCCTTGGTCCACCAAGATCTCACATGCTGCGGAGCAACTAAGCCCGTGCTCCACAACGACTGAGCCTGCGCTCTAGAGTCCGGGAGCCACAACGACTCAGCCCGCATGCCACAACTACTGAAGTCCACGTGCCTAGAGCTTCTGCTCCACAACAAGAGGAGCCACCGCAATGAGAAGCCCGAGCACCGCAACGAAGAGTAGCCCCCGCTCGCTACAACTAGAGAACGCTCACATGCAGCAACGACGACCCAACACAGTAAAACAAAAATGATAAATTACATAAGAAAATAAATAAATAGATAGATAGATAAACAAATGAATAAATAAATAAACTAACGCTGAGCAGGGGCTACGGCCTCCTGAAAACTGCAGCACGCCTCCGCTTCTGCACGGCAATTCAGGGCCTTACCTCGAGGCAAGTGCTCACACTGAGTGTCCCGTTAGCGCCACAGCATGGTAGGATGCTGGCTTTCTCCTCGAGCAGAGTGACTTCAGGTACGAGGTCCTCGAAGAATTCTAAGCACAGTGTTTTCTCATGGAAGCTCAGACGGGGGCCATGACGAACTCTTCCATGGCACGTCGCACTGCCTAGAAATGTGGTCCTGAGGCTGTTCCAGTGCTCTGGAAATGTAGCTCTCCTTAAGGAACGAGCAGTGTGTTGCCCATCACTCGGCATACACAGAGGGCCTCCGAGGGACCGACCTTTGGGCCTCGACGTTGCTCAGCAGGCCCACAGGGGTCTGCAGGCACTCAGAGATCCTGGAGGGAAAATGATGCACACCCGAGGGGCCTAGGAGTCCTGAAAAGGGTACTTCCTTTAAAATAAAGCAGAAGAGGGGCTTCCCTGATGGCGCAGTGGTTGAGAATCTGCCTGCCAATGCAGGGTACACGGGTTGGAGCCTTGGTCTGGGAGGATTCCACATGCTGCGGAACAACTGGGCCCGTGAGCCACAACTACTGAGCCTGCGCCTCTGGAGCCTGTGCTCCGCAACAAGAGAGGCCGCGATACTGAGAGGCCTACGCACCGCGATGAAGAGTGGCCCCCACTTACCGCAACTGGAGAGAGCCCTAGCACAGAAACGAAGACACAACATAGCAAGCAATCAATCAATACATAAATCTTAAAAAAACAATAAAACATTAAAAAAATAAAATACAATAAAGCAGAACAGCGACTAAGACCTCGTGGAAAGGGCTGCATGCCTCCTTTTCTGCGCGGCTACTCAGGGACTTACCTCGAGGCCAGTACTCACGTTGAGTTTCCATTTAGCTCTAGAGCGTGGCAGGATGAGCTCCACCCCGGCCATCGAAGCACCCGGCTTAGCTAGAGAAAACTCCTTTTCTTCCCAGAGCCATGCCTACAGTGGCTACTGGCCTGTCAACAGCAGTCAATTTCAAGTAGCTTCAAGGCAGCATGAATGGAGCTTTCAAAATGGGAAAGCAAGGCTAGTTCCATCAGGGCCCCATTTCCACGGGCACACGCAGCATACATCCCTGTGCTTTCTAACAAGTCCAAACAGACACAGGTTACCCAGTGGTACCTTCCCTGAATCAACTCCTCGAAGCAGGGTGTTCTGCAAATAGCGAACTGCCTCAACCAAGGAACGCCCCAGGTAAGCCTCCGGGCCCGTGGCTCTTCAAAAGCCTGCAGTGTTACACGAGGAACTGGGCTTTAGGTGCAGTCGGAACGCAGGCCGACATTCTCCTGGAGGCAGGGTGACTTCAGGCAGGGGGTACCAGATGGAATGCGAAGCCGAGGGTTATTCTCAGTGCAGCTCAGACTAGGGCAATGAGTCAGACTTGCACGGAATGTTGGACCTGCTAGAAAGGTGTTCGTCGCCTTTGGGAGTGTTGAGGGAATCAAGCTGTCCCAAGAAAGAGTGCCGTCTGTTGCCCTACACTCGGCATACACAGAGTGGCTCCGAAGGGCTACGGGCCTGGATGTGGCTTAGCAGGCCCATGGGGGCCTGACGGTACTCAGTGTTCTTGCAGGGAATAGGGTGCCCACGCGGGGTTCCTAGACGTCCTGCAAAGCGTACTGACATTAAAACAATGCAGAGCAGCGGCTATGGCCTCATGGAAAATGCTGCACGCCTCCTCTTCTGCATGGCAATTCAGGGCCTTAACTTGAGGCACGTGCTCTAGCTGAGTGTCCCGTTAGCGACACAGCATGGTAGGATGCTGACTTTCTCCTCGAGCAGCGTGACTTCAGGTACGAGGTCCTCGAAGAATTCTAAGCGGAGTGTTTTCTCATGGCAGCTCAGACGGGGGCCATGACGAACACTTCCATGGCACGTCGCACTGCCTAGAGATGTGGTCCTGAGGCTGTTCCAGTGCTCTGGAAATGTAGCTCTCCTTAAGGAACGAGCAGTGTGTTGCCCATCACTCGGCATACACAGAGGGCCTCCGAGGGACCGACCTTCGGGCCTCGATGTTGCTCAGCAGGCCCACAGGGGTCTGGAGGTACTCACTGATCTTGGAGAGAAAATGATGCACACCCGAGGGGCCTAGGAGTCCTGAAAAGGGTACTTCCTTTAAAATAAACCAGAACAGGGGCTTCCCTGGTGGCGCAGTGGTTGAGAATCTGCCTGCCAATGCAGGGTACACGGGTGCGAGCCCTGGTCTGGGAGGATCCCACATGCCGCGGAGCAACCGGGCCCGTGAGCCACAATTACTGAGCCTGCGCCTCTGGAGCCTGTGCTCCACAACAAGAGAGGCCGCGATAGTGAGAGGCCTACGCACCGCGATGAAGAGTCGCCCCCACTTACCGCAACTGGAGAGGGCCCTAGCACAGAAACGAAGACCCAATATAGCAATCAATCAATCAATACATAAATCTTAAAAAAACAATAAAACATTAAAACAATAAAATAAAATAAAGCAGAACAGCGACTAAGACCTCGTGGAAAGGGCTGCATGCCTCCATTTCTGCGCGGCTACTCAGGGACTTACCTCGAGGCCAATACTCACGTTGAGTTTCCCTTTAGCTCTAGAGCGTGGCAGGATGAGCTCCACCCCGGCCATCGAAGCACCCGGCTTAGCTAGAGAAAACTCCTTTTCTTCCCAGAGCCATTCCTACAGTGGCTAGAGGCCTGTCAACAGCAGTCAATTTCAAGTAGCTTCAAGGCAGCATGAATGGAGCTTTCAAAATGGGAAAGCAAGGCTAGTTCCATCAGGCCCCCATTTCCACGGGCACACGCAGCATACATCCCTGTGCTTTCTAACAAGTCCAAACAGACACAGGTGACCCAGTGGTTCTTTCCCTGAATCAACTCCTCGAAGCAGGGTGTTCTTCAAATAGCGAACTGTCTCAACCAAGGATCGCCCCAGCTAAGCCTCCGGGCCCGTGGCTCTTCAAAACCCTGCAGTGTTACACGAGGAACTGGGCTTTAGTTGCAGTCGGAACGCAGGCTGACATTCTCCTGGAGGCAGGGTGACTTCAGGCAGGGGGTCCCAGATGGAATGCGAAGCTGAGGGTTATTCTCAGTGCAGCTCAGACTAGGGTAATGAGGCAGACTTGCACGGAATGTTGGACCTGCTAGAAAGGTGTTCGTCGACCTGTGGGAGTGTTGAGGAAATCAAGCCGTCCCAAGAAAGAGTGCAGTCTGTTGCCCCACACTCGGCATACTCAGAGTGGCTCCGAAGGGCTACGGGCCTGGATGTGGCATAGCGGGCCCATGGGGGCCTGGGGTTCCTCAGTGTTCTTGCAGGGAATAGGGTGCCCACGCGAGGCTCCTAGATGTCCTGCAAAGCGGACTGACGTTAAATTAATGCAGAGCAGGGGCTTCGCTTGTGGTGCAGTGGTTGGGAATCCACCTGCCGATGCAGGGGACATGGGTTCGAGCCTTGGTCCACCAAGATCTCACATGCTGCGGAGCAACTAAGCCCGTGCTCCACTACGACTGAGCCTGCGCTCTAGAGTCCGGGAGCCACAACGACTGAGCCCGCATTCCACAACTACTGAAGTCCACGTGCCTAGAGCTTCTGCTCCACAACAAGAGGAGCCACCGCAATGAGAAGCCCGAGCACCGCAACGAAGAGTAGCCCCCGCTCGCTACAACTAGAGAACGCTCACATGCAGCAACGACGACCCAACACAGTAAAACAAAAATGATAAATTACATAAGAAAATAAATAAATAGATAGACAGATAGATAAACAAATGAATAAATAAATAAACTAACGCTGAGCAGGGGCTACGGCCTCCTGAAAACTGCAGCACGCCTCCGCTTCTGCACGGCAATTCAGGGCCTTACCTCGAGGCAAGTGCTCACACTGAGTGTCCCGTTAGCGCCACAGCATGGTAGGATGCTGGCTTTCTCCTCGAGCAGAGTGACTTCAGGTACGAGGTCCTCGAAGAATTCTAAGCACAGTGTTTTCTCATGGAAGCTCAGACGGGGGCCATGACGAACTCTTCCATGGCACGTCGCACTGCCTAGAAATGTGGTCCTGAGGCTGTTCCAGTGCTCTGGAAATGTAGCTCTCCTTAAGGAACGAGCAGTGTGTTGCCCATCACTCGGCATACACAGAGGGCCTCCGAGGGACCGACCTTTGGGCCTCGACGTTGCTCAGCAGGCCCACAGGGGTCTGCAGGCACTCAGAGATCCTGGAGGGAAAATGATGCACACCCGAGGGGCCTAGGAGTCCTGAAAAGGGTACTTCCTTTAAAATAAAGCAGAAGAGGGGCTTCCCTGATGGCGCAGTGGTTGAGAATCTGCCTGCCAATGCAGGGTACACGGGTTGGAGCCTTGGTCTGGGAGGATTCCACATGCTGCGAAACAACTGGGCCCGTGAGCCACAACTACTGAGCCTGCGCCTCTGGAGCCTGTGCTCCGCAACAAGAGAGGCCGCGATACTGAGAGGCCTACGCACCGCGATGAAGAGTGGCCCCCACTTACCGCAACTGGAGAGAGCCCTAGCACAGAAACGAAGACACAACATAGCCAGCAATCAATCAATACATAAATCTTAAAAAAACAATAAAACATTAAAAAAATAAAATACAATAAAGCAGAACAGCGACTAAGACCTCGTGGAAAGGGCTGCATGCCTCCTTTTCTGCGCGGCTACTCAGGAACTTACCTCGAGGCCAGTACTCACGTTGAGTTTCCATTTAGCTCTAGAGCGTGGCAGGATGAGCTCCACCCCGGCCATCGAAGCACCCGGCTTAGCTAGAGAAAACTCCTTTTCTTCCCAGAGCCATGCCTACAGTGGCTAGTGGCCTGTCAACAGCAGTCAATTTCAAGTAGCTTCAAGGCAGCATGAATGGAGCTTTCAAAATGGGAAAGCAAGGCTAGTTCCATCAGGCCCCCATTTCCACGGGCACACACAGCATACATCCCTGTGCTTTCTAACAAGTCCAAACAGACACAGGTTACCCAGTGGTACCTTCCCTGAATCAACTCCTCGAAGCAGGGTGTTCTGCAAATAGCGAACTGCCTCAACCAAGGAACGCCCCAGGTAAGCCTCCGGGCCCGTGGCTCTTCAAAAGCCTGCAGTGTTACACGAGGAACTGGGCTTTAGGTGCAGTCGGAACGCAGGCCGACATTCTCCTGGAGGCAGGGTGACTTCAGGCAGGGGGTACCAGATGGAATGCGAAGCCGAGGGTTATTCTCAGTGCAGCTCAGACTAGGGCAATGAGTCAGACTTGCACGGAATGTTGGACCTGCTAGAAAGGTGTTCGTCGACCTGTGGGAGTGTTGAAGGAATCAAGCTGTCCCAAGAAAGAGTGCCGTCTGTTGCCCTACACTCGGCATACACAGAGTGGCTCCGAAGGGCTACGGGCCTGGATGTGGCTTAGCAGGCCCATGGGGGCCTGACGGTACTCAGTGTTCTTGCAGGGAATAGGGTGCCCACGCGGGGTTCCTAGACGTCCTGCAAAGCGTACTGACATTAAAACAATGCAGAGCAGCGGCTATGGCCTCATGGAAAATGCTGCACGCCTCCTCTTCTGCATGGCAATTCAGGGCCTTAACTTGAGGCACGTGCTCTAGCTGAGTGTCCCGTTAGCGACACAGCATGGTAGGATGCTGACTTTCTCCTCGAGCAGCGTGACTTCAGGTACGAGGTCCTCGAAGAATTCTAAGCGGAGTGTTTTCTCATGGCAGCTCAGACGGGGGCCATGACGAACACTTCCATGGCACGTCGCACTGCCTAGAGATGTGGTCCTGAGGCTGTTCCAGTGCTCTGGAAATGTAGCTCTCCTTAAGGAACGAGCAGTGTGTTGCCCATCACTCGGCATACACAGAGGGCCTCCGAGGGACCGACCTTCGGGCCTCGATGTTGCTCAGCAGGCCCACAGGGGTCTGGAGGTACTCACTGATCTTGGAGAGAAAATGATGCACACCCGAGGGGCCTAGGAGTCCTGAAAAGGGTACTTCCTTTAAAATAAAGCAGAACAGGGGCTTCCCTGGTGGCGCAGTGGTTGAGAATCTGCCTGCCAATGCAGGGTACACGGGTGCGAGCCCTGGTCTGGGAGGATCCCACATGCCGCGGAGCAACCGGGCCCGTGAGCCACAATTACTGAGCCTGCGCCTCTGGAGCCTGTGCTCCACAACAAGAGAGGCCGCGATAGTGAGAGGCCTACGCACCGCGATGAAGAGTCGCCCCCACTTACCGCAACTGGAGAGGGCCCTAGCACAGAAACGAAGACCCAATATAGCAATCAATCAATCAATACATACATCTTAAAAAAACAATAAAACATTAAAACAATAAAATAAAATAAAGCAGAACAGCGACTAAGACCTCGTGGAAAGGGCTGCATGCCTCCATTTCTGCGCGGCTACTCAGGGACTTACCTCGAGGCCAATACTCACGTTGAGTTTCCCTTTAGCTCTAGAGCGTGGCAGGATGAGCTCCACCCCGGCCATCGAAGCACCCGGCTTAGCTAGAGAAAACTCCTTTTCTTCGCAGAGCCATTCCTACAGTGGCTAGAGGCCTGTCAACAGCAGTCAATTTCAAGTAGCTTCAAGGCAGCATGAATGGAGCTTTCAAAATGGGAAAGCAAGGCTAGTTCCATCAGGCCCCTATTTCCACGGGCACACGCAGCATACATCCCTGTGCTTTCTAACAAGTCCAAACAGACACAGGTTACCCACTGGTTCTTTCCCTGAATCAACTCCTCGAAGCAGGGTGTTCTTCAAATAGCGAACTGTCTCAACCAAGGATCGCCCCAGCTAAGCCTCCGGGCCCGTGGCTCTTCAAAACCCTGCAGTGTTACACGAGGAACTGGGCTTTAGTTGCAGTCGGAACGCAGGCTGACATTCTCCTGGAGGCAGGGTGACTTCAGGCAGGGGGTCCCAGATGGAATGCGAAGCTGAGGGTTATTCTCAGTGCAGCTCAGACTAGGGTAATGAGACAGACTTGCACGGAATGTTGGACCTGCTAGAAAGGTGTTCGTCGACCTGTGGGAGTGTTGAGGAAATCAAGCCGTCCCAAGAAGGAGTGCAGTCTGTTGCCCTACACTCGGCATACTCAGAGTGGCTCCGAAGGGCTATGGGCCTGGATGTGGCATAGCGGGCCCACGGGGGCCTGGGGTTACTCAGTGTTCTTGCAGGGAATAGGGTGCCCACGCGAGGCTCCTAGATGTCCTGCAAAGCGGACTGACGTTAAAATAATGCAGAGCAGGGGCTTCGCTTGTGGTGCAGTGGTTGGGAATCCACCTGCCGATGCAGGGGACATGGGTTCGAGCCTTGGTCCACTAAGATCTCACATGCTGCGGAGCAACTAAGCCCGTGCTCCACAACGACTGAGCCTGCGCTCTAGAGTCCGGGAGCCACAACGACTCAGCCCGCATGCCACAACTACTGAAGTCCACGTGCCTAGAGCTTCTGCTCCACAACAAGAGGAGCCACCGCAATGAGAAGCCCGAGCACCGCAACGAAGAGTAGCCCCCGCTCGCTGCAACTAGAGAACGCTCACATGCAGCAACGAAGACCCAACACAGTAAAACAAAAATGATAAATTACATAAGAAAATAAAGAACTAGATAGACAGATAGATAAACAAATGAATAAATAAATAAACTAACGCTGAGCAGGGGCTACGGCCTCCTGAAAACTGCAGCACGCCTCCGCTTCTGCACGGCAATTCAGGGCCTTACCTCGAGGCAAGTGCTCACACTGAGTGTCCCGTTAGCGCCACAGCATGGTAGGATGCTGGCTTTCTCCTCGAGCAGAGTGACTTCAGGTACGAGGTCCTCGAAGAATTCTAAGCACAGTGTTTTCTCATGGAAGCTCAGACGGGGGCCATGAAGAACACTTCCATGGCACGTCGCACTGCCTAGAAATGTGGTCCTGAGGCTGTTCCAGTGCTCTGGAAATGTAGCTCTCCTTAAGGAACGAGCAGTGTGTTGCCCATCACTCGGCATACACAGAGGGCCTCCGAGGGACCGACCTTTGGGCCTCGACGTTGCTCAGCAGGCCCACAGGGGTCTGCAGGCACTCAGAGATCCTGGAGGGAAAATGATGCACACCCGAGGGGCCTAGGAGTCCTGAAAAGGGTACTTCCTTTAAAATAAAGCAGAAGAGGGGCTTCCCTGATGGCGCAGTGGTTGAGAATCTGCCTGCCAATGCAGGGTACACGGGTTGGAGCCTTGGTCTGGGAGGATTCCACATGCTGCGGAACAACTGGGCCCGTGAGCCACAACTACTGAGCCTGCGCCTCTGGAGCCTGTGCTCTGCAACAAGAGAGGCCGCGATACTGAGAGGCCTACGCACCGCGATGAAGAGTGGCCCCCACTTACCGCAACTGGAGAGAGCCCTAGCACAGAAACGAAGACACAACATAGCAAGCAATCAATCAATACATAAATCTTAAAAAAACAATAAAACATTAAAAAAATAAAATACAATAAAGCAGAACAGCGACTAAGACCTCGTGGAAAGGGCTGCATGCCTCCTTTTCTGCGCGGCTACTCAGGGACTTACCTCGAGGCCAGTACTCACGTTGAGTTTCCATTTAGCTCTAGAGCGTGGCAGGATGAGCTCCACCCCGGCCATCGAAGCACCCGGCTTAGCTAGAGAAAACTCCTTTTCTTCCCAGAGCCATGCCTACAGTGGCTAGTGGCCTGTCAACAGCAGTCAATTTCAAGTAGCTTCAAGGCAGCATGAATGGAGCTTTCAAAATGGGAAAGCAAGGCTAGTTCCATCAGGCCCCCATTTCCACGGGCACACACAGCATACATCCCTGTGCTTTCTAACAAGTCCAAACAGACACAGGTTACCCAGTGGTACCTTCCCTGAATCAACTCCTCGAAGCAGGGTGTTCTGCAAATAGCGAACTGCCTCAACCAAGGAACGCCCCAGGTAAGCCTCCGGGCCCGTGGCTCTTCAAAAGCCTGCAGTGTTACACGAGGAACTGGGCTTTAGGTGCAGTCGGAACGCAGGCCGACATTCTCCTGGAGGCAGGGTGACTTCAGGCAGGGGGTACCAGATGGAATGCGAAGCCGAGGGTTATTCTCAGTGCAGCTCAGACTAGGGCAATGAGTCAGACTTGCACGGAATGTTGGACCTGCTAGAAAGGTGTTCGTCGACCTGTGGGAGTGTTGAAGGAATCAAGCTGTCCCAAGAAAGAGTGCCGTCTGTTGCCCTACACTCGGCATACACAGAGTGGCTCCGAAGGGCTACGGGCCTGGATGTGGCTTAGCAGGCCCATGGGGGCCTGACGGTACTCAGTGTTCTTGCAGGGAATAGGGTGCCCACGCGGGGTTCCTAGACGTCCTGCAAAGCGTACTGACATTAAAACAATGCAGAGCAGCGGCTATGGCCTCATGGAAAATGCTGCACGCCTCCTCTTCTGCATGGCAATTCAGGGCCTTAACTTGAGGCACGTGCTCTAGCTGAGTGTCCCGTTAGCGACACAGCATGGTAGGATGCTGACTTTCTCCTCGAGCAGAGTGACTTCAGGTACGAGGTCCTCGAAGAATTCTAAGCGGAGTGTTTTCTCATGGCAGCTCAGACGGGGGCCATGACGAACACTTCCATGACACGTCGCACTGCCTAGAGATGTGGTCCTGAGGCTGTTCCAGTGCTCTGGAAATGTAGCTCTCCTTAAGGAACGAGCAGTGTGTTGCCCATCACTCGGCATACACAGAGGGCCTCCGAGGGACCGACCTTCGGGCCTCGATGTTGCTCAGCAGGCCCACAGGGGTCTGGAGGTACTCACTGATCTTGGAGAGAAAATGATGCACACCCGAGGGGCCTAGGAGTCCTGAAAAGGGTACTTCCTTTAAAATAAAGCAGAACAGGGGCTTCCCTGGTGGCGCAGTGGTTGAGAATCTGCCTGCCAATGCAGGGTACACGGGTGCGAGCCCTGGTCTGGGAGGATCCCACATGCCGCGGAGCAACCGGGCCCGTGAGCCACAATTACTGAGCCTGCGCCTCTGGAGCCTGTGCTCCGCAACAAGAGAGGCCGCGATAGTGAGAGGCCTACGCACCGCGATGAAGAGTCGCCCCCACTTACCGCAACTGGAGAGAGCCCTAGCACAGAAACGAAGACCCAATATAGCAATCAATCAATCAATACATAAATCTTAAAAAAGCAATAAAACATTAAAAGAATAAAATACAATAAAGCAGAACAGCGACTAAGACCTCGTGGAAAGGGCTGCATGCCTCCATTTCTGCGCGGCTACTCAGGGACTTACCTCGAGGCCAATACTCACGTTGAGTTTCCCTTTAGCTCTAGAGCGTGGCAGGATGAGCTCCACCCCGGCCATCGAAGCACCCGGCTTAGCTAGAGAAAACTCCTTTTCTTCCCAGAGCCATTCCTACAGTGGCTAGAGGCCTGTCAACAGCAGTCAATTTCAAGTAGCTTCAAGGCAGCATGAATGGAGCTTTCAAAATGGGAAAGCAAGGCTAGTTCCATCAGGCCCCCATTTCCACGGGCACACGCAGCATACATCCCTGTGCTTTCTAACAAGTCCAAACAGACACAGGTTACCCAGTGGTTCTTTCCCTGAATCAACTCCTCGAAGCAGGGTGTTCTTCAAATAGCCAACTGTCTCAACCAAGGATCGCCCCAGCTAAGCCTCCGGGCCCGTGGCTCTTCAAAACCCTGCAGTGTTACACGAGGAACTGGGCTTTAGTTGCAGTCGGAACGCAGGCTGACATTCTCCTGGAGGCAGGGTGACTTCAGGCAGGGGGTCCCAGATGGAATGCGAAGCTGAGGGTTATTCTCAGTGCAGCTCAGACTAGGGTAATGAGGCAGACTTGCACGGAATGTTGGACCTGCTAGAAAGGTGTTCGTCGACCTGTGGGAGTGTTGAGGAAATCAAGCCGTCCCAAGAAAGAGTGCAGTCTGTTGCCCTACACTCGGCATACTCAGAGTGGCTCCGAAGGGCTACGGGCCTGGATGTGGCATAGCGGGCCCATGGGGGCCTGGGGTTACTCAGTGTTCTTGCAGGGAATAGGGTGCCCACGCGAGGCTCCTAGATGTCCTGCAAAGCGGACTGACGTTAAAATAATGCAGAGCAGGGGCTTCGCTTGTGGTGCAGTGGTTGGGAATCCACCTGCCGATGCAGGGGACATGGGTTCGAGCCTTGGTCCACCAAGATCTCACATGCTGCGGAGCAACTAAGCCCGTGCTCCACAACGACTGAGCCTGCGCTCTAGAGTCCGGGAGCCACAACGACTGAGCCCGCATGCCACAACTACTGAAGTCCACGTGCCTAGAGCTTCTGCTCCACAACAAGAGGAGCCACCGCAATGAGAAGCCCGAGCACCGCAACGAAGAGTAGCCCCCGCTCGCTACAACTAGAGAACGCTCACATGCAGCAACGACGACCCAACACAGTAAAACAAAAATGATAAATTACATAAGAAAATAAATAAATAGATAGATAGATAAACAAATGAATAAATAAATAAACTAACGCTGAGCAGGGGCTACGGCCTCCTGAAAACTGCAGCACGCCTCCGCTTCTGCACGGCAATTCAGGGCCTTACCTCGAGGCAAGTGCTCACACTGAGTGTCCCGTTAGCGCCACAGCATGGTAGGATGCTGGCTTTCTCCTCGAGCAGAGTGACTTCAGGTACGAGGTCCTCGAAGAATTCTAAGCACACTGTTTTCTCATGGAAGCTCAGACGGGGGCCATGACGAACTCTTCCATGGCACGTCGCACTGCCTAGAAATGTGGTCCTGAGGCTGTTCCAGTGCTCTGGAAATGTAGCTCTCCTTAAGGAACGAGCAGTGTGTTGCCCATCACTCGGCATACACAGAGGGCCTCCGAGGGACCGACCTTTGGGCCTCGACGTTGCTCAGCAGGCCCACAGGGGTCTGCAGGCACTCAGAGATCCTGGAGGGAAAATGATGCACACCCGAGGGGCCTAGGAGTCCTGAAAAGGGTACTTCCTTTAAAATAAAGCAGAAGAGGGGCTTCCCTGATGGCGCAGTGGTTGAGAATCTGCCTGCCAATGCAGGGTACACGGGTTGGAGCCTTGGTCTGGGAGGATTCCACATGCTGCGGAACAACTGGGCCCGTGAGCCACAACTACTGAGCCTGCGCCTCTGGAGCCTGTGCTCTGCAACAAGAGAGGCCGCGATACTGAGAGGCCTACGCACCGCGATGAAGAGTGGCCCCCACTTACCGCAATTGGAGAGAGCCCTAGCACAGAAACGAAGACACAACATAGCAAGCAATCAATCAATACATAAATCTTAAAAAAACAATAAAACATTAAAAAAATAAAATACAATAAAGCAGAACAGCGACTAAGACCTCGTGGAAAGGGCTGCATGCCTCCTTTTCTGCGCGGCTACTCAGGGACTTACCTCGAGGCCAGTACTCACGTTGAGTTTCCATTTAGCTCTAGAGCGTGGCAGGATGAGCTCCACCCCGGCCATCGAAGCACCCGGCTTAGCTAGAGAAAACTCCTTTTCTTCCCAGAGCCATGCCTACAGTGGCTAGTGGCCTGTCAACAGCAGTCAATTTCAAGTAGCTTCAAGGCAGCATGAATGGAGCTTTCAAAATGGGAAAGCAAGGCTAGTTCCATCAGGCCCCCATTTCCACGGGCACACACAGCATACATCCCTGTGCTTTCTAACAAGTCCAAACAGACACAGGTTACCCAGTGGTACCTTCCCTGAATCAACTCCTCGAAGCAGGGTGTTCTGCAAATAGCGAACTGCCTCAACCAAGGAACGCCCCAGATAAGCCTCCGGGCCCGTGGCTCTTCAAAAGCCTGCAGTGTTACACGAGGAACTGGGCTTTAGGTGCAGTCGGAACGCAGGCCGACATTCTCCTGGAGGCAGGGTGACTTCAGGCAGGGGGTACCAGATGGAATGCGAAGCCGAGGGTTATTCTCAGTGCAGCTCAGACTAGGGCAATGAGTCAGACTTGCACGGAATGTTGGACCTGCTAGAAAGGTGTTCGTCGACCTGTGGGAGTGTTGAAGGAATCAAGCTGTCCCAAGAAAGAGTGCCGTCTGTTGCCCTACACTCGGCATACACAGAGTGGCTCCGAAGGGCTACGGGCCTGGATGTGGCTTAGCAGGCCCATGGGGGCCTGACGGTACTCAGTGTTCTTGCAGGGAATAGGGTGCCCACGCGGGGTTCCTAGACGTCCTGCAAAGCGTACTGACATTAAAACAATGCAGAGCAGCGGCTATGGCCTCATGGAAAATGCTGCACGCCTCCTCTTCTGCATGGCAATTCAGGGCCTTAACTTGAGGCACGTGCTCTAGCTGAGTGTCCCGTTAGCGACACAGCATGGTAGGATGCTGACTTTCTCCTCGAGCAGAGTGACTTCAGGTACGAGGTCCTCGAAGAATTCTAAGCGGAGTGTTCTCTCATGGCACCTCAGACGGGGGCCATGACGAACACTTCCATGGCACGTCGCACTGCCTAGAGATGTGGTCCTGAGGCTGTTCCAGTGCTCTGGAAATGTAGCTCTCCTTAAGGAACGAGCAGTGTGTTGCCCATCACTCGGCATACACAGAGGGCCTCCGAGGGACCGACCTTTGGGCCTCGATGTTGCTCAGCAGGCCCACAGGGGTCTGGAGGTACTCACTGATCTTGGAGAGAAAATGATGCACACCCGAGGGGCCTAGGAGTCCTGAAAAGGGTACTTCCTTTAAAATAAAGCAGAAGAGGGGCTTCCCTGATAGCGCAGTGGTTGAGAATCTGCCTGCCAATGCAGGGTACACGGGTTGGAGCCTTGGTCTGGGAGGATTCCACATGCTGCGGAACAACTGGGCCCGTGAGCCACAACTACTGAGCCTGCGCCTCTGGAGCCTGTGCTCCGCAACAAGAGAGGCCGCGATACTGAGAGGCCTACGCACCGCGATGAAGAGTGGCCCCCACTTACCGCAACTGGAGAGAGCCCTAGCACAGAAACGAAGACACAACATAGCAAGCAATCAATCAATACATAAATCTTAAAAAAACAATAAAACATTAAAAAAATAAAATACAATAAAGCAGAACAGCGACTAAGACCTCGTGGAAAGGGCTGCATGCCTCCTTTTCTGCGCGGCTACTCAGGGACTTACCTCGAGGCCAGTACTCACGTTGAGTTTCCATTTAGCTCTAGAGCGTGGCAGGATGAGCTCCACCCCGGCCATCGAAGCACCCGGCTTAGCTAGAGAAAACTCCTTTTCTTCCCAGAGCCATGCCTACAGTGGCTAGTGGCCTGTCAACAGCAGTCAATTTCAAGTAGCTTCAAGGCAGCATGAATGGAGCTTTCAAAATGGGAAAGCAAGGCTAGTTCCATCAGGCCCCCATTTCCACGGGCACACACAGCATACATCCCTGTGCTTTCTAACAAGTCCAAACAGACACAGGTTACCCAGTGGTACCTTCCCTGAATCAACTCCTCGAAGCAGGGTGTTCTGCAAATAGCGAACTGCCTCAACCAAGGAACGCCCCAGGTAAGCCTCCGGACCCGTGGCTCTTCAAAAGCCTGCAGTGTTACACGAGGAACTGGGCTTTAGGTGCAGTCGGAACGCAGGCCGACATTCTCCTGGAGGCAGGGTGACTTCAGGCAGGGGGTACCAGATGGAATGCGAAGCCGAGGGTTATTCTCAGTGCAGCTCAGACTAGGGCAATGAGTCAGACTTGCATGGAATGTTGGACCTGCTAGAAAGGTGTTCGTCGACCTGTGGGAGTGTTGAGGAAATCAAGCTGTCCCAAGAAAGAGTGCAGTCTGTTGCCCTACACTCGGCATACACAGAGTGGCTCCGAAGGGCTACGGGCCTGGATGTGGCTTAGCAGGCCCATGGGGGCCTGACGGTACTCAGTGTTCTTGCAGGGAATAGGGTGCCCACGCGGGGTTCCTAGACGTCCTGCAAAGCGTACTGACATTAAAACAATGCAGAGCAGCGGCTATGGCCTCATGGAAAATGCTGCACGCCTCCTCTTCTGCATGGCAATTCAGGGCCTTAACTTGAGGCACGTGCTCTAGCTGAGTGTCCCGTTAGCGACACAGCATGGTAGGATGCTGACTTTCTCCTCGAGCAGAGTGACTTCAGCTACGAGGTCCTCGAAGAATTCTAAGCACAGTGTTTTCTCATGGCAGCTCAGACGGGGGCCATGACAAACACTTCCATGGCACGTCGCACTGCCTAGAGATGTGGTCCTGAGGCTGTTCCAGTGCTCTGGAAATGTAGCTCTCCTTAAGGAACGAGCAGTGTGTTGCCCATCACTCGGCATACACAGAGGGCCTCCGAGGGACCGACCTTTGGGCCTCGATGTTGCTCAGCAGGCCCACAGGGGTCTGGAGGTACTCACTGATCTTGGAGAGAAAATGATGCACACCCGAGGGGCCTAGGAGTCCTGAAAAGGGTACTTCCTTTAAAATAAAGCAGAACAGGGGCTTCCCTGGTGGCGCAGTGGTTGAGAATCTGCCTGCCAATGCAGGGTACACGGGTGCGAGCCCTGGTCTGGGAGGATCCCACATGCCGCGGAGCAACCGGGCCCGTGAGCCACAACTACTGAGCCTGCGCCTCTGGAGCCTGTGCTCCACAACAAGAGAGGCCGCGATAGTGAGAGGCCTACGCACCGCGATGAAGAGTCGCCCCCACTTACCGCAACTGGAGAGGGCCCTAGCACAGAAACGAAGACCCAATATAGCAATCAATCAATCAATACATAAATCTTAAAAAAACAATAAAACATTAAAACAATAAAATAAAATAAAGCAGAACAGCGACTAAGACCTCGTGGAAAGGGCTGCATGCCTCCATTTCTGCGCGGCTATTCAGGGACTTACCTCGAGGCCAGTACTCACGTTGAGTTTCCCTTTAGCTCTAGAGCGTGGCAGGATGAGCTCCACCCCGGCCATCGAAGCACCCGGCTTAGCTAGAGAAAACTCCTTTTCTTCCCAGAGCCATTCCTACAGTGGCTAGAGGCCTGTCAACAGCAGTCAATTTCAAGTAGCTTCAAGGCAGCATGAATGGAGCTTTCAAAATGGGAAAGCAAGGCTAGTTCCATCAGGCCCCCATTTCCACGTGCACACGCAGCATACATCCCTGTGCTTTCTAACAAGTCCAAACAGACACAGGTTACCCAGTGGTTCTTTCCCTGAATCAACTCCTCGAAGCAGGGTGTTCTTCAAATAGCGAACTGTCTCAACCAAGGATCGCCCCAGCTAAGCCTCCGGGCCCGTGGCTCTTCAAAACCCTGCAGTGTTACACGAGGAACTGGGCTTTAGTTGCAGTCGGAACGCAGGCTGACATTCTCCTGGAGGCAGGGTGACTTCAGGCAGGGGGTCCCAGATGGAATGTGAAGCTGAGGGTTATTCTCAGTGCAGCTCAGACTAGGGTAATGAGGCAGACTTGCACGGAATGTTGGACCTGCTAGAAAGGTGTTCGTCGACCTGTGGGAGTGTTGTGGAAATCAAGCCGTCCCAAGAAAGAGTGCAGTCTGTTGCCCTACACTCGGCATACTCAGAGTGGCTACGAAGGGCTACGGGCCTGGATGTGGCATAGCGGGCCCATGGGGGCCTGGGGTTCCTCAGTGTTCTTGCAGGGAATAGGGTGTCCACGCGAGGCTCCTAGATGTCCTGCAAAGCGGACTGACGTTAAAATAATGCAGAGCAGGGGCTTCGCTTGTGGTGCAGTGGTTGGGAATCCACCTGCCGATGCAGGGGACATGGGTTCGAGCCTTGGTCCACCAAGATCTCACATGCTGCGGAGCAACTAAGCCCGTGTTCCACTACGACTGAGCCTGCGCTCTAGAGTCCGGGAGCCACAACGACTGAGCCCGCATGCCACAACTACTGAAGTCCACGTGCCTAGAGCTTCTGCTCCACAACAAGAGGAGCCACCGCAATGAGAAGCCCGAGCACCGCAACGAAGAGTAGCCCCCGCTCGCTACAACTAGAGAACGCTCACATGCAGCAACGACGACCCAACACAGTAAAACAAAAATGATAAATTACATAAGAAAATAAATAAATAGATAGATAGATAAACAAATGAATAAATAAATAAACTAACGCTGAGCAGGGGCTACGGCCTCCTGAAAACTGCAGCACGCCTCCGCTTCTGCACGGCAATTCAGGGCCTTACCTCGAGGCAAGTGCTCACACTGAGTGTCCCGTTAGCGCCACAGCATGGTAGGATGCTGGCTTTCTCCTCGAGCAGAGTGACTTCAGGTACGAGGTCCTCGAAGAATTCTAAGCACACTGTTTTCTCATGGAAGCTCAGACGGGGGCCATGACGAACTCTTCCATGGCACGTCGCACTGCCTAGAAATGTGGTCCTGAGGCTGTTCCAGTGCTCTGGAAATGTAGCTCTCCTTAAGGAACGAGCAGTGTGTTGCCCATCACTCGGCATACACAGAGGGCCTCCGAGGGACCGACCTTTGGGCCTCGACGTTGCTCAGCAGGCCCACAGGGGTCTGCAGGCACTCAGAGATCCTGGAGGGAAAATGATGCACACCCGAGGGGCCTAGGAGTCCTGAAAAGGGTACTTCCTTTAAAATAAAGCAGAAGAGGGGCTTCCCTGATGGCGCAGTGGTTGAGAATCTGCCTGCCAATGCAGGGTACACGGGTTGGAGCCTTGGTCTGGGAGGATTCCACATGCTGCGGAACAACTGGGCCCGTGAGCCACAACTACTGAGCCTGCGCCTCTGGAGCCTGTGCTCCGCAACAAGAGAGGCCGCGATACTGAGAGGCCTACGCACCGCGATGAAGAGTGGCCCCCACTTACCGCAACTGGAGAGAGCCCTAGCACAGAAACGAAGACACAACATAGCAAGCAATCAATCAATACATAAATCTTAAAAAAACAATAAAACATTAAAAAAATAAAATACAATAAAGCAGAACAGCGACTAAGACCTCGTGGAAAGGGCTGCATGCCTCCTTTTCTGCGCGGCTACTCAGGGACTTACCTCGAGGCCAGTACTCACGTTGAGTTTCCATTTAGCTCTAGAGCGTGGCAGGATGAGCTCCACCCCGGCCATCGAAGCACCCGGCTTAGCTAGAGAAAACTCCTTTTCTTCCCAGAGCCATGCCTACAGTGGCTAGTGGCCTGTCAACAGCAGTCAATTTCAAGTAGCTTCAAGGCAGCATGAATGGAGCTTTCAAAATGGGAAAGCAAGGCTACTTCCATCAGGCCCCCATTTCCACGGGCACACACAGCATACATCCCTGTGCTTTCTAACAAGTCCAAACAGACACAGGTTACCCAGTGGTACCTTCCCTGAATCAACTCCTCGAAGCAGGGTGTTCTGCAAATAGCGAACTGCCTCAACCAAGGAACGCCCCAGGTAAGCCTCCGGGCCCGTGGCTCTTCAAAAGCCTGCAGTGTTACACGAGGAACTGGGCTTTAGGTGCAGTCGGAACGCAGGCCGACATTCTCCTGGAGGCAGGGTGACTTCAGGCAGGGGGTACCAGATGGAATGCGAAGCCGAGGGTTATTCTCAGTGCAGCTCAGACTAGGGCAATGAGTCAGACTTGCACGGAATGTTGGACCTGCTAGAAAGGTGTTCGTCGACCTGTGGGAGTGTTGAGGAAATCAAGCTGTCCCAAGAAAGAGTGCCATCTGTTGCCCTACACTCGGCATACACAGAGTGGCTCCGAAGGGCTACGGGCCTGGATGTGGCTTAGCAGGCCCATGGGGGCCTGACGGTACTCAGTGTTCTTGCAGGGAATAGGGTGCCCACGCGGGGTTCCTAGACGTCCTGCAAAGCGTACTGACATTAAAACAATGCAGAGCAGCGGCTATGGCCTCATGGAAAATGCTGCACGCCTCCTCTTCTGCATGGCAATTCAGGGCCTTAACTTGAGGCACGTGCTCTAGCTGAGTGTCCCGTTAGCGACACAGCATGGTAGGATGCTGACTTTCTCCTCGAGCAGCGTGACTTCAGGTACGAGGTCCTCGAAGAATTCTAAGCGGAGTGTTTTCTCATGGCAGCTCAGACGGGGGCCATGACAAACACTTCCATGGCACGTCGCACTGCCTAGAGATGTGGTCCTGAGGCTGTTCCAGTGCTCTGGAAATGTAGCTCTCCTTAAGGAACGAGCAGTGTGTTGCCCATCACTCGGCATACACAGAGGGCCTCCGAGGGACCGACCTTCGCGCCTCGATGTTGCTCAGCAGGCCCACAGGGGTCTGGAGGTACTCACTGATCTTGGAGAGAAAATGATGCACACCCGAGGGGCCTAGGAGTCCTGAAAAGGGTACTTCCTTTAAAATAAAGCAGAACAGGGGCTTCCCTGGTGGCGCAGTGGTTGAGAATCTGCCTGCCAATGCAGGGTACACGGGTGCGAGACCTGGTCTGGGAGGATCCCACATGCCGCGGAGCAACCGGGCCCGTGAGCCACAACTACTGAGCCTGCGCCTCTGGAGCCTGTGCTCCACAACAAGAGAGGCCGCGATAGTGAGAGGCCTACGCACCGCGATGAAGAGTCGCCCCCACTTACCGCAACTGGAGAGGGCCCTAGCACAGAAACGAAGACCCAATATAGCAATCAATCAATCAATACATAAATCTTAAAAAAACAATAAAACATTAAAACAATAAAATAAAATAAAGCAGAACAGCGACTAAGACCTCGTGGAAAGGGCTGCATGCCTCCATTTCTGCGCGGCTATTCAGGGACTTACCTCGAGGCCAATACTCACGTTGAGTTTCCCTTTAGCTCTAGAGCGTGGCAGGATGAGCTCCACCCCGGCCATCGAAGCACCCGGCTTAGCTAGAGAAAACTCCTTTTCTTCCCAGAGCCATTCCTACAGTGGCTAGAGGCCTGTCAACAGCAGTCAATTTCAAGTAGCTTCAAGGCAGCATGAATGGAGCTTTCAAAATGGGAAAGCAAGGCTAGTTCCATCAGGCCCCCATTTCCACGGGCACACGCAGCATACATCCCTGTGCTTTCTAACAAGTCCAAACAGACACAGGTTACCCAGTGGTTCTTTCCCTGAATCAACTCCTCGAAGCAGGGTGTTCTTCAAATAGCGAACTGTCTCAACCAAGGATCACCCCAGCTAAGCCTCCGGGCCCGTGGCTCTTCAAAACCCTGCAGTGTTACACGAGGAACTGGGCTTTAGTTGCAGTCGGAACGCAGGCTGACATTCTCCTGGAGGCAGGGTGACTTCAGGCAAGGGGTCCCAGATGGAATGCGAAGCTGAGGGTTATTCTCAGTGCAGCTCAGACTAGGGTAATGAGGCAGACTTGCACGGAATGTTGGACCTGCTAGAAAGGTGTTCGTCGACCTGTGGGAGTGTTGAGGAAATCAAGCCGTCCCAAGAAAGAGTGCAGTCTGTTGCCCTACACTCGGCATACTCAGAGTGGCTACGAAGGGCTACGGGCCTGGATGTGGCATAGCGGGCCCACGGGGGCCTGGGGTTCCTCAGTGTTCTTGCAGGGAATAGGGTGCCCACGCGAGGCTCCTAGATGTCCTGCAAAGCGGACTGACGTTAAAATAATGCAGAGCAGGGGCTTCGCTTGTGGTGCAGTGGTTGGGAATCCACCTGCCGATGCAGGGGACATGGGTTCGAGCCTTGGTCCACCAAGATCTCACATGCTGCGGAGCAACTAAGCCCGTGCTCCAGTACGACTGAGCCTGCGCTCTAGAGTCCGGGAGCCACAACGACTGAGCCCGCATGCCACAACTACTGAAGTCCACGTGCCTAGAGCTTCTGCTCCACAACAAGAGGAGCCACCGCAATGAGAAGCCCGAGCACCGCAACGAAGAGTAGCCCCCGCTCGCTACAACTAGAGAACGCTCACATGCAGCAACGACGACCCAACACAGTAAAACAAAAATGATAAATTACATAAGAAAATAAATAAATAGATAGATAGATAAACAAATGAATAAATAAATAAACTAACGCTGAGCAGGGGCTACGGCCTCCTGAAAACTGCAGCACGCCTCCGCTTCTGCACGGCAATTCAGGGCCTTACCTCGAGGCAAGTGCTCACACTGAGTGTCCCGTTAGCGCCACAGCATGGTAGGATGCTGGCTTTCTCCTCGAGCAGAGTGACTTCAGGTACGAGGTCCTCGAAGAATTCTAAGCACACTGTTTTCTCATGGAAGCTCAGACGGGGGCCATGACGAACTCTTCCATGGCACGTCGCACTGCCTAGAAATGTGGTCCTGAGGCTGTTCCAGTGCTCTGGAAATGTAGCTCTCCTTAAGGAACGAGCAGTGTGTTGCCCATCACTCGGCATACACAGAGGGCCTCCGAGGGACCGACCTTTGGGCCTCGACGTTGCTCAGCAGGCCCACAGGGGTCTGCAGGCACTCAGAGATCCTGGAGGGAAAATGATGCACACCCGAGGGGCCTAGGAGTCCTGAAAAGGGTACTTCCTTTAAAATAAAGCAGAAGAGGGGCTTCCCTGATGGCGCAGTGGTTGAGAATCTGCCTGCCAATGCAGGGTACACGGGTTGGAGCCTTGGTCTGGGAGGATTCCACATGCTGCGGAACAACTGGGCCCGTGAGCCACAACTACTGAGCCTGCGCCTCTGGAGCCTGTGCTCTGCAACAAGAGAGGCCGCGATACTGAGAGGCCTACGCACCGCGATGAAGAGTGGCCCCCACTTACCGCAACTGGAGAGAGCCCTAGCACAGAAACGAAGACACAACATAGCAAGCAATCAATCAATACATAAATCTTAAAAAAACAATAAAACATTAAAAAAATAAAATACAATAAAGCAGAACAGCGACTAAGACCTCGTGGAAAGGGCTGCATGCCTCCTTTTCTGCGCGGCTACTCAGGGACTTACCTCGAGGCCAGTACTCACGTTGAGTTTCCATTTAGCTCTAGAGCGTGGCAGGATGAGCTCCACCCCGGCCATCGAAGCACCCGGCTTAGCTAGAGAAAACTCCTTTTCTTCCCAGAGCCATGCCTACAGTGGCTACTGGCCTGTCAACAGCAGTCAATTTCAAGTAGCTTCAAGGCAGCATGAATGGAGCTTTCAAAATGGGAAAGCAAGGCTAGTTCCATCAGGCCCCCATTTCCACGGGCACACACAGCATACATCCCTGTGCTTTCTAACAAGTCCAAACAGACACAGGTTACCCAGTGGTACCTTCCCTGAATCAACTCCTCGAAGCAGGGTGTTCTGCAAATAGCGAACTGCCTCAACCAAGGAACGCCCCAGGTAAGCCTCCGGGCCCGTGGCTCTTCAAAAGCCTGCAGTGTTACACGAGGAACTGGGCTTTAGGTGCAGTCGGAACGCAGGCCGACATTCTCCTGGAGGCAGGGTGACTTCAGGCAGGGGGTACCAGATGGAATGCGAAGCCGAGGGTTATTCTCAGTGCAGCTCAGACTAGGGCAATGAGTCAGACTTGCACGGAATGTTGGACCTGCTAGAAAGGTGTTCGTCGACCTGTGGGAGTGTTGAGGGAATCAAGCTGTCCCAAGAAAGAGTGCCGTCTGTTGCCCTACACTCGGCATACACAGAGTGGCTCCGAAGGGCTACGGGCCTGGATGTGGCTTAGCAGGCCCATGGGGGCCTGACGGTACTCAGTGTTCTTGCAGGGAATAGGGTGCCCACGCGGGGTTCCTAGACGTCCTGCAAAGCGTACTGACATTAAAACAATGCAGAGCAGCGGCTATGGCCTCATGGAAAATGCTGCACGCCTCCTCTTCTGCATGGCAATTCAGGGCCTTAACTTGAGGCACGTGCTCTAGCTGAGTGTCCCGTTAGCGACACAGCATGGTAGGATGCTGACTTTCTCCTCGAGCAGAGTGACTTCAGGTACGAGGTCCTCGAAGAATTCTAAGCAGAGTGTTTTCTCATGGCAGCTCAGACGGGGGCCATGACGAACACTTCCATGGCACGTCGCACTGCCTAGAGATGTGGTCCTGAGGCTGTTCCAGTGCTCTGGAAATGTAGCTCTCCTTAAGGAACGAGCAGTGTGTTGCCCATCACTCGGCATACACAGAGGGCCTCCGAGGGACCGACCTTTGGGCCTCGATGTTGCTCAGCAGGCCCACAGGGGTCTGGAGGTACTCACTGATCTTGGAGAGAAAATGATGCACACCCGAGGGGCCTAGGAGTCCTGAAAAGGGTACTTCCTTTAAAATAAAGCAGAACAGGGGCTTCCCTGGTGGCGCAGTGGTTGAGAATCTGCCTGCCAATGCAGGGTACACGGGTGCGAGCCCTGGTCTGGGAGGATCCCACATGCCGCGGAGCAACCGGGCCCGTGAGCCACAACTACTGAGCCTGCGCCTCTGGAGCCTGTGCTCCACAACAAGAGAGGCCGCGATAGTGAGAGGCCTACGCACCGCGATGAAGAGTCGCCCCCACTTACCGCAACTGGAGAGGGCCCTAGCACAGAAACGAAGACCCAATATAGCAATCAATCAATCAATACATAAATCTTAAAAAAACAATAAAACATTAAAACAATAAAATAAAATAAAGCAGAACAGCGACTAAGACCTCGTGGAAAGGGCTGCATGCCTCCATTTCTGCGCGGCTATTCAGGGACTTACCTCGAGGCCAGTACTCACGTTGAGTTTCCCTTTAGCTCTAGAGCGTGGCAGGATGAGCTCCACCCCGGCCATCGAAGCACCCGGCTTAGCTAGAGAAAACTCCTTTTCTTCCCAGAGCCATTCCTACAGTGGCTAGAGGCCTGTCAACAGCAGTCAATTTCAAGTAGCTTCAAGGCAGCATGAATGGAGCTTTCAAAATGGGAAAGCAAGGCTAGTTCCATCAGGCCCCCATTTCCACGTGCACACGCAACATACATCCCTGTGCTTTCTAACAAGTCCAAACAGACACAGGTGACCCAGTGGTTCTTTCCCTGAATCAACTCCTCGAAGCAGGGTGTTCTTCAAATAGCGAACTGTCTCAACCAAGGATCGCCCCAGCTAAGCCTCTGGGCCCGTGGCTCTTCAAAACCCTGCAGTGTTACACGAGGAACTGGGCTTTAGTTGCAGTCGGAACGCAGGCTGACATTCTCCTGGAGGCAGGGTGACTTCAGGCAGGGGGTCCCAGATGGAATGCGAAGCTGAGGGTTATTCTCAGTGCAGCTCAGACTAGGGTAATGAGACAGACTTGCACGGAATGTTGGACCTGCTAGAAAGGTGTTCGTCGACCTGTGGGAGTGTTGAGGAAATCAAGCCGTCCCAAGAAGGAGTGCAGTCTGTTGCCCTACACTCGGCATACTCAGAGTTGCTCCGAAGGGCTACGGGCCTGGATGTGGCATAGCGGGCCCACGGGGGCCTGGGGTTCCTCAGTGTTCTTGCAGGGAATAGGGTGCCCACGCGAGGCTCCTAGATGTCCTGCAAAGCGGACTGACGTTAAAATAATGCAGAGCAGGGGCTTCGCTTGTGGTGCAGTGGTTGGGAATCCACCTGCCGATGCAGGGGACATGGGTTCGAGCCTTGGTCCACCAAGATCTCACATGCTGCGGAGCAACTAAGCCCGTGCTCCAGTACGACTGAGCCTGCGCTCTAGAGTCCGGGAGCCACAACGACTGAGCCCGCATGCCACAACTACTGAAGTCCACGTGCCTAGAGCTTCTGCTCCACAACAAGAGGAGCCACCGCAATGAGAAGCCCGAGCACCGCAACGAAGAGTAGCCCCCGCTCGCTACAACTAGAGAACGCTCACATGCAGCAACGACGACCCAACACAGTAAAACAAAAATGATAAATTACATAAGAAAATAAATAAATAGATAGATAGATAAACAAATGAATAAATAAATAAACTAACGCTGAGCAGGGGCTACGGCCTCCTGAAAACTGCAGCACGCCTCCGCTTCTGCACGGCAATTCAGGGCCTTACCTCGAGGCAAGTGCTCACACTGAGTGTCCCGTTAGCGCCACAGCATGGTAGGATGCTGGCTTTCTCCTCGAGCAGAGTGACTTCAGGTACGAGGTCCTCGAAGAATTCTAAGCACACTGTTTTCTCATGGAAGCTCAGACGGGGGCCATGACGAACTCTTCCATGGCACGTCGCACTGCCTAGAAATGTGGTCCTGAGGCTGTTCCAGTGCTCTGGAAATGTAGCTCTCCTTAAGGAACGAGCAGTGTGTTGCCCATCACTCGGCATACACAGAGGGCCTCCGAGGGACCGACCTTTGGGCCTCGACGTTGCTCAGCAGGCCCACAGGGGTCTGCAGGCACTCAGAGATCCTGGAGGGAAAATGATGCACACCCGAGGGGCCTAGGAGTCCTGAAAAGGGTACTTCCTTTAAAATAAAGCAGAAGAGGGGCTTCCCTGATGGCGCAGTGGTTGAGAATCTGCCTGCCAATGCAGGGTACACGGGTTGGAGCCTTGGTCTGGGAGGATTCCACATGCTGCGGAACAACTGGGCCCGTGAGCCACAACTACTGAGCCTGCGCCTCTGGAGCCTGTGCTCTGCAACAAGAGAGGCCGCGATACTGAGAGGCCTACGCACCGCGATGAAGAGTGGCCCCCACTTACCGCAACTGGAGAGAGCCCTAGCACAGAAACGAAGACACAACATAGCAAGCAATCAATCAATACATAAATCTTAAAAAAACAATAAAACATTAAAAAAATAAAATACAATAAAGCAGAACAGCGACTAAGACCTCGTGGAAAGGGCTGCATGCCTCCTTTTCTGCGCGGCTACTCAGGGACTTACCTCGAGGCCAGTACTCACGTTGAGTTTCCATTTAGCTCTAGAGCGTGGCAGGATGAGCTCCACCCCGGCCATCGAAGCACCCGGCTTAGCTAGAGAAAACTCCTTTTCTTCCCAGAGCCATGCCTACAGTGGCTACTGGCCTGTCAACAGCAGTCAATTTCAAGTAGCTTCAAGGCAGCATGAATGGAGCTTTCAAAATGGGAAAGCAAGGCTAGTTCCATCAGGCCCCCATTTCCACGGGCACACACAGCATACATCCCTGTGCTTTCTAACAAGTCCAAACAGACACAGGTTACCCAGTGGTACCTTCCCTGAATCAACTCCTCGAAGCAGGGTGTTCTGCAAATAGCGAACTGCCTCAACCAAGGAACGCCCCAGGTAAGCCTCCGGGCCCGTGGCTCTTCAAAAGCCTGCAGTGTTACACGAGGAACTGGGCTTTAGGTGCAGTCGGAACGCAGGCCGACATTCTCCTGGAGGCAGGGTGACTTCAGGCAGGGGGTACCAGATGGAATGCGAAGCCGAGGGTTATTCTCAGTGCAGCTCAGACTAGGGCAATGAGTCAGACTTGCACGGAATGTTGGACCTGCTAGAAAGGTGTTCGTCGACCTGTGGGAGTGTTGAGGGAATCAAGCTGTCCCAAGAAAGAGTGCCGTCTGTTGCCCTACACTCGGCATACACAGAGTGGCTCCGAAGGGCTACGGGCCTGGATGTGGCTTAGCAGGCCCATGGGGGCCTGACGGTACTCAGTGTTCTTGCAGGGAATAGGGTGCCCACGCGGGGTTCCTAGACGTCCTGCAAAGCGTACTGACATTAAAACAATGCAGAGCAGCGGCTATGGCCTCATGGAAAATGCTGCACGCCTCCTCTTCTGCATGGCAATTCAGGGCCTTAACTTGAGGCACGTGCTCTAGCTGAGTGTCCCGTTAGCGACACAGCATGGTAGGATGCTGACTTTCTCCTCGAGCAGAGTGACTTCAGGTACGAGGTCCTCGAAGAATTCTAAGCAGAGTGTTTTCTCATGGCAGCTCAGACGGGGGCCATGACGAACACTTCCATGGCACGTCGCACTGCCTAGAGATGTGGTCCTGAGGCTGTTCCAGTGCTCTGGAAATGTAGCTCTCCTTAAGGAACGAGCAGTGTGTTGCCCATCACTCGGCATACACAGAGGGCCTCCGAGGGACCGACCTTTGGGCCTCGATGTTGCTCAGCAGGCCCACAGGGGTCTGGAGGTACTCACTGATCTTGGAGAGAAAATGATGCACACCCGAGGGGCCTAGGAGTCCTGAAAAGGGTACTTCCTTTAAAATAAAGCAGAACAGGGGCTTCCCTGGTGGCGCAGTGGTTGAGAATCTGCCTGCCAATGCAGGGTACACGGGTGCGAGCCCTGGTCTGGGAGGATCCCACATGCCGCGGAGCAACCGGGCCCGTGAGCCACAACTACTGAGCCTGCGCCTCTGGAGCCTGTGCTCCACAACAAGAGAGGCCGCGATAGTGAGAGGCCTACGCACCTCGATGAAGAGTCGCCCCCACTTACCGCAACTGGAGAGGGCCCTAGCACAGAAACGAAGACCCAATATAGCAATCAATCAATCAATACATAAATCTTAAAAAAACAATAAAACATTAAAACAATAAAATAAAATAAAGCAGAACAGCGACTAAGACCTCGTGGAAAGGGCTGCATGCCTCCATTTCTGCGCGGCTACTCAGGGACTTACCTCGAGGCCAATACTCACGTTGAGTTTCCCTTTAGCTCTAGAGCGTGGCAGGATGAACTCCACCCCGGCCATCGAAGCACCCGGCTTAGCTAGAGAAAACTCCTTTTCTTCCCAGAGCCATTCCTACAGTGGCTAGAGGCCTGTCAACAGCAGTCAATTTCAAGTAGCTTCAAGGCAGCATGAATGGAGCTTTCAAAATGGGAAAGCAAGGCTAGTTCCATCAGGCCCCCATTTCCACGGACACACGCAGCATACATCCCTGTGCTTTCTAACAAGTCCAAACAGACACAGGTGACCCAGTGGTTCTTTCCCTGAATCAATTCCTCGAAGCAGGGTGTTCTGCAAATAGCGAACTGTCTCAACCAAGGATCGCCCCAGCTAAGCCTCCGGGCCCGTGGCTCTTCAAAACCCTGCAGTGTTACACGAGGAACTGGGCTTTAGTTGCAGTCGGAACGCAGGCTGACATTCTCCTGGAGGCAGGGTGACTTCAGGCAGGGGGTCCCAGATGGAATGCGAAGCTGAGGGTTATTCTCAGTGCAGCTCAGACTAGGGTAATGAGGCAGACTTGCACGGAATGTTGGACCTGCTAGAAAGGTGTTCGTCGACCTGTGGGAGTGTTGAGGAAATCAAGCCGTCCCAAGAAAGAGTGCAGTCTGTTGCCCCACACTCGGCATACTCAGAGTGGCTCCGAAGGGCTACGGGCCTGGATGTGGCATAGCGGGCCCATGGGGGCCTGGGGTTCCTCAGTGTTCTTGCAGGGAATAGGGTGCCCACGCGAGGCTCCTAGATGTCCTGCAAAGCGGACTGACGTTAAAATAATGCAGAGCAGGGGCTTCGCTTGTGGTGCAGTGGTTGGGAATCCACCTGCCGATGCAGGGGACATGGGTTCGAGCCTTGGTCCACCAAGATCTCACATGCTGCGGAGCAACTAAGCCCGTGCTCCACAACGACTGAGCCTGCGCTCTAGAGTCCGGGAGCCACAACGACTGAGCCCGCATGCCACAACTACTGAAGTCCACGTGCCTAGAGCTTCTGCTCCACAACAAGAGGAGCCACCGCAATGAGAAGCCCGAGCACCGCAACGAAGAGTAGCCCCCGCTCGCTACAACTAGAGAACGCTCACATGCAGCAACGACGACCCAACACAGTAAAACAAAAATGATAAATTACATAAGAAAATAAATAAATAGATAGACAGATAGATAAACAAATGAATAAATAAATAAACTAACGCTGAGCAGGGGCTACGGCCTCCTGAAAACTGCAGCACGCCTCCGCTTCTGCACGGCAATTCAGGGCCTTACCTCGAGGCAAGTGCTCACACTGAGTGTCCCGTTAGCGCCACATCATGGTAGGATGCTGGCTTTCTCCTCGAGCAGAGTGACTTCAGGTACGAGGTCCTCGAAGAATTCTAAGCACAGTGTTTTCTCATGGAAGCTCAGACGGGGGCCATGACGAACTCTTCCATGGCACGTCGCACTGCCTAGAAATGTGGTCCTGAGGCTGTTCCAGTGCTCTGGAAATGTAGCTCTCCTTAAGGAACGAGCAGTGTGTTGCCCATCACTCGGCATACACAGAGGGCCTCCGAGGGACCGACCTTTGGGCCTCGACGTTGCTCAGCAGGCCCACAGGGGTCTGCAGGCACTCAGAGATCCTGGAGGGAAAATGATGCACACCCGAGGGGCCTAGGAGTCCTGAAAAGGGTACTTCCTTTAAAATAAAGCAGAAGAGGGGCTTCCCTGATGGCGCAGTGGTTGAGAATCTGCCTGCCAATGCAGGGTACACGGGTTGGAGCCTTGGTCTGGGAGGATTCCACATGCTGCGGAACAACTGGGCCCGTGAGCCACAACTACTGAGCCTGCGCCTCTGGAGCCTGTGCTCCGCAACAAGAGAGGCCGCGATACTGAGAGGCCTACGCACCGCGATGAAGAGTGGCCCCCACTTACCGCAACTGGAGAGAGCCCTAGCACAGAAACGAAGACACAACATAGCAAGCAATCAATCAATACATAAATCTTAAAAAAACAATAAAACATTAAAAAAATAAAATACAATAAAGCAGAACAGCGACTAAGACCTCGTGGAAAGGGCTGCATGCCTCCTTTTCTGCGCGGCTACTCAGGGACTTACCTCGAGGCCAGTACTCACGTTGAGTTTCCATTTAGCTCTAGAGCGTGGCAGGATGAGCTCCACCCCGGCCATCGAAGCACCCGGCTTAGCTAGAGAAAACTCCTTTTCTTCCCAGAGCCATGCCTACAGTGGCTAGTGGCCTGTCAACAGCAGTCAATTTCAAGTAGCTTCAAGGCAGCATGAATGGAGCTTTCAAAATGGGAAAGCAAGGCTAGTTCCATCAGGCCCCCATTTCCACGGGCACACACAGCATACATCCCTGTGCTTTCTAACAAGTCCAAACAGACACAGGTTACCCAGTGGTACCTTCCCTGAATCAACTCCTCGAAGCAGGGTGTTCTGCAAATAGCGAACTGCCTCAACCAAGGAACGCCCCAGGTAAGCCTCCGGACCCGTGACTCTTCAAAAGCCTGCAGTGTTACACGAGGAACTGGGCTTTAGGTGCAGTCGGAACGCAGGCCGACATTCTCCTGGAGGCAGGGTGACTTCAGGCAGGGGGTACCAGATGGAATGCGAAGCCGAGGGTTATTCTCAGTGCAGCTCAGACTAGGGCAATGAGTCAGACTTGCACGGAATGTTGGACCTGCTAGAAAGGTGTTCGTCGACCTGTGGGAGTGTTGAGGAAATCAAGCTGTCCCAAGAAAGAGTGCAGTCTGTTGCCCTACACTCGGCATACACAGAGTGGCTCCGAAGGGCTACGGGCCGGGATGTGGCTTAGCAGGCCCATGGGGGCCTGACGGTACTCAGTGTTCTTGCAGGGAATAGGGTGCCCACGCGGGGTTCCTAGACGTCCTGCAAAGCGTACTGACATTAAAACAATGCAGAGCAGCGGCTATGGCCTCATGGAAAATGCTGCACGCCTCCTCTTCTGCATGGCAATTCAGGGCCTTAACTTGAGGCACGTGCTCTAGCTGAGTGTCCCGTTAGCGACACAGCATGGTAGGATGCTGACTTTCTCCTCGAGCAGAGTGACTTCAGGTACGAGGTCCTCGAAGAATTCTAAGCACAGTGTTTTCTCATGGCAGCTCAGACGGGGGCCATGACAAACACTTCCATGGCACGTCGCACTGCCTAGAGATGTGGTCCTGAGGCTGTTCCAGTGCTCTGGAAATGTAGCTCTCCTTAAGGAACGAGCAGTGTGTTGCCCATCACTCGGCATACACAGAGGGCCTCCGAGGGACCGACCTTTGGGCCTCGATGTTGCTCAGCAGGCCCACAGGGGTCTGGAGGTACTCACTGATCTTGGAGAGAAAATGATGCACACCCGAGGGGCCTAGGAGTCCTGAAAAGGGTACTTCCTTTAAAATAAAGCAGAACAGGGGCTTCCCTGGTGGCGCAGTGGTTGAGAATCTGCCTGCCAATGCAGGGTACACGGGTGCGAGCCCTGGTCTGGGAGGATCCCACATGCCGCGGACCAACCGGGCCCGTGAGCCACAACTACTGAGCCTGCGCCTCTGGAGCCTGTGCTCCACAACAAGAGAGGCCGCGATAGTGAGAGGCCTACGCACCGCGATGAAGAGTCGCCCCAACTTACCGCAACGGGAGAGGGCCCTAGCACAGAAACGAAGACCCAATATAGCAATCAATCAATCAATACATAAATCTTAAAAAAACAATAAAACATTAAAACAATAAAATAAAATAAAGCAGAACAGCGACTAAGACCTCGTGGAAAGGGCTGCATGCCTCCATTTCTGCGCGGCTACTCAGGGACTTACCTCGAGGCCAATACTCACGTTGAGTTTCCCTTTAGCTCTAGAGCGTGGCAGGATGAGCTCCACCCCGGCCATCGAAGCACCCGGCTTAGCTAGAGAAAACTCCTTTTCTTCCCAGAGCCATTCCTACAGTGGCTAGAGGCCTGTCAACAGCAGTCAATTTCAAGTAGCTTCAAGGCAGCATGAATGGAGCTTTCAAAATGGGAAAGCAAGGCTAGTTCCATCAGGCCCCCATTTCCACGGGCACACGCAGCATACATCCCTGTGCTTTCTAACAAGTCCAAACAGACACAGGTTACCCAGTGGTTCTTTCCCTGAATCAACTCCTCGAAGCAGGGTGTTCTTCAAATAGCGAACTGTCTCAACCAAGGATCGCCCCAGCTAAGCCTCTGGGCCCGTGGCTCTTCAAAACCCTGCAGTGTTACACGAGGAACTGGGCTTTAGTTGCAGTCGGAACGCAGGCTGACATTCTCCTGGAGGCAGGGTGACTTCAGGCAGGGGGTCCCAGATGGAATGTGAAGCTGAGGGTTATTCTCAGTGCAGCTCAGACTAGGGTAATGAGGCAGACTTGCACGGAATGTTGGACCTGCTAGAAAGGTGTTCGTCGACCTGTGGGAGTGTTGTGGAAATCAAGCCGTCCCAAGAAAGAGTGCAGTCTGTTGCCCCACACTCGGCATACTCAGAGTGGCTCCGAAGGGCTACGGGCCTGGATGTGGCATAGCGGGCCCATGGGGGCCTGGGGTTCCTCAGTGTTCTTGCAGGGAATAGGGTGCCCACGCGAGGCTCCTAGATGTCCTGCAAAGCGGACTGACGTTAAAATAATGCAGAGCAGGGGCTTCGCTTGTGGTGCAGTGGTTGGGAATCCACCTGCCGATGCAGGGGACATGGGTTCGAGCCTTGGTCCACCAAGATCTCACATGCTGCGCAGCAACTAAGCCCGTGTTCCACTACGACTGAGCCTGCGCTCTAGAGTCCGGGAGCCACAACGACTGAGCCTGCATGCCACAACTACTGAAGTCCACGTGCCTAGAGCTTCTGCTCCACAACAAGAGGAGCCACCGCAATGAGAAGCCCGAGCACCGCAACGAAGAGTAGCCCCCGCTCGCTACAACTAGAGAACGCTCACATGCAGCAACGACGACCCAACACAGTAAAACAAAAATGATAAATTACATAAGAAAATAAATAAATAGATAGATAGATAAACAAATGAATAAATAAATAAACTAACGCTGAGCAGGGGCTACGGCCTCCTGAAAACTGCAGCACGCCTCCGCTTCTGCACGGCAATTCAGGGCCTTACCTCGAGGCAAGTGCTCACACTGAGTGTCCCGTTAGCGCCACAGCATGGTAGGATGCTGGCTTTCTCCTCGAGCAGAGTGACTTCAGGTACGAGGTCCTCGAAGAATTCTAAGCACAGTGTTTTCTCATGGAAGCTCAGACGGGGGCCATGACGAACTCTTCCATGGCACGTCGCACTGCCTAGAAATGTGGTCCTGAGGCTGTTCCGGTGCTCTGGAAATGTAGCTCTCCTTAAGGAACGAGCAGTGTGTTGCCCATCACTCGGCATACACAGAGGGCCTCCGAGGGACCGACCTTTGGGCCTCGACGTTGCTCAGCAGGCCCACAGGGGTCTGCAGGCACTCAGAGATCCTGGAGGGAAAATGATGCACACCCGAGGGGCCTAGGAGTCCTGAAAAGGGTACTTCCTTTAAAATAAAGCAGAAGAGGGGCTTCCCTGATGGCGCAGTGGTTGAGAATCTGCCTGCCAATGCAGGGTACACGGGTTGGAGCCTTGGTCTGGGAGGATTCCACATGCTGCGGAACAACTGGGCCCGTGAGCCACAACTACTGAGCCTGCGCCTCTGGAGCCTGTGCTCCGCAACAAGAGAGGCCGCGATACTGAGAGGCCTACGCACCGCGATGAAGAGTGGCCCCCACTTACCGCAACTGGAGAGAGCCCTAGCACAGAAACGAAGACACAACATAGCAAGCAATCAATCAATACATAAATCTTAAAAAAACAATAAAACATTAAAAAAATAAAATACAATAAAGCAGAACAGCGACTAAGACCTCGTGGAAAGGGCTGCATGCCTCCTTTTCTGCGCGGCTACTCAGGGACTTACCTCGAGGCCAGTACTCACGTTGAGTTTCCATTTAGCTCTAGAGCGTGGCAGGATGAGCTCCACCCCGGCCATCGAAGCACCCGGCTTAGCTAGAGAAAACTCCTTTTCTTCCCAGAGCCATGCCTACAGTGGCTAGTGGCCTGTCAACAGCAGTCAATTTCAAGTAGCTTCAAGGCAGCATGAATGGAGCTTTCAAAATGGGAAAGCAAGGCTACTTCCATCAGGCCCCCATTTCCACGGGCACACACAGCATACATCCCTGTGCTTTCTAACAAGTCCAAACAGACACAGGTTACCCAGTGGTACCTTCCCTGAATCAACTCCTCGAAGCAGGGTGTTCTGCAAATAGCGAACTGCCTCAACCAAGGAACGCCCCAGGTAAGCCTCCGGACCCGTGACTCTTCAAAAGCCTGCAGTGTTACACGAGGAACTGGGCTTTAGGTGCAGTCGGAACGCAGGCCGACATTCTCCTGGAGGCAGGGTGACTTCAGGCAGGGGGTACCAGATGGAATGCGAAGCCGAGGGTTATTCTCAGTGCAGCTCAGACTAGGGCAATGAGTCAGACTTGCACGGAATGTTGGACCTGCTAGAAAGGTGTTCGTCGACCTGTGGGAGTGTTGAGGAAATCAAGCTGTCCCAAGAAAGAGTGCAGTCTGTTGCCCTACACTCGGCATACACAGAGTGGCTCCGAAGGGCTACGGGCCGGGATGTGGCTTAGCAGGCCCATGGGGGCCTGACGGTACTCAGTGTTCTTGCAGGGAATAGGTTGCCCACGCGGGGTTCCTAGACGTCCTGCAAAGCGTACTGACATTAAAACAATGCAGAGCAGCGGCTATGGCCTCATGGAAAATGCTGCACGCCTCCTCTTCTGCATGGCAATTCAGGGCCTTAACTTGAGGCACGTGCTCTAGCTGAGTGTCCCGTTAGCGACACAGCATGGTAGGATGCTGACTTTCTCCTCGAGCAGAGTGACTTCAGGTACGAGGTCCTCGAAGAATTCTAAGCACAGTGTTTTCTCATGGCAGCTCAGACGGGGGCCATGACAAACACTTCCATGGCACGTCGCACTGCCTAGAGATGTGGTCCTGAGGCTGTTCCAGTGCTCTGGAAATGTAGCTCTCCTTAAGGAACGAGCAGTGTGTTGCCCATCACTCGGCATACACAGAGGGCCTCCGAGGGACCGACCTTTGGGCCTCGATGTTGCTCAGCAGGCCCACAGGGGTCTGGAGGTACTCACTGATCTTGGAGAGAAAATGATGCACACCCGAGGGGCCTAGGAGTCCTGAAAAGGGTACTTCCTTTAAAATAAAGCAGAACAGGGGCTTCCCTGGTGGCGCAGTGGTTGAGAATCTGCCTGCCAATGCAGGGTACACGGGTGCGAGCCCTGGTCTGGGAGGATCCCACATGCCGCGGAGCAACCGGGCCCGTGAGCCACAACTACTGAGCCTGCGCCTCTGGAGCCTGTGCTCCACAACAAGAGAGGCCGCGATAGTGAGAGGCCTACGCACCGCGATGAAGAGTCGCCCCAACTTACCGCAACGGGAGAGGGCCCTAGCACAGAAACGAAGACCCAATATAGCAATCAATCAATCAATACATAAATCTTAAAAAAACAATAAAACATTAAAACAATAAAATAAAATAAAGCAGAACAGCGACTAAGACCTCGTGGAAAGGGCTGCATGCCTCCATTTTGCGCGGCTACTCAGGGACTTACCTCGAGGCCAATACTCACGTTGAGTTTCCCTTTAGCTCTAGAGCGTGGCAGGATGAGCTCCACCCCGGCCATCGAAGCACCCGGCTTAGCTAGAGAAAACTCCTTTTCTTCCCAGAGCCATTCCTACAGTGGCTAGAGGCCTGTCAACAGCAGTCAATTTCAAGTAGCTTCAAGGCAGCATGAATGGAGCTTTCAAAATGGGAAAGCAAGGCTAGTTCCATCAGGCCCCCATTTCCACGGGCACACGCAGCATACATCCCTGTGCTTTCTAACAAGTCCAAACAGACACAGGTTACCCAGTGGTTCTTTCCCTGAATCAACTCCTCGAAGCAGGGTGTTCTTCAAATAGCGAACTGTCTCAACCAAGGATCGCCCCAGCTAAGCCTCCGGGCCCGTGGCTCTTCAAAACCCTGCAGTGTTACACGAGGAACTGGGCTTTAGTTGCAGTCGGAACGCAGGCTGACATTCTCCTGGAGGCAGGGTGACTTCAGGCAGGGGGTCCCAGATGGAATGTGAAGCTGAGGGTTATTCTCAGTGCAGCTCAGACTAGGGTAATGAGGCAGACTTGCACGGAATGTTGGACCTGCTAGAAAGGTGTTCGTCGACCTGTGGGAGTGTTGTGGAAATCAAGCCGTCCCAAGAAAGAGTGCAGTCTGTTGCCCCACACTCGGCATACTCAGAGTGGCTCCGAAGGGCTACGGGCCTGGATGTGGCATAGCGGGCCCATGGGGGCCTGGGGTTCCTCAGTGTTCTTGCAGGGAATAGGGTGCCCACGCGAGGCTCCTAGATGTCCTGCAAAGCGGACTGACGTTAAAATAATGCAGAGCAGGGGCTTCGCTTGTGGTGCAGTGGTTGGGAATCCACCTGCCGATGCAGGGGACATGGGTTCGAGCCTTGGTCCACCAAGATCTCACATGCTGCGCAGCAACTAAGCCCGTGTTCCACTACGACTGAGCCTGCGCTCTAGAGTCCGGGAGCCACAACGACTGAGCCTGCATGCCACAACTACTGAAGTCCACGTGCCTAGAGCTTCTGCTCCACAACAAGAGGAGCCACCGCAATGAGAAGCCCGAGCACCGCAACGAAGAGTAGCCCCCGCTCGCTACAACTAGAGAACGCTCACATGCAGCAACGACGACCCAACACAGTAAAACAAAAATGATAAATTACATAAGAAAATAAATAAATAGATAGATAGATAAACAAATGAATAAATAAATAAACTAACGCTGAGCAGGGGCTACGGCCTCCTGAAAACTGCAGCACGCCTCCGCTTCTGCACGGCAATTCAGGGCCTTACCTCGAGGCAAGTGCTCACACTGAGTGTCCCGTTAGCGCCACAGCATGGTAGGATGCTGGCTTTCTCCTCGAGCAGAGTGACTTCAGGTACGAGGTCCTCGAAGAATTCTAAGCACAGTGTTTTCTCATGGAAGCTCAGACGGGGGCCATGACGAACTCTTCCATGGCACGTCGCACTGCCTAGAAATGTGGTCCTGAGGCTGTTCCAGTGCTCTGGAAATGTAGCTCTCCTTAAGGAACGAGCAGTGTGTTGCCCATCACTCGGCATACACAGAGGGCCTCCGAGGGACCGACCTTTGGGCCTCGACGTTGCTCAGCAGGCCCACAGGGGTCTGCAGGCACTCAGAGATCCTGGAGGGAAAATGATGCACACCCGAGGGGCCTAGGAGTCCTGAAAAGGGTACTTCCTTTAAAATAAAGCAGAAGAGGGGCTTCCCTGATGGCGCAGTGGTTGAGAATCTGCCTGCCAATGCAGGGTACACGGGTTGGAGCCTTGGTCTGGGAGGATTCCACATGCTGCGGAACAACTGGGCCCGTGAGCCACAACTACTGAGCCTGCGCCTCTGGAGCCTGTGCTCCGCAACAAGAGAGGCCGCGATACTGAGAGGCCTACGCACCGCGATGAAGAGTGGCCCCCACTTACCGCAACTGGAGAGAGCCCTAGCACAGAAACGAAGACACAACATAGCAAGCAATCAATCAATACATAAATCTTAAAAAAACAATAAAACATTAAAAAAATAAAATACAATAAAGCAGAACAGCGACTAAGACCTCGTGGAAAGGGCTGCATGCCTCCTTTTCTGCGCGGCTACTCAGGGACTTACCTCGAGGCCAGTACTCACGTTGAGTTTCCATTTAGCTCTAGAGCGTGGCAGGATGAGCTCCACCCCGGCCATCGAAGCACCCGGCTTAGCTAGAGAAAACTCCTTTTCTTCCCAGAGCCATGCCTACAGTGGCTAGTGGCCTGTCAACAGCAGTCAATTTCAAGTAGCTTCAAGGCAGCATGAATGGAGCTTTCAAAATGGGAAAGCAAGGCTACTTCCATCAGGCCCCCATTTCCACGGGCACACACAGCATACATCCCTGTGCTTTCTAACAAGTCCAAACAGACACAGGTTACCCAGTGGTACCTTCCCTGAATCAACTCCTCGAAGCAGGGTGTTCTGCAAATAGCGAACTGCCTCAACCAAGGAACGCCCCAGGTAAGCCTCCGGGCCCGTGGCTCTTCAAAAGCCTGCAGTGTTACACGAGGAACTGGGCTTTAGGTGCAGTCGGAACGCAGGCCGACATTCTCCTGGAGGCAGGGTGACTTCAGGCAGGGGGTACCAGATGGAATGCGAAGCCGAGGGTTATTCTCAGTGCAGCTCAGACTAGGGCAATGAGTCAGACTTGCACGGAATGTTGGACCTGCTAGAAAGGTGTTCGTCGACCTGTGGGAGTGTTGAGGAAATCAAGCTGTCCCAAGAAAGAGTGCCATCTGTTGCCCTACACTCGGCATACACAGAGTGGCTCCGAAGGGCTACGGGCCTGGATGTGGCTTAGCAGGCCCATGGGGGCCTGACGGTACTCAGTGTTCTTGCAGGGAATAGGGTGCCCACGCGGGGTTCCTAGACGTCCTGCAAAGCGTACTGACATTAAAACAATGCAGAGCAGCGGCTATGGCCTCATGGAAAATGCTGCACGCCTCCTCTTCTGCATGGCAATTCAGGGCCTTAACTTGAGGCACGTGCTCTAGCTGAGTGTCCCGTTAGCGACACAGCATGGTAGGATGCTGACTTTCTCCTCGAGCAGCGTGACTTCAGGTACGAGGTCCTCGAAGAATTCTAAGCGGAGTGTTTTCTCATGGCAGCTCAGACGGGGGCCATGACAAACACTTCCATGGCACGTCGCACTGCCTAGAGATGTGGTCCTGAGGCTGTTCCAGTGCTCTGGAAATGTAGCTCTCCTTAAGGAACGAGCAGTGTGTTGCCCATCACTCGGCATACACAGAGGGCCTCCGAGGGACCGACCTTCGCGCCTCGATGTTGCTCAGCAGGCCCACAGGGGTCTGGAGGTACTCACTGATCTTGGAGAGAAAATGATGCACACCCGAGGGGCCTAGGAGTCCTGAAAAGGGTACTTCCTTTAAAATAAAGCAGAACAGGGGCTTCCCTGGTGGCGCAGTGGTTGAGAATCTGCCTGCCAATGCAGGGTACACGGGTGCGAGACCTGGTCTGGGAGGATCCCACATGCCGCGGAGCAACCGGGCCCGTGAGCCACAACTACTGAGCCTGCGCCTCTGGAGCCTGTGCTCCACAACAAGAGAGGCCGCGATAGTGAGAGGCCTACGCACCGCGATGAAGAGTCGCCCCCACTTACCGCAACTGGAGAGGGCCCTAGCACAGAAACGAAGACCCAATATAGCAATCAATCAATCAATACATAAACCTTAAAAAAACAATAAAACATTAAAACAATAAAATAAAATAAAGCAGAACAGCGACTAAGACCTCGTGGAAAGGGCTGCATGCCTCCATTTCTGCGCGGCTACTCAGGGACTTACCTCGAGGCCAATACTCACGTTGAGTTTCCCTTTAGCTCTAGAGCGTGGCAGGATGAGCTCCACCCCGGCCATCGAAGCACCCGGCTTAGCTAGAGAAAACTCCTTTTCTTCCCAGAGCCATTCCTACAGTGGCTAGAGGCCTGTCAACAGCAGTCAATTTCAAGTAGCTTCAAGGCAGCATGAATGGAGCTTTCAAAATGGGAAAGCAAGGCTAGTTCCATCAGGCCCCCATTTCCACGGGCACACGCAGCATACATCCCTGTGCTTTCTAACAAGTCCAAACAGACACAGGTTACCCAGTGGTTCTTTCCCTGAATCAACTCCTCGAAGCAGGGTGTTCTTCAAATAGCGAACTGTCTCAACCAAGGATCACCCCAGCTAAGCCTCCGGGCCCGTGGCTCTTCAAAACCCTGCAGTGTTACACGAGGAACTGGGCTTTAGTTACAGTCGGAACGCAGGCTGACATTCTCCTGGAGGCAGGGTGACTTCAGGCAAGGGGTCCCAGATGGAATGCGAAGCTGAGGGTTATTCTCAGTGCAGCTCAGACTAGGGTAATGAGGCAGACTTGCACGGAATGTTGGACCTGCTAGAAAGGTGTTCGTCGACCTGTGGGAGTGTTGAGGAAATCAAGCCGTCCCAAGAAGGAGTGCAGTCTGTTGCCCTACACTCGGCATACTCAGAGTTGCTCCGAAGGGCTACGGGCCTGGATGTGGCATAGCGGGCCCACGGGGGCCTGGGGTTACTCAGTGTTCTTGCAGGGAATAGGGTTCCCACGCGAGGCTCCTAGATGTCCTGCAAAGCGGACTGACGTTAAAATAATGCAGAGCAGGGGCTTCGCTTGTGGTGCAGTGGTTGGGAATCCACCTGCCGATGCAGGGGACATGGGTTCGAGCCTTGGTCCACCAAGATCTCACATGCTGCGGAGCAATTAAGCCCGTGCTCCACAACGACTGAGCCTGCGCTCTAGAGTCCGGGAGCCACAACGACTCAGCCCGCATGCCACAACTACTGAAGTCCACGTGCCTAGAGCTTCTGCTCCACAACAAGAGGAGCCACCGCAATGAGAAGCCCGAGCACCGCAACGAAGAGTAGCCCCCGCTCGCTGCAACTAGAGAACGCTCACATGCAGCAACGAAGACCCAACACAGTAAAACAAAAATGATAAATTACATAAGAAAATAAAGAACTAGATAGACAGATAGATAAACAAATGAATAAATAAATAAACTAACGCTGAGCAGGGGCTACGGCCTCCTGAAAACTGCAGCACGCCTCCGCTTCTGCACGGCAATTCAGGGCCTTACCTCGAGGCAAGTGCTCACACTGAGTGTCCCGTTAGCGCCACAGCATGGTAGGATGCTGGCTTTCTCCTCGAGCAGAGTGACTTCAGGTACGAGGTCCTCGAAGAATTCTAAGCACAGTGTTTTCTCATGGAAGCTCAGACGGGGGCCATGACGAACACTTCCATGGCACGTCGCACTGCCTAGAAATGTGGTCCTGAGGCTGTTCCAGTGCTCTGGAAATGTAGCTCTCCTTAAGGAACGAGCAGTGTGTTGCCCATCACTCGGCATACACAGAGGGCCTCCGAGGGACCGACCTTTGGGCCTCGACGTTGCTCAGCAGGCCCACAGGGGTCTGCAGGCACTCAGAGATCCTGGAGGGAAAATGATGCACACCCGAGGGGCCTAGGAGTCCTGAAAAGGGTACTTCCTTTAAAATAAAGCAGAAGAGGGGCTTCCCTGATGGCGCAGTGGTTGAGAATCTGCCTGCCAATGCAGGGTACACGGGTTGGAGCCTTGGTCTGGGAGGATTCCACATGCTGCGGAACAACTGGGCCCGTGAGCCACAACTACTGAGCCTGCGCCTCTGGAGCCTGTGCTCCGCAACAAGAGAGGCCGCGATACTGAGAGGCCTACGCACCGCGATGAAGAGTGGCCCCCACTTACCGCAACTGGAGAGAGCCCTAGCACAGAAACGAAGACACAACATAGCAAGCAATCAATCAATACATAAATCTTAAAAAAACAATAAAACATTAAAAAAATAAAATACAATAAAGCAGAACAGCGACTAAGACCTCGTGGAAAGGGCTGCATGCCTCCTTTTCTGCGCGGCTACTCAGGGACTTACCTCGAGGCCAGTACTCACGTTGAGTTTCCATTTAGCTCTAGAGCGTGGCAGGATGAGCTCCACCCCGGCCATCGAAGCACCCGGCTTAGCTAGAGAAAACTCCTTTTCTTCCCAGAGCCATGCCTACAGTGGCTAGTGGCCTGTCAACAGCAGTCAATTTCAAGTAGCTTCAAGGCAGCATGAATGGAGCTTTCAAAATGGGAAAGCAAGGCTACTTCCATCAGGCCCCCATTTCCACGGGCACACACAGCATACATCCCTGTGCTTTCTAACAAGTCCAAACAGACACAGGTTACCCAGTGGTACCTTCCCTGAATCAACTCCTCGAAGCAGGGTGTTCTGCAAATAGCGAACTGCCTCAACCAAGGAACGCCCCAGGTAAGCCTCCGGGCCCGTGGCTCTTCAAAAGCCTGCAGTGTTACACGAGGAACTGGGCTTTAGGTGCAGTCGGAACGCAGGCCGACATTCTCCTGGAGGCAGGGTGACTTCAGGCAGGGGGTACCAGATGGAATGCGAAGCCGAGGGTTATTCTCAGTGCAGCTCAGACTAGGGCAATGAGTCAGACTTGCACGGAATGTTGGACCTGCTAGAAAGGTGTTCGTCGACCTGTGGGAGTGTTGAGGAAATCAAGCTGTCCCAAGAAAGAGTGCCATCTGTTGCCCTACACTCGGCATACACAGAGTGGCTCCGAAGGGCTACGGGCCTGGATGTGGCTTAGCAGGCCCATGGGGGCCTGACGGTACTCAGTGTTCTTGCAGGGAATAGGGTGCCCACGCGGGGTTCCTAGACGTCCTGCAAAGCGTACTGACATTAAAACAATGCAGAGCAGCGGCTATGGCCTCATGGAAAATGCTGCACGCCTCCTCTTCTGCATGGCAATTCAGGGCCTTAACTTGAGGCACGTGCTCTAGCTGAGTGTCCCGTTAGCGACACAGCATGGTAGGATGCTGACTTTCTCCTCGAGCAGCGTGACTTCAGGTACGAGGTCCTCGAAGAATTCTAAGCGGAGTGTTTTCTCATGGCAGCTCAGACGGGGGCCATGACAAACACTTCCATGGCACGTCGCACTGCCTAGAGATGTGGTCCTGAGGCTGTTCCAGTGCTCTGGAAATGTAGCTCTCCTTAAGGAACGAGCAGTGTGTTGCCCATCACTCGGCATACACAGAGGGCCTCCGAGGGACCGACCTTTGGGCCTCGATGTTGCTCAGCAGGCCCACAGGGGTCTGGAGGTACTCACTGATCTTGGAGAGAAAATGATGCACACCCGAGGGGCCTAGGAGTCCTAAAAAGGGTACTTCCTTTAAAATAAAGCAGCACAGGGGCTTCCCTGGTGGCGCAGTGGTTGAGAATCTGCCTGCCAATGCAGGGTACACGGGTGCGAGCCCTGGTCTGGGAGGATCCCACATGCCGCGGAGCAACCGGGCCGGTGAGCCACAACTACTGAGCCTGCGCCTCTGGAGCCTGTGCTCCACAACAAGAGAGGCCGCGATAGTGAGAGGCCTACGCACCGCGATGAAGAGTCGCCCCCACTTTCCGCAACTGGAGAGGGCCCTAGCACAGAAACGAAGACCCAATATAGCAATCAATCAATCAATACATAAATCTTAAAAAAACAATAAAACATTAAAACAATAAAATAAAATAAAGCAGAACAGCGACTAAGACCTCGTGGAAAGGGCTGCATGCCTCCATTTCTGCGCGGCTATTCAGGGACTTACCTCGAGGCCAATACTCACGTTGAGTTTCCCTTTAGCTCTAGAGCGTGGCAGGATGAGCTCCACCCCGGCCATCGAAGCACCCGGCTTAGCTAGAGAAAACTCCTTTTCTTCCCAGAGCCATTCCTACAGTGGCTAGAGGCCTGTCAACAGCAGTCAATTTCAAGTAGCTTCAAGGCAGCATGAATAGAGCTTTCAAAATGGGAAAGCAAGGCTAGTTCCATCAGGCCCCATTTCCACGTGCACACGCAGCATACATCCCTGTGCTTTCTAACAAGTCCAAACAGACACAGGTGACCCAGTGGTTCTTTCCCTGAATCAACTCCTCGAAGCAGGGTGTTCTTCAAATAGCGAACTGTCACAACCAAGGATCGCCCCAGCTAAGCCTCCGGGCCCGTGGCTCTTCAAAACCCTGCAGTGTTACACGAGGAACTGGGCTTTAGTTGCAGTCGGAACGCAGGCTGACATTCTCCTGGAGGCAGGGTGACTTCAGGCAGGGGGTCCCAGATGGAATGCGAAGCTGAGGGTTATTCTCAGTGCAGCTCAGACTAGGGTAATGAGGCAGACTTGCACGGAATGTTGGACCTGCTAGAAAGGTGTTCGTCGACCTGTGGGAGTGTTGAGGAAATCAAGCCGTCCCAAGAAATAGTGCAGTCTGTTGCCCTACACTCGGCATACTCAGAGTGGCTCCGAAGGGCTACGGGCCTGGATGTGGCATAGCGGGCCCATGGGGGCCTGGGGTTACTCAGTGTTCTTGCAGGGAATAGGGTGCCCACGCGAGGCTCCTAGATGTCCTGCAAAGCGGACTGACGTTAAAATAATGCAGAGCAGGGGCTTCGCTTGTGGTGCAGTGGTTGGGAATACACCTGCCGATGCAGGGGACATGGGTTCGAGCCTTGGTCCACCAAGATCTCACATGCTGCGGAGCAACTAAGCCCGTGCTCCACAACGACTGAGCCTGCGCTCTAGAGTCCGGGAGCCACAACGACTGAGCCCGCATGCCACAACTACTGAAGTCCACGTGCCTAGAGCTTCTGCTCCACAACAAGAGGAGCCACCGCAATGAGAAGCCCGAGCACCGCAACGAAGAGTAGCCCCCGCTCGCTGCAACTAGAGAAAGCTCACATGCAGCAACGAAGACCCAACACAGTAAAACAAAAATGATAAATTACATAAGAAAATAAAGAACTAGATAGACAGATAGATAAACAAATGAATAAATAAATAAACTAACGCTGAGCAGGGGCTACGGCCTCCTGAAAACTGCAGCACGCCTCCGCTTCTGCACGGCAATTCAGGGCCTTACCTCGAGGCAAGTGCTCACACTGAGTGTCCCGTTAGCGCCACAGCATGGTAGGATGCTGGCTTTCTCCTCGAGCAGAGTGACTTCAGGTACGAGGTCCTCGAAGAATTCTAAGCACAGTGTTTTCTCATGGAAGCTCAGACGGGGGCCATGACGAACACTTCCATGGCACGTCGCACTGCCTAGAAATGTGGTCCTGAGGCTGTTCCAGTGCTCTGGAAATGTAGCTCTCCTTAAGGAACGAGCAGTGTGTTGCCCATCACTCGGCATACACAGAGGGCCTCCGAGGGACCGACCTTTGGGCCTCGACGTTGCTCAGCAGGCCCACAGGGGTCTGCAGGCACTCAGAGATCCTGGAGGGAAAATGATGCACACCCGAGGGGCCTAGGAGTCCTGAAAAGGGTACTTCCTTTAAAATAAAGCAGAAGAGGGGCTTCCCTGATGGCGCAGTGGTTGAGAATCTGCCTGCCAATGCAGGGTACACGGGTTGGAGCCTTGGTCTGGGAGGATTCCACATGCTCCGGAACAACTGGGCCCGTGAGCCACAACTACTGAGCCTGCGCCTCTGGAGCCTGTGCTCCGCAACAAGAGAGGCCGCGATACTGAGAGGCCTACGCACCGCGATGAAGAGTGGCCCCCACTTACCGCAACTGGAGAGAGCCCTAGCACAGAAACGAAGACACAACATAGCAAGCAATCAATCAATACATAAATCTTAAAAAAACAATAAAACATTAAAAAAATAAAATACAATAAAGCAGAACAGCGACTAAGACCTCGTGGAAAGGGCTGCATGCCTCCTTTTCTGCGCGGCTACTCAGGGACTTACCTCGAGGCCAGTACTCACGTTGAGTTTCCATTTAGCTCTAGAGCGTGGCAGGATGAGCTCCACCCCGGCCATCGAAGCACCCGGCTTAGCTAGAGAAAACTCCTTTTCTTCCCAGAGCCATGCCTACAGTGGCTAGAGGCCTGTCAACAGCAGTCAATTTCAAGTAGCTTCAAGGCAGCATGAATGGAGCTTTCAAAATGAGAAAGCAAGGCTAGTTCCATCAGGCCCCCATTTCCACAGGCACACACAGCATACATCCCTGTGCTTTCTAACAAGTCCAAACAGACACAGGTTACCCAGTGGTACCTTCCCTGAATCAACTCCTCGAAGCAGGGTGTTCTGCAAATAGCGAACTGCCTCAACCAAGGAACGCCCCAGGTAAGCCTCCGGGCCCGTGGCTCTTCAAAAGCCTGCAGTGTTACACGAGGAACTGGGCTTTAGGTGCAGTCGGAACGCAGGCCGACATTCTCCTGGAGGCAGGGTGACTTCAGGCAGGGGGTACCAGATGGAATGCGAAGCCGAGGGTTATTCTCAGTGCAGCTCAGACTAGGGCAATGAGTCAGACTTGCACGGAATGTTGGACCTGCTAGAAAGGTGTTCGTTGACCTGTTGGAGTGTTGAGGGAATCAATCTGTCCCAAGAAAGAGTGCCGTCTGTTGCCCTACACTCGGCATACACAGAGTGGCTCCGAAGGGCTACGGGCCTGGATGTGGCTTAGCAGGCCCATGGGGGCCTGACGGTACTCAGTGTTCTTGCAGGGAATAGGGTGCCCACGCGGGGTTCCTAGACGTCCTGCAAAGCGTACTGACATTAAAACAATGCAGAGCAGCGGCTATGGCCTCATGGAAAATGCTGCACGCCTCCTCTTCTGCATGGCAATTCAGGGCCTTAACTTGAGGCACGTGCTCTAGCTGAGTGTCCCGTTAGCGACACAGCATGGTAGGATGCTGACTTTCTCCTCGAGCAGAGTGACTTCAGGTACGAGGTCCTCGAAGAATTCTAAGCGGAGTGTTTTCTCATGGCAGCTCAGACGGGGGCCATGACGAACACTTCCATGGCACGTCGCACTGCCTAGAGATGTGGTCCTGAGGCTGTTCCAGTGCTCTGGAAATGTAGCTCTCCTTAAGGAACGAGCAGTGTGTTTCCCATCACTCGGCATACACAGAGGGCCTCCGAGGGACCGACCTTTGGGCCTCGATGTTGCTCAGCAGGCCCACAGGGGTCTGGAGGTACTCACTGATCTTGGAGAGAAAATGATGCACACCCGAGGGGCCTAGGAGTCCTGAAAAGGGTACTTCCTTTAAAATAAAGCAGAACAGGGGCTTCCCTGGTGGCGCAGTGGTTGAGAATCTGCCTGCCAATGCAGGGTACACGGGTGCGAGCCCTGGTCTGGGAGGATCCCACATGCCGCGGAGCAACCGGGCCCGTGAGCCACAACTACTGAGCCTGCGCCTCTGGAGCCTGTGCTCCACAACAAGAGAGGCCGCGATAGTGCGAGGCCTACGCACCGCGATGAAGAGTCGCCCCCACTTACCGCAACTGGAGAGGGCCCTAGCACAGAAACGAAGACCCAATATAGCAATCAATCAATCAATACATAAATCTTAAAAAAACAATAAAACATTAAAAGAATAAAATAAAATAAAGCAGAACAGCGACTAAGACCTCGTGGAAAGGGCTGCATGCCTCCATTTCTGCGCGGCTACTCAGGGACTTACCTCGAGGCCAATACTCACGTTGAGTTTCCCTTTAGCTCTAGAGCATGGCAGGATGAGCTCCACCCCGGCCATCGAAGCACCCGGCTTAGCTAGAGAAAACTCCTTTTCTTCCCAGAGCCATTCCTACAGTGGCTAGAGGCCTGTCAACAGCAGTCAATTTCAAGTAGCTTCAAGGCAGCATGAATGGAGCTTTCAAAATGGGAAAGCAAGGCTAGTTCCATCAGGCCCCCATTTCCACGGGCACACGCAGCATACATCCCTGTGCTTTCTAACAAGTCCAAACAGACACAGGTGACCCAGTGGTTCTTTCCCTGAATCAACTCCTCGAAGCAGGGTGTTCTTCAAATAGCGAACTGTCTCAACCAAGGATCGCCCCAGCTAAGCCTCCGGGCCCGTGGCTCTTCAAAACCCTGCAGTGTTACACGACGAACTGGGCTTTAGTTGCAGTCGGAACGCAGGCTGACATTCTCCTGGAGGCAGGGTGACTTCAGGCAGGGGGTCCCAGATGGAATGCGAAGCTGAGGGTTATTCTCAGTGCAGCTCAGACTAGGGTAATGAGGCAGACTTGCACGGAATGTTGGACCTGCTAGAAAGGTGTTCGTCGACCTGTGGGAGTGTTGAGGAAATCAAGCCGTCCCAAGAAAGAGTGCAGTCTGTTGCCCCACACTCGGCATACTCAGAGTGGCTCCGAAGGGCTACGGGCCTGGATGTGGCATAGCGGGCCCATGGGGGCCTGGGGTTCCTCAGTGTTCTTGCAGGGAATAGGGTGCCCACGCGAGGCTCCTAGATGTCCTGCAAAGCGGACTGACGTTAAAATAATGCAGAGCAGGGGCTTCGCTTGTGGTGCAGTGGTTGGGAATCCACCTGCCGATGCAGGGGACATGGGTTCGAGCCTTGGTCCACCAAGATCTCACATGCTGCGGAGCAACTAAGCCCGTGCTCCACAACGACTGAGCCTGCGCTCTAGAGTCCGGGAGCCACAACGACTGAGCCCGCATGCCACAACTACTGAAGTCCACGTGCCTAGAGCTTCTGCTCCACAACAAGAGGAGCCACCGCAATGAGAAGCCCGAGCACCGCAACGAAGAGTAGCCCCCGCTCGCTACAACTAGAGAACGCTCACATGCAGCAACGACGACCCAACACAGTAAAACAAAAATGATAAATTACATAAGAAAATAAAGAACTAGATAGACAGATAGATAAACAAATGAATAAATAAATAAACTAACGCTGAGCAGGGGCTACGGCCTCCTGAAAACTGCAGCACGCCTCCGCTTCTGCACGGCAATTCAGGGCCTTACCTCGAGGCAAGTGCTCACACTGAGTGTCCCGTTAGCGCCACATCATGGTAGGATGCTGGCTTTCTCCTCGAGCAGAGTGACTTCAGGTACGAGGTCCTCGAAGAATTCTAAGCACAGTGTTTTCTCATGGAAGCTCAGACGGGGGCCATGACGAACTCTTCCATGGCACGTCGCACTGCCTAGAAATGTGGTCCTGAGGCTGTTCCAGTGCTCTGGAAATGTAGCTCTCCTTAAGGAACGAGCAGTGTGTTGCCCATCACTCGGCATACACAGAGGGCCTCCGAGGGACCGACCTTTGGGCCTCGACGTTGCTCAGCAGGCCCACAGGGGTCTGCAGGCACTCAGAGATCCTGGAGGGAAAATGATGCACACTCGAGGGGCCTAGGAGTCCTGAAAAGGGTACTTCCTTTAAAATAAAGATCCCACATGCTGTGGAGCAACTAAGCCCGTGCACCACAACTACTGAGCCTGCGCTCTAGAACCCACGAGCCACAACTGCTGAAGCCCACGCGCTTAGAGCCTGTGCTCTGCAACAAGAGAAGCCACCACAATGAGAAGCCCCCACTCGCCGCAACTAGAGAAAGCCTCCGTGCAGCAATGCAGACCCAACACAGCCCCAAATTAATTAATTAATTATTTAAGAAAAAAAAAAAGGCAGCACCTGGGGGCTGGCAGACTGATGCACCAAGTCTTACATCACGTCTACTTAGTATCCTGCATGTCAGGGCCATGCTGGACCTGGGGCTGCCCACACAGAGTGGGGCCTGCATCACCCTTCCCAGGAGGGAGGGTGGAGGGAAACCCTGCATGACCTCTGAGGCCCTAAGAACCCTTGACTAAGGCTGAGCTCAATTTGAAACAGTGGGTGACCAGAGCAGACATTTCATTCATCTATCAATGAGAATCCAGAACTGGAGGAGCAGAAAACAATGGCCTCGCTCAACCTTGACGCTAATCCTGACATGGACCCTAACCCTAAACTCTGATCCTGACCCTAAGCCCTGACCTAACCTTAGGCTAACCCGTACCCTAAACCTGTACCTTACCCTAACCCATGCTCTACCCGCATCCTACCTGTACCCCAATTCTCACCCATACCCTAACACCCACTCTAACACAGAACCCTAACACCCTGAGACCAAAACCATAAACCTTAACCAATAAGCCAAACCATAACCATAAGCAAACCTTAAAATATATTCATTAACCATACCCATAAATAACTCATTAAGCATAAAACTTAAACCATCACAGCAACCATAAACCATACACAGCCCCAACCCTCACACCAGCCCCAGCCCTAATGCTAACCCTCCAAACCACTTACACCAAGCCAAGCCTAATCAGATTATACAAATACATCTTGACAAAGAAAACTGGGGAATTCTCTGGTGGCCCAGTGGTTAGGACTCTGTGCTTTCACTGCCAAGGGCTCGGCTTCGATCCCTGACTGGGGAACTAAGATCCCACAAGCCATGGGACGTGGCCAAAATAAATAAATAATTAGAATGAAATAAAACCACTATTTTAAAAAAGATTTTAAAAATAAAGGAAAAAAACAAGAAAACTACCCCAGTACAACTTACAAATATGAATGTAAAAATCTATCACACAATAATAGCAACATGAAACCAACAGAACTTTAAATGGATAATGCCATAAGCAAGTATCTCTACACCAGGAATTTCAGGTTGCTCAACATAGTAAAAGTAAGCAATGTATTCAACCACAATAATGGTGTGAAGTAAAAACACATAACCATATCAATTCATGCAAAAAATCTACAATGAAAATCCAGTGTTATTTCATGAAAAACACTCAGGAAAGCAGGAATAAAAGGAAATTTGTTCAATATGGAAAAGAGTAGTACAAAAAGCCACAGCAAACATCGTGCTCAATGTTAAAGACTGAAAGATTTACTCCTGAAATCAGGAACAAGGCCAGGAAGCTGGCCTTCATCACCGTTACTCAATAGTGTACTGGAAGTTCTACCCAGAATCTTGAGGAAAGAAATAAAAGGCATCCATGGGTGAATGGAAAAATTAAAACCGTGTCTCTTGACAGAACATAGGTCACATCATCTTATATATAAAACTACCTATAATCAGCAAAGAAATTATTTGAGCTAATCAACTAATTAATAAGCAAAGTTATAGAACAAAATATCAATTCATGAAAATCTATCTTATATGCATACGCTGGCAAAAAATAATCTGAAAAAGAATTTATGAGAACAATTCCATTTGTAATAATGTCAACATCAATATTTAGGAGTATATTTAATCAAGGTACAAGACTTGTTTTTATGTATGTAAAGTTGTATGTTTGAAATTACTGGAAAGTCAATTACTTTTCAAAACATCATGTATGGCAATAGCATGCCAGAAAAGCAGAGAAAACATCAAACTTCCAGATAGAAGCCAAGCCTTACCCAGATCCAGTTCACCCAAAGTCCACATGTCATTTAGAGGCACCGTGGGAAGCTTATATTAGGAGCCGCTGTCCTCCGTGTTGTGGACGACCTGGATATGGTAGAAACAGTGGGATTTTTGAATTCCAATTTTCCACTTCATTCCACAAAAACACTATTAGAACTAATAAATAAATTCAGTAAAGTTGCAAAATCAATACACAGAAATCAGTTGCATTTCTAAACACTAATAATGAACCATCAGAAAGAGAAAGAAAGCAACCCTATTTACAACTGCATCAAAAAGAACAAAATACCTGGGAGTAAAGTCAACCAAGGAGGTGAAAGACCTGCACACTGATAACTTTAAGACATTGATGAAAACATTGAAAAACACATCAATAAATGGAAAGATATCCTGTTCTCATGGAATGGAACAATTAATGTTGTTAAAATATCCATGCTACCCAAAGCAGTGGACACAGTGAATGCAATCCCTCCCAAAATTCCATGGTATTTTCCCCCCAAATAGAGCAAATCCTCCTAATATCTGTGGGGAACCACAAAGGACCCCAAATAGCCAAAGAAACCCTGAAAAAAGAGAACGGGCTGGAGGCATCTCCCTCCCTGACGTCACACTCTGCTGAGAAGCTACAGTCACCAAAACAGTGTGGAACTGGCTCAAAACGGGCACAGGGACCAGAGGAACAGGACAAAGAGACCAGAATTCAACCCCCACGGACGGGGTCGGTGAATTTATGACACAGGGACCAAGGACACACCAACAGCACGACACTCCCCACCATAAATGGTGCTGGGAATACTGGACGCCCCATAACTCATGCTGGCTACCCTGCACACAAACCTGAACAAAAACCCAGCTTTCCTCGCCAAGCCCTCCCTCGCTCACACGAAGACGGACCCCCTCAACGGTCAGTCGCCCACAGGAAGCTTCTCCCCACTTTTCCTCACCGTCTCTTCACCTTTTCCTCAGGCATCACCTGGGTCCTCAGGAAACCTAGTTCCCTAGTCAGCGTGGACGCAGCCCCACTTTGTCCTGAAGCCGAAACCCCAGCGAGTCCTAAGGAGACGGAGACCGAGCTCCTCTCAGCAGAGACACTGAGCCGGGCGTCCTACCGGAAGGCCTCCGCCCCCGCCCCCCGCGCCTGAGGAGGCTCAACTGCTCTCAGCTGACCTCACAATCGAGTTCTCAGGGAACGAGCATGCGCTGTGGGTCAGAGGCGAACTCGGCGCCACCCTGTGGTCAGTGCAGGAAGTGCAGGCCGCGCCTCCCTCACAGGTCACTGGAGGCAGCGTGCCCTACTGACAGGACTGCTGAATCCATTAAACTGGACATTCAAACTAAAATGGAGTCTCTATCCCAAAAGCTTTCTAAAAGTAGTTAAGGAACAATTAATTGGAAACCATTTGGAATGAAGTGAATGTAGATGCAAACTTTACAACTTATACCAAATTCACTCAAAGTTATTCAGAGGCAAATTTTATTGTAGTTTCTAATTTATGTTTGGCTGCGTTGGGTCTTCGTTGCTGCATGTGGGCTTTCTCTAGTTGCGTCGAGCGGGGCTACTCTTCGTTGCGGTGCACGGGCTTCTCATGGCGGTGGCTTCTCTTGTGGGCGAGCATGGGCTCTAGGCGCGCAGGCTTCAGTAGTTGTGCCGCACAGGCTTGGGTGGTCTGCGGCATGTGGGATCTTCCCGGACCAGGGCTCGAGCCCGTGTCCCCTGCATTGGCAGGCGGACTCTTAACCACTGCGTCACCAGGGAAGTCCCCACAGACAAATTTTAAATACAAAACTATTCAAGGGGCTTCCCTGGTGGCGCAGTGGTTGAGAATCTGCCTGCTAATGCAGGGGACACGGGTTCGAGCCCTGACCTGGGAAGATCCCACATGCCGCGGAGCAACTAGGCCCGTGAGCCACAACTACTGAGCCTGCACGTCTGGAGCCTGTGCTCCGCAACAAGAGAGGCCGCGATAGTGAGAGGCCCGCGCACCGCGATGAAGAGTGGCCCCCGCTTGCCACAACTAGAGAAAGCCTTCACACAGAAACGAAGACCCAACACAGCCAAAAATAAATTAATTCATTAATCAATTAAACAAAAAAAGCTGTCTCTCAAATTTAACTTCCAGAATATATTCAGGAAAAACGCATACGCCCTTTTTGGCCAACCAAAGAAGCGGGCAATGCAAATCAACACTACAAAGAGGTATCACTTCGAATCAGAAAAAAGGACCATCCTCACAAAGGGTAAAAACCAGATATGCAGGACAAGGAGAGGAGAAAAGGGAGCCTTGTTACGCTGAAGGGGGGAATGTAAATTGCCAACGGCCACTCTGGAGAAGTGTGCTGTGTTTCCTAAAACATCTAAAAAACAGAGCTACAAAGCATAGGGCGCTTCCACTCATGGGCCTATATGTTGGAAAAACCAAAAATCCACAGGACGCAGGCACCCCGTTTACTGCTGCTATGTTTACAACAGCCTCGACTTGGGTACAACTTAATAGTCCTTGGAAGGAAAAAATGGTGAAAGAAAATTTGGTACTTAAGCACAACGGAATATTACTCAGCCCTGAAATCAATGAAATGAGGCCAGTTGCAGCAACTCAGGGGGACTTATGTTTGGTCATTGAGAGTGAAATAAGTTAGACAGCAAGAGAAACTTATCATAAGATATCACTTTTAAAGGGAATCTAAAAATCGCCAACCATGAACTGAATTACAAACCGAACACCATCACACATTTACAAAACACACTGATGGCTGCTTAAGGGGAAAAATGTGGTGTGGTGATGCATAAAGCAGGAGGTTGAAATTGGCACAGATACCGTTCCATACGCCAATAATGTAATCGCCAAGACATACTCATTGTTCAAGGAACTGGACTCAGCACACTCTATTCACAGAAAAAACATCTATCTGACTACTAGAAACTAGAAAAGAATTTATTGATGTCTCTCTGTAAGTGACTCAGGTGGATGTACAGCACCAAGAAACACAACATTGCAAATCAGCTACACCCCACTATAAAAATTAATTATAAAAAAAGAAAGACAGTGAGAGAGAGAGGAATTCTTACAAAATTCAATCAGGGGCTGTGATGCAACTGGACTGACCACATCTACACTCACAGCTGAATGGGACGTAAGGCTGGACACCCTAACCCTAAACCCTAACCCTAACCCAACCCTAACCCTACCTTAACCCTAACCCTAACCCAACACTAACCCTAACCCTAAACCTAACCCCTAACCCTAACCCAACCCTAAGCCTAACCCTAACCCCTAGCCCTAGCCCTAACCCTGACCCTAACCCCTAACCCCTAACCCTTAACCCCTAACTCCTAACCCTAACCAAGTTCACAAGTAAACTTCTCGCCCACCTGGAGAGAGTGATTTAATTTTAAAGAGTAAAGACACAATCAGCTCAGTAATTGGCCACGGGGATGGAGGGGCCAAGGCTAACCTGAGCTGGAGGAACGTGGGTGCCTGCCTGGACGCTCAGAGGCCAAGGGCTGTTCTGAGACCTGCTTGGACACCCGTGCAGATGGAACAAAGGATCCGTCCAGTCCCAAGAGGGCCCCACCAGCCCTCACGAACGCAACACCAGACTTCCCTGGTGGTGCAGTGGTTAAGAATCCACCTGCCAACGCAGGGGACACGGGTTTGAGCCCTGGTCCGGGAAGATCCCACATGCTGTGGAGCAACTAAGCCCGTGCACCACAACTACTGAGCCTGCGCTCTACAAGCCGCGAGCCACAACTGCTGAAGCCCACGCGCTTAGAGCCTGTGCTCTGCAACAAGAGCAGCCACCGCAATGAGAAGCCCCCACTCGCCGCAACTAGAGAAAGCCTCCGTGCAGCAATGCAGACCCAACACAGCCCCAGATTAATTAATTAATTAATTAAGAAAAAAAAAAAGGCAGCACCTGGGGGCTGGCAGACTGATGCACCAAGTCTTACATCACGTCTACTTAGTATCCTGCATGTCAGGGCCATGCTGGACCTGGGGCTGCCCACACAGAGTGGGGCCTGCATCACCCTTCCCAGGAGGGAGGGTGGAGGGAAACCCTGCATGACCTCTGAGGCCCTAAGAACCCTTGACTAAGGCTGAGCTCAATTTGACACAGTGGGTGACCAGAGCAGACATTTCATTCATCTATCAATGAGAATCCAGAACTGGAGGAGCAGAAAACAATGGCCTCGCTCAACCGTGACGCTAATCCTGACATGGACCCTAACCCTAAACTCTGATCCTGACCCTAAGCCCTGACCTAACCTTAGCCTAACCCGTACCCTAAACCTGTACCTTACCCTAACCCATGCTCTACCCGCATCCTACCTGTACCCCAATTCTCACCCATACCCTAACACCCACTCTAACACAGAACCCTAACACCCTGAGACCAGAACCATAAACCTTAACCAATAAGCCAAACCATAACCATAAGCAAACCATAAACTATTTTCATTAACCATACCCATAAATAACTCATTAACCATAAAACTTAAACCATCACAGCAACCATAAACCATACACAGCCCCAACCCTCACACCAGCCCCAGCCCTAATGCTAACCCTCCAAACCACTTACACCAAGCCAAGTCTAATCAGATTACACAAATACATCTTGACAAAGAAAACTGGGGAATTCTCTGGTGGCCCAGTGGTTAGGACTCTGTGCTTTCACTGCCAAGGGCTCGGCTTCGATCCCTGACTGGGGAACTAAGATCCCACAAGCCATGGGACGTGGCCAAAATAAATAAATAAGTAGAATGAAATAAAACCACTATTTTAAAAGAGATTTTAAAAATAAAGGAAAAAAAACAAGAAAACTACCCCAGTACAACTTACAAATATGAATGTAAAAACCTATCACACAATAATAGCAACATGAGACCAACAGAACTTTAAATGGATAATGCCATAAGCAAGTATCTCTACACCAGGAATTTCAGGTTGCTCAACATATTAAAAGTAAGCAATGTATTCAACCACAATAATGGTGTGAAGTAAAAACACATAACCATATCAATTCATGCAAAAAATCTACAATGAAAATCCAGTGTTATTTCATGAAAAACACTCAAGAAAGCAGGAATAAAAGGAAATTGGTTCAATATGGAAAAGAGGAGTACAAAAAGCCACAGCAAACATCGTGCTCAATGTTAAAGACTGAAAGATTTACTCCTGAAATCAGGAACAAGGCCAGGAAGCTGGCCTTCATCACCGTTACTCAATAGTGTACTGGAAGTTCTACCCAGAATCTTGAGGAAAGAAATAAAAGGCATCCATGGGTGAATGGAAAAATTAAAACCGTGTCTCTTCACAGAACATAGGTCACATCATCTTATATATAAAACTACCTATAATCAGCAAAGAAATTATTTGAGCTAATCAACTAATTAATAAACAAAGTTATAGAACAAAATATCAATTCATGAAAATCTATCTTATATGCATACGCTGGCAAAAAATAATCTGAAAAAGAATTTATGAGAACAATTCCATTTGTAATAATGTCAACATCAATATTTAGGAGTATATTTAATCAAGGTACAAGACTTGTTTTTATGTATGTAAAGTTGTATCTTTGAAATTACTGGAAAATCAATTACTTTTCAAAACATCATGTATGTCAACGGCATGCCAGAAAAGCAGAGAAAACATCAAACTTCCAGATAGAAGCCAAGCCTTACCCAGATCCAGTTCACCCAAAGTCCACATGTCATTTAGAGGCACCGTGGGAAGGTGATATTAGGAGCCGCTGTCCTCCGTGTTGTGGACGACCTGGATATGGTAGAAACAGTGGGATTTTTGAATTCCAATTTTCCACTTCATGCCACAAAAACACTATTAGAACTCATAAATAAATTCAGTAAAGTTGCAAAATCAATACACAGAAATCAGTTGCATTTCTAAACGCTAATAATGAACCATCAGAAAGAGAAAGAAAGCAACCCTATTTACAACTGCATCAAAAAGAACAAAATACCTGGGAATAAAGTCAACCAAGGAGGTGAAAGACCTGCACACTGAAAACTTTAAGACATTGATGAAGACATTGAAAAACACACCAATAAATGGAAAGATATCCTGTTCTCATGGAATGGAACAATTAATGTTGTTCAAATATCCATGCTACCCAAAGCAGTGGACACAGTGAATGCAATCCCTCCCAAAATTCCATGGTATTTTCCCCCCAAATAGAGCAAATCCTCCTAATATCTGTGGGGAACCACAAAGGACCCCAAATGGCCAAAGAAACCCTGAAAAAAGAGAACAGGCTGGAGGCATCTCCCTCCCTGACGTCACACTCTGCTGAGAAGCTACAGTCACCAAAACAGTGTGGAACTGGCTCAAAACGGGCACAGGGACCAGAGGAACAGGACAGAGAGACCAGAATTCAACCCCCACGGACGGGGTCGGTGAATTTATGACACAGGGACCAAGGACACACCAAGGAGCACGACACTCCCCACCATAAATGGTGCTGGGAAAACTGGACGCCCCATAACTCACGCTGGCTACCCTGCACACAAACCTGAACAAAAACCCAGCTTTCCACGCCAAGCCCTCCCTCGCTCACACGAAGACGGACCCCCTCAACGGTCAGTTGCCCACAGGAAGCTTCTCCCCACTTTTCCTCACCGTCTCTTCACCTTTTCCTCAGGCATCACCTGGGTCCTCAGGAAACCTAGTTCCCTAGTCAGCGTGGACGCAGCCCCACCTTGTCCTGAAGCCGAAACCCCAGCGAGTCCTAAGGAGACGGAGACCGAGCTCCTCTCAGCAGAGACACTGAGCCGGGCGTCCTACCGGAAGGCCTCCGCCCCCGCCCCCGCGCCTGAGGAGGCTCAACTGCTCTCAGCTGACCTCACAATCGAGTTCCCAGGGAACGAGCATGCGCTGTGGGTCAGGGAGGCGAACTCGGCGCCACCCTGTGGTCAGTGCAGGAAATGCAGGCCGCGCCTCCCTCACAGGTCACTGGAGGCAGCGCGCCCTACTGACAGGACTGCTGAATCCATTAAACTGAAAATTCAAACTAAAATGGAGTCTCTATCCCAAAACTTTTCTAAAATTAGTTAAGGAACAATTAATTGGAAACCATTTGGAATGAAGTGAATGTAGATGCAAACTTTACAACTTATACCAAATTCACTCAAAGTTATTCAGAGGCAAATTTTATTGTAGTTTATAATTTATGTTTGGCTGCATTGGGTCTTCGTTGCTGCATGTGGGCTTTCTCTAGTTGCGTCGAGTGGGGCTACTCTTCGTTGCGGTGCACGGGCTTCTCATTGCGGTGGCTTCTCTTGTGGGCGAGCATGGGCTCTAGGCGCGCAGGCTTCAGTAGTTGTGCCACGCAGGCTTGGTTGCTCTGCGGCATGTGGGATCTTCCCGGACCAGGGCTCGAGCCCGTGTCCCCTGCATTGGCAGGCGGACTCTTAACCACTGCGTCACCAGGGAAGTCCCCACAGACAAATTTTAAATACAAAACTATTCAAGGGGCTTCCCTGGTGGTGCAGTGGTTGAGAATCTGCCTGCTAATGCAGGGGACACGGGTTCGAGCCCTGACCTGGGAAGATCCCACATGCCACGGAGCAACTAGGCCCGTGAGCCACAACTATTGAGCCTGCACGTCTGGAGCCTGTGCTCCGCAACAAGAGAGGCCGCGATAGTGAGAGGCCCGTGCACCGCGATGAAGAGTGGCCCCCGCTTGCCACAACTAGAGAAACCCTTCACACAGAAACGAAGACCCAACACAGCCAAAAATAAATTAATTAATTAATCAATTAAACAAAAAAAGCTGTCTCTCAAATTTAACCTCCAGAATATATTCAGGAAAAACGCATAAGCCGTTTTTGGCCAACCAAAGAAGCGGGCAATGCAAATCAACACTACAAAGAGGTATCACTTCGAATCAGAAAAAAGGACCATCCTCACAAAGGGTAAAAACCAGATATGCAGGACAAGGAGAGGAGAAAAGGGAGCCTTGTTACGCTGAAGGGGGGAACGTAAATTGCCAACGGCCACTCTGGAGAAGTGTGCTGTGTTTCCTAAAACATCTAAAAAACAGAGCTACAAAGCATAGGGCGCTTCCACTCATGGGCCTATATGTTGGAAAAACCTAAAATCCACAGGACGCAGGCACCCTGTTTACTGCTGCTATGTTTACAACAGCCTCGACTTGGGTACAACTTAATAGTCCTTGGAAGGAAAAAATGGTGAAAGAAAATTTGGTACTTAAGCACAACGGAATATTACTCAGCCCTGAAATCAATGAAATGAGGCCAGTTGCAGCAACTCAGGGGGACTTATGTATGGTCATTGAGAGTGAAATAAGTTAGACAGCAAGAGAAACTTATCATAAGATATCACTTATAAAGGGAATCTAAAAATCGCCAACCATGAACTGAATTACAAACCGAACACCATCACACATTTACAAAACACACTTATGGCTGCTTAAGGGGAAAAGTGTGGTGCGGTGATGCATAAACCAGGAGGTTGAAATTGGCACAGATACCGTTCCATACGCCAATAATGTAATCGCCAAGACATACTCATTGTTCAAGGAACTGGACTCAGCACACTCTATTCACAGAAAAAACATCTATCTGACTACTAGAAACTAGAAAAGAATTTAATGATGTCTCTCTGTAAGTGACTCAGGTGGATGTACAGCACCAAGAAACACAACATTGCAAATCAGCTACACCCCACTATAAAAATTAATTATAAAAAAAGAAAGACAGTGAGAGAGAGAGGAATTCTTACAAAATTCAATCAGGGGCTGTGATGCAACTGGACTGACCACATCTACACTCACAGCTGAATGGGACGTAAGGCTGGACACCCTAACCCTAAACCCTAATCCTAACCCAACCCTAACCCTACCTTAACCCTAACCCTAACCCAACAGTAACCCTAACCCTAAACCTAAACCCTAACCCTAACCCAACCCTAAGCCTAACCCTAACCCCTAGCCCTAGCCCTAGCCCTAACCCTGACCCTAACCCCTAACCCTTAACCCCTAACCCCTAACCCTAACCAAGTTCACAAGTAAACTTCTCGCCCACCTGGAGAGAGTGATTTAATTTTAAAGAGTAAAGACACAATCAGCTCAGTAATTGGCCACGGGGATGGAGGGGCCAAGGCTAACCTGAGCTGGAGGAACGTGCGTGCCTGCCTGGATGCTCAGAGGCCAAGGGCTGTTCTGAGACCTGCTTGGACACCCGTGCAGATGGAACAAAGGATCCGTCCAGTCCCAAGAGGGCCCCACCAGCCCTCACGAACGCAACACCAGACTTCCCTGGTGGTGCAGTGGTTAAGAATCCACCTGCCAACGCAGGGGACACGGGTTTGAGCCCTGGTCCGGGAAGATCCCACATGCTGTGGAGCAACTAAGCCCGTGCACCACAACTACTGAGCCTGCGCTCTACAAGCCGCGAGCCACAACTGCTGAAGCCCACGCGCTTAGAGCCTGTGCTCTGCAACAAGAGCAGCCACCGCAATGAGAAGCCCCCACTCGCCGCAACTAGAGAAAGCCTCCGTGCAGCAATGCAGACCCAACACAGCCCCAGATTAATTAATTAATTAATTAAGAAAAAAAAAAAAGGCAGCACCTGGGGGCTGGCAGACTGATGCACCAAGTCTTACATCACGTCTACTTAGTATCCTGCATGTCAGGGCCATGCTGGACCTGGGGCTGCCCACACAGAGTGGGGCCTGCATCACCCTTCCCAGGAGGGAGGGTGGAGGGAAACCCTGCATGACCTCTGAGGCCCTAAGAACCCTTGACTAAGGCTGAGCTCAATTTGACACAGTGGGTGACCAGAGCAGACATTTCATTCATCTATCAATGAGAATCCAGAACTGGAGGAGCAGAAAACAATGGCCTCGCTCAACCTTGACGCTAATCCTGACATCGACCCTAACCCTAAACTCTGATCCTCACCCTAAGCCCTGACCTAACCTTAGCCTAACCCGTACCCTAAACCTGTACCTTACCCTAACCCATGCTCTACCCGCATCCTACCTGTACCCCAATTCTCACCCATACCCTAACACCCACTCTAACACAGAACCCTAACACCCTGAGACCAGAACCATAAACCTTAACCAATAAGCCAAACCATAACCATAAGCAAACCATAAACTATATTCATTAACCATACCCATAAATAACTCATTAACCATAAAACTTAAACCATCACAGCAACCATAAACCATACACAGCCCCAACCCTCACACCAGCCCCAGCCCTAATGCTAACCCTCCAAACCACTTACACCAAGCCAAGTCTAATCAGATTACACAAATACATCTTGACAAAGAAAACTGGGGAATTCTCTGGTGGCCCAGTGGTTAGGACTCTGTGCTTTCACTGCCAAGGGCTCGGCTTCGATCCCTGACTGGGGAACTAAGATCCCACAAGCCATGGGACGTGGCCAAAATAAATAAATAAGTAGAATGAAATAAAACCACTATTTTAAAAGAGATTTTAAAAATAAAGGAAAAAAAACAAGAAAACTACCCCAGTACAACTTACAAATATGAATGTAAAAACCTATCACACAATAATAGCAACATGAAACCAACAGAACTTTAAATGGATAATGCCATAAGCAAGTATCTCTACACCAGGAATTTCAGGTTTCTCAACATATTAAAAGTAAGCAATGTATTCAACCACAATAATGGTGTGAAGTAAAAACACATAACCATATCAATTCATGCAAAAAATCTACAATGAAAATCCAGTGTTATTTCATGAAAAACACTCAAGAAAGCAGGAATAAAAGGAAATTGGTTCAATATGGAAAAGAGGAGTACAAAAAGCCACAGCAAACATCGTGCTCAATGTTAAAGACTGAAAGATTTACTCCTGAAATCAGGAACAAGGCCAGGAAGCTGGCCTTCATCACCGTTACTCAATAGTGTACTGGAAGTTCTACCCAGAATCTTGAGGAAAGAAATAAAAGGCATCCATGGGTGAATGGAAAAATTAAAACCGTGTCTCTTCACAGAACATAGGTCACATCATCTTATATATAAAACTACCTATAATCAGCAAAGAAATTATTTGAGCTAATCAACTAATTAATAAGCAAAGTTATAGAACAAAATATCAATTCATGAAAATCTATCTTATATGCATACGCTGGCAAAAAATAATCTGAAAAAGAATTTATGAGAACAATTCCATTTGTAATAATGTCAACATCAATATTTAGGAGTATATTTAATCAAGGTACAAGACTTGTTTTTATGTATGTAAAGTTGTATCTTTGAAATTACTGGAAACTCAATTACTTTTCAAAACATCATGTATGGCAATAGCATGCCAGAAAAGCAGAGAAAACATCAAACTTCCAGATAGAAGCCAAGCCTTACCCAGATCCAGTTCACCCAAAGTCCACATGTCATTTAGAGGCACCGTGGGAAGGTGATATTAGGAGCCGCTGTCCTCCGTGTTGTGGACGACCTGGATATGGTAGAAACAGTGGGATTTTTGAATTCCAATTTTCCACTTCATGCCACAAAAACACTATTAGAACTCATAAATAAATTCAGGAAAGTTGCAAAATCAATACACAGAAATCAGTTGCATTTCTAAACGCTAATAATGAACCATCAGAAAGAGAAAGAAAGCAACCCTATTTACAACTGCATCAAAAAGAACAAAATACCTGGGAATAAAGTCAACCAAGGAGGTGAAAGACCTGCACACTGAAAACTTTAAGACATTGATGAAGACATTGAAAAACACACCAATAAATGGAAAGATATCCTGTTCTCATGGAATGGAACAATTAATGTTGTTCAAATATCCATGCTACCCAAAGCAGTGGACACAGTGAATGCAATCCCTCCCAAAATTCCATGGTATTTTCCCCCCAAATAGAGCAAATCCTCCTAATATCTGTGGGGAACCACAAAGGACCCCAAATGGCCAAAGAAACCCTGAAAAAAGAGAACGGGCTGGAGGCATCTCCCTCCCTGACGTCACACTCTGCTGAGAAGCTACAGTCACCAAAACAGTGTGGAACTGGCTCAAAACGGGCACAGGGACCAGAGGAACAGGACAGAGAGACCAGAATTCAACCCCCACGGACGGGGTCGGTGAATTTATGACACAGGTACCAAGGACACACCAAGGAGCACGACACTCCCCACCATAAATGGTGCTGGGAAACCTGGACGCCCCATAACTCACGCTGGCTACCCTGCACACAAACCTGAACAAAAACCCAGCTTTCCACGCCAAGCCCTCCCTCGCTCACACGAAGACGGACCCCCTCAACGGTCAGTCGCCCACAGGAAGCTTCTCCCCACTTTTCCTCACCGTCTCTTCACCTTTTCCTCAGGCATCACCTGGGTCCTCAGGAAACCTAGTTCCCTAGTCAGCGTGGACGCAGCCCCACCTTGTCCTGAAGCCGAAACCCCAGCGAGTCCTAAGGAGACGGAGACCGAGCTCCTCTCAGCAGAGACACTGAGCCGGGCGTCCTACCGGAAGGCCTCCGCCCCCGCCCCCGCGCCTGAGGAGGCTCAACTGCTCTCAGCTGACCTCACAATCGAGTTCGCAGGGAACGAGCATGCGCTGTGGGTCAGGGAGGCGAACTCGGCGCCACCCTGTGGTCAGTGCAGGAAATGCAGGCCGCGCCTCCCTCACAGGTCACTGGAGGCAGCGCGCCCTACTGACAGGACTGCTGAATCCATTAAACTGGAAATTCAAACTAAAATGGAGTCTCTATCCCAAAACTTTTCTAAAATTAGTTAAGGAACAATTAATTGGAAACCATTTGGAATGAAGTGAATGTAGATGCAAACTTTACAACTTATACCAAATTCACTCAAAGTTATTCAGAGGCAAATTTTATTGTAGTTTATAATTTATGTTTGGCTGCATTGGGTCTTCGTTGCTGCATGTGGGCTTTCTCTAGTTGCGTCGAGTGGGGCTACTCTTCGTTGCGGTGCACGGGCTTCTCATTGCGGTGGCTTCTCTTGTGGGTGAGCATGGGCTCTAGGCGCGCAGGCTTCAGTAGTTGTGCCACGCAGGCTTGGTTGCTCTGCGGCATGTGGGATCTTCCCGGACCAGGGCTCGAGCCCGTGTCCCCTGCATTGGCAGGCGGACTCTTAACCACTGCGTCACCAGGGAAGTCCCCACAGACAAATTTTAAATACAAAACTATTCAAGGGGCTTCCCTGGTGGTGCAGTGGTTGAGAATCTGCCTGCTAATGCAGGGGACACGGGTTCGAGCCCTGACCTGGGAAGATCCCACATGCCACGGAGCAACTAGGCCCGTGAGCCACAACTATTGAGCCTGCACGTCTGGAGCCTGTGCTCCGCAACAAGAGAGGCCGCGATAGTGAGAGGCCCGTGCACCGCGATGAAGAGTGGCCCCCGCTTGCCACAACTAGAGAAACCCTTCACACAGAAACGAAGACCCAACACAGCCAAAAATAAATTAATTAATTAATCAATTAAACAAAAAAAGCTGTCTCTCAAATTTAACCTCCAGAATATATTCAGGAAAAACGCATAAGCCGTTTTTGGCCAACCAAAGAAGCGGGCAATGCAAATCAACACTACAAAGAGGTATCACTTCGAATCAGAAAAAAGGACCATCCTCACAAAGGGTAAAAACCAGATATGCAGGACAAGGAGAGGAGAAAAGGGAGCCTTGTTACGCTGAAGGGGGGAACGTAAATTGCCAACGGCCACTCTGGAGAAGTGTGCTGTGTTTCCTAAAACATCTAAAAAACAGAGCTACAAAGCATAGGGCGCTTCCACTCATGGGCCTATATGTTGGAAAAACCTAAAATCCACAGGACGCAGGCACCCTGTTTACTGCTGCTATGTTTACAACAGCCTCGACTTGGGTACAACTTAATAGTCCTTGGAAGGAAAAAATGGTGAAAGAAAATTTGGTACTTAAGCACAACGGAATATTACTCAGCCCTGAAATCAATGAAATGAGGCCAGTTGCAGCAACTCAGGGGGACTTATGTATGGTCATTGAGAGTGAAATAAGTTAGACAGCAAGAGAAACTTATCATAAGATATCACTTATAAAGGGAATCTAAAAATCGCCAACCATGAACTGAATTACAAACCGAACACCATCACACATTTACAAAACACACTTATGGCTGCTTAAGGGGAAAAGTGTGGTGCGGTGATGCATAAACCAGGAGGTTGAAATTGGCACAGATACCGTTCCATACGCCAATAATGTAATCGCCAAGACATACTCATTGTTCAAGGAACTGGACTCAGCACACTCTATTCACAGAAAAAACATCTATCTGACTACTAGAAACTAGAAAAGAATTTAATGATGTCTCTCTGTAAGTGACTCAGGTGGATGTACAGCACCAAGAAACACAACATTGCAAATCAGCTACACCCCACTATAAAAATTAATTATAAAAAAAGAAAGACAGTGAGAGAGAGAGGAATTCTTACAAAATTCAATCAGGGGCTGTGATGCAACTGGACTGACCACATCTACACTCACAGCTGAATGGGACGTAAGGCTGGACACCCTAACCCTAAACCCTAATCCTAACCCAACCCTAACCCTACCTTAACCCTAACCCTAACCCAACAGTAACCCTAACCCTAAACCTAAACCCTAACCCTAACCCAACCCTAAGCCTAACCCTAACCCCTAGCCCTAGCCCTAGCCCTAACCCTGACCCTAACCCCTAACCCTTAACCCCTAACCCCTAACCCTAACCAAGTTCACAAGTAAACTTCTCGCCCACCTGGAGAGAGTGATTTAATTTTAAAGAGTAAAGACACAATCAGCTCAGTAATTGGCCACGGGGATGGAGGGGCCAAGGCTAACCTGAGCTGGAGGAACGTGCGTGCCTGCCTGGATGCTCAGAGGCCAAGGGCTGTTCTGAGACCTGCTTGGACACCCGTGCAGATGGAACAAAGGATCCGTCCAGTCCCAAGAGGGCCCCACCAGCCCTCACGAACGCAACACCAGACTTCCCTGGTGGTGCAGTGGTTAAGAATCCACCTGCCAACGCAGGGGACACGGGTTTGAGCCCTGGTCCGGGAAGATCCCACATGCTGTGGAGCAACTAAGCCCGTGCACCACAACTACTGAGCCTGCGCTCTACAAGCCGCGAGCCACAACTGCTGAAGCCCACGCGCTTAGAGCCTGTGCTCTGCAACAAGAGCAGCCACCGCAATGAGAAGCCCCCACTCGCCGCAACTAGAGAAAGCCTCCGTGCAGCAATGCAGACCCAACACAGCCCCAGATTAATTAATTAATTAATTAAGAAAAAAAAAAAAGGCAGCACCTGGGGGCTGGCAGACTGATGCACCAAGTCTTACATCACGTCTACTTAGTATCCTGCATGTCAGGGCCATGCTGGACCTGGGGCTGCCCACACAGAGTGGGGCCTGCATCACCCTTCCCAGGAGGGAGGGTGGAGGGAAACCCTGCATGACCTCTGAGGCCCTAAGAACCCTTGACTAAGGCTGAGCTCAATTTGACACAGTGGGTGACCAGAGCAGACATTTCATTCATCTATCAATGAGAATCCAGAACTGGAGGAGCAGAAAACAATGGCCTCGCTCAACCTTGACGCTAATCCTGACATCGACCCTAACCCTAAACTCTGATCCTCACCCTAAGCCCTGACCTAACCTTAGCCTAACCCGTACCCTAAACCTGTACCTTACCCTAACCCATGCTCTACCCGCATCCTACCTGTACCCCAATTCTCACCCATACCCTAACACCCACTCTAACACAGAACCCTAACACCCTGAGACCAGAACCATAAACCTTAACCAATAAGCCAAACCATAACCATAAGCAAACCATAAACTATATTCATTAACCATACCCATAAATAACTCATTAACCATAAAACTTAAACCATCACAGCAACCATAAACCATACACAGCCCCAACCCTCACACCAGCCCCAGCCCTAATGCTAACCCTCCAAACCACTTACACCAAGCCAAGTCTAATCAGATTACACAAATACATCTTGACAAAGAAAACTGGGGAATTCTCTGGTGGCCCAGTGGTTAGGACTCTGTGCTTTCACTGCCAAGGGCTCGGCTTCGATCCCTGACTGGGGAACTAAGATCCCACAAGCCATGGGACGTGGCCAAAATAAATAAATAAGTAGAATGAAATAAAACCACTATTTTAAAAGAGATTTTAAAAATAAAGGAAAAAAAACAAGAAAACTACCCCAGTACAACTTACAAATATGAATGTAAAAACCTATCACACAATAATAGCAACATGAAACCAACAGAACTTTAAATGGATAATGCCATAAGCAAGTATCTCTACACCAGGAATTTCAGGTTGCTCAACATATTAAAAGTAAGCAATGTATTCAACCACAATAATGGTGTGAAGTAAAAACACATAACCATATCAATTCATGCAAAAAATCTACAATGAAAATCCAGTGTTATTTCATGAAAAACACTCAAGAAAGCAGGAATAAAAGGAAATTGGTTCAATAGGGAAAAGAGGAGTACAAAAAGCCACAGCAAACATCGTGCTCAATGTTAAAGACTGAAAGATTTACTCCTGAAATCAGGAACAAGGCCAGGAAGCTGGCCTTCATCACCGTTACTCAATAGTGTACTGGAAGTTCTACCCAGAATCTTGAGGAAAGAAATAAAAGGCATCCATGGGTGAATGGAAAAATTAAAACCGTGTCTCTTCACAGAACATAGGTCACATCATCTTATATATAAAACTACCTATAATCAGCAAAGAAATTATTTGAGCTAATCAACTAATTAATAAGCAAAGTTATAGAACAAAATATCAATTCATGAAAATCTATCTTATATGCATACGCTGGCAAAAAATAATCTGAAAAAGAATTTATGAGAACAATTCCATTTGTAATAATGTCAACATCAATATTTAGGAGTATATTTAATCAAGGTACAAGACTTGTTTTCATGTATGTAAAGTTGTATCTTTGAAATTACTGGAAACTCAATTACTTTTCAAAACATCATGTATGGCAATAGCATGCCAGAAAAGCAGAGAAAACATCAAACTTCCAGATAGAAGCCAAGCCTTACCCAGATCCAGTTCACCCAAAGTCCACATGTCATTTAGAGGCACCGTGGGAAGGTGATATTAGGAGCCGCTGTCCTCCGTGTTGTGGACGACCTGGATATGGTAGAAACAGTGGGATTTTTGAATTCCAATTTTCCACTTCATGCCACAAAAACACTATTAGAACTCATAAATAAATTCAGGAAAGTTGCAAAATCAATACACAGAAATCAGTTGCATTTCTAAACGCTAATAATGAACCATCAGAAAGAGAAAGAAAGCAACCCTATTTACAACTGCATCAAAAAGAACAAAATACCTGGGAATAAAGTCAACCAAGGAGGTGAAAGACCTGCACACTGAAAACTTTAAGACATTGATGAAGACATTGAAAAACACACCAATAAATGGAAAGATATCCTGTTCTCATGGAATGGAACAATTAATGTTGTTCAAATATCCATGCTACCCAAAGCAGTGGACACAGTGAATGCAATCCCTCCCAAAATTCCATGGTATTTTCCCCCCAAATAGAGCAAATCCTCCTAATATCTGTGGGGAACCACAAAGGACCCCAAATGGCCAAAGAAACCCTGAAAAAAGAGAACGGGCTGGAGGCATCTCCCTCCCTGACGTCACACTCTGCTGAGAAGCTACAGTCACCAAAACAGTGTGGAACTGGCTCAAAACGGGCACAGGGACCAGAGGAACAGGACAGAGAGACCAGAATTCAACCCCCACGGACGGGGTCGGTGAATTTATGACACAGGGACCAAGGACACACCAAGGAGCACGACACTCCCCACCATAAATGGTGCTGGGAAACCTGGACGCCCCATAACTCACGCTGGCTACCCTGCACACAAACCTGAACAAAAACCCAGCTTTCCACGCCAAGCCCTCCCTCGCTCACACGAAGACGGACCCCCTCAACGGTCAGTCGCCCACAGGAAGCTTCTCCCCACTTTTCCTCACCGTCTCTTCACCTTTTCCTCAGGCATCACCTGGGTCCTCAGGAAACCTAGTTCCCTAGTCAGCGTGGACGCAGCCCCACCTTGTCCTGAAGCCGAAACCCCAGCGAGTCCTAAGGAGACGGAGACCGAGCTCCTCTCAGCAGAGACACTGAGCCGGGCGTCCTACCGGAAGGCCTCCGCCCCCGCCCCCGCGCCTGAGGAGGCTCAACTGCTCTCAGCTGACCTCACAATCGAGTTCGCAGGGAACGAGCATGCGCTGTGGGTCAGGGAGGCGAACTCGGCGCCACCCTGTGGTCAGTGCAGGAAATGCAGGCCGCGCCTCCCTCACAGGTCACTGGAGGCAGCGCGCCCTACTGACAGGACTGCTGAATCCATTAAACTGGAAATTCAAACTAAAATGGAGTCTCTATCCCAAAACTTTTCTAAAATTAGTTAAGGAACAATTAATTGGAAACCATTTGGAATGAAGTGAATGTAGATGCAAACTTTACAACTTATACCAAATTCACTCAAAGTTATTCAGAGGCAAATTTTATTGTAGTTTATAATTTATGTTTGGCTGCATTGGGTCTTCGTTGCTGCATGTGGGCTTTCTCTAGTTGCGTCGAGTGGGGCTACTCTTCGTTGCGGTGCACGGGCTTCTCATTGCGGTGGCTTCTCTTGTGGGCGAGCATGGGCTCTAGGCGCGCAGGCTTCAGTAGTTGTGCCACGCAGGCTTGGTTGCTCTGCGGCATGTGGGATCTTCCCGGACCAGGGCTCGAGCCCGTGTCCCCTGCATTGGCAGGCGGACTCTTAACCACTGCGTCACCAGGGAAGTCCCCACAGACAAATTTTAAATACAAAACTATTCAAGGGGCTTCCCTGGTGGTGCAGTGGTTGAGAATCTGCCTGCTAATGCAGGGGACACGGGTTCGAGCCCTGACCTGGGAAGATCCCACATGCCACGGAGCAACTAGGCCCGTGAGCCACAACTATTGAGCCTGCACGTCTGGAGCCTGTGCTCCGCAACAAGAGAGGCCGCGATAGTGAGAGGCCCGTGCACCGCGATGAAGAGTGGCCCCCGCTTGCCACAACTAGAGAAACCCTTCACACAGAAACGAAGACCCAACACAGCCAAAAATAAATTAATTAATTAATCAATTAAACAAAAAAAGCTGTCTCTCAAATTTAACCTCCAGAATATATTCAGGAAAAACGCATAAGCCGTTTTTGGCCAACCAAAGAAGCGGGCAATGCAAATCAACACTACAAAGAGGTATCACTTCGAATCAGAAAAAAGGACCATCCTCACAAAGGGTAAAAACCAGATATGCAGGACAAGGAGAGGAGAAAAGGGAGCCTTGTTACGCTGAAGGGGGGAACGTAAATTGCCAACGGCCACTCTGGAGAAGTGTGCTGTGTTTCCTAAAACATCTAAAAAACAGAGCTACAAAGCATAGGGCGCTTCCACTCATGGGCCTATATGTTGGAAAAACCTAAAATCCACAGGACGCAGGCACCCTGTTTACTGCTGCTATGTTTACAACAGCCTCGACTTGGGTACAACTTAATAGTCCTTGGAAGGAAAAAATGGTGAAAGAAAATTTGGTACTTAAGCACAACGGAATATTACTCAGCCCTGAAATCAATGAAATGAGGCCAGTTGCAGCAACTCAGGGGGACTTATGTATGGTCATTGAGAGTGAAATAAGTTAGACAGCAAGAGAAACTTATCATAAGATATCACTTATAAAGGGAATCTAAAAATCGCCAACCATGAACTGAATTACAAACCGAACACCATCACACATTTACAAAACACACTTATGGCTGCTTAAGGGGAAAAGTGTGGTGCGGTGATGCATAAACCAGGAGGTTGAAATTGGCACAGATACCGTTCCATACGCCAATAATGTAATCGCCAAGACATACTCATTGTTCAAGGAACTGGACTCAGCACACTCTATTCACAGAAAAAACATCTATCTGACTACTAGAAACTAGAAAAGAATTTAATGATGTCTCTCTGTAAGTGACTCAGGTGGATGTACAGCACCAAGAAACACAACATTGCAAATCAGCTACACCCCACTATAAAAATTAATTATAAAAAAAGAAAGACAGTGAGAGAGAGAGGAATTCTTACAAAATTCAATCAGGGGCTGTGATGCAACTGGACTGACCACATCTACACTCACAGCTGAATGGGACGTAAGGCTGGACACCCTAACCCTAAACCCTAATCCTAACCCAACCCTAACCCTACCTTAACCCTAACCCTAACCCAACAGTAACCCTAACCCTAAACCTAAACCCTAACCCTAACCCAACCCTAAGCCTAACCCTAACCCCTAGCCCTAGCCCTAGCCCTAACCCTGACCCTAACCCCTAACCCTTAACCCCTAACCCCTAACCCTAACCAAGTTCACAAGTAAACTTCTCGCCCACCTGGAGAGAGTGATTTAATTTTAAAGAGTAAAGACACAATCAGCTCAGTAATTGGCCACGGGGATGGAGGGGCCAAGGCTAACCTGAGCTGGAGGAACGTGCGTGCCTGCCTGGATGCTCAGAGGCCAAGGGCTGTTCTGAGACCTGCTTGGACACCCGTGCAGATGGAACAAAGGATCCGTCCAGTCCCAAGAGGGCCCCACCAGCCCTCACGAACGCAACACCAGACTTCCCTGGTGGTGCAGTGGTTAAGAATCCACCTGCCAACGCAGGGGACACGGGTTTGAGCCCTGGTCCGGGAAGATCCCACATGCTGTGGAGCAACTAAGCCCGTGCACCACAACTACTGAGCCTGCGCTCTACAAGCCGCGAGCCACAACTGCTGAAGCCCACGCGCTTAGAGCCTGTGCTCTGCAACAAGAGCAGCCACCGCAATGAGAAGCCCCCACTCGCCGCAACTAGAGAAAGCCTCCGTGCAGCAATGCAGACCCAACACAGCCCCAGATTAATTAATTAATTAATTAAGAAAAAAAAAAAAGGCAGCACCTGGGGGCTGGCAGACTGATGCACCAAGTCTTACATCACGTCTACTTAGTATCCTGCATGTCAGGGCCATGCTGGACCTGGGGCTGCCCACACAGAGTGGGGCCTGCATCACCCTTCCCAGGAGGGAGGGTGGAGGGAAACCCTGCATGACCTCTGAGGCCCTAAGAACCCTTGACTAAGGCTGAGCTCAATTTGACACAGTGGGTGACCAGAGCAGACATTTCATTCATCTATCAATGAGAATCCAGAACTGGAGGAGCAGAAAACAATGGCCTCGCTCAACCTTGACGCTAATCCTGACATCGACCCTAACCCTAAACTCTGATCCTCACCCTAAGCCCTGACCTAACCTTAGCCTAACCCGTACCCTAAACCTGTACCTTACCCTAACCCATGCTCTACCCGCATCCTACCTGTACCCCAATTCTCACCCATACCCTAACACCCACTCTAACACAGAACCCTAACACCCTGAGACCAGAACCATAAACCTTAACCAATAAGCCAAACCATAACCATAAGCAAACCATAAACTATATTCATTAACCATACCCATAAATAACTCATTAACCATAAAACTTAAACCATCACAGCAACCATAAACCATACACAGCCCCAACCCTCACACCAGCCCCAGCCCTAATGCTAACCCTCCAAACCACTTACACCAAGCCAAGTCTAATCAGATTACACAAATACATCTTGACAAAGAAAACTGGGGAATTCTCTGGTGGCCCAGTGGTTAGGACTCTGTGCTTTCACTGCCAAGGGCTCGGCTTCGATCCCTGACTGGGGAACTAAGATCCCACAAGCCATGGGACGTGGCCAAAATAAATAAATAAGTAGAATGAAATAAAACCACTATTTTAAAAGAGATTTTAAAAATAAAGGAAAAAAAACAAGAAAACTACCCCAGTACAACTTACAAATATGAATGTAAAAACCTATCACACAATAATAGCAACATGAAACCAACAGAACTTTAAATGGATAATGCCATAAGCAAGTATCTCTACACCAGGAATTTCAGGTTGCTCAACATATTAAAAGTAAGCAATGTATTCAACCACAATAATGGTGTGAAGTAAAAACACATAACCATATCAATTCATGCAAAAAATCTACAATGAAAATCCAGTGTTATTTCATGAAAAACACTCAAGAAAGCAGGAATAAAAGGAAATTGGTTCAATAGGGAAAAGAGGAGTACAAAAAGCCACAGCAAACATCGTGCTCAATGTTAAAGACTGAAAGATTTACTCCTGAAATCAGGAACAAGGCCAGGAAGCTGGCCTTCATCACCGTTACTCAATAGTGTACTGGAAGTTCTACCCAGAATCTTGAGGAAAGAAATAAAAGGCATCCATGGGTGAATGGAAAAATTAAAACCGTGTCTCTTCACAGAACATAGGTCACATCATCTTATATATAAAACTACCTATAATCAGCAAAGAAATTATTTGAGCTAATCAACTAATTAATAAGCAAAGTTATAGAACAAAATATCAATTCATGAAAATCTATCTTATATGCATACGCTGGCAAAAAATAATCTGAAAAAGAATTTATGAGAACAATTCCATTTGTAATAATGTCAACATCAATATTTAGGAGTATATTTAATCAAGGTACAAGACTTGTTTTCATGTATGTAAAGTTGTATCTTTGAAATTACTGGAAAATCAATTACTTTTCAAAACATCATGTATGTCAATAGCATGCCAGAAAAGCAGAGAAAACATCAAACTTCCAGATAGAAGCCAAGCCTTACCCAGATCCAGTTCACCCAAAGTCCACGTGTCATTTAGAGGCACCGTGGGAAGGTTATATTAGGAGCCGCTGTCCTCCGTGTTGTGGACGACCTGGATATGGTAGAAACAGTGGGATTTTGAATTCCAATTTTCCACTTCATGCCACAAAAACACTATTAGAACTCATAAATAAATTCAGGAAAGTTGCAAAATCAATACACAGAAATCAGTTGCATTTCTAAACGCTAATAATGAACCATCAGAAAGAGAAAGAAAGCAACCCTATTTACAACTGCATCAAAAAGAACAAAATACCTGGGAATAAAGTCAACCAAGGAGGTGAAAGACCTGCACTCTGAAAACTTTAAGACATTGATGAAGACATTGAAAAACACACCAATAAATGGAAAGATATCCTGTTCTCATGGAATGGAACAATTAATGTTGTTCAAATATCCATGCTACCCAAAGCAGTGGACACAGTGAATGCAATCCCTCCCAAAATTCCATGGTATTTTCCCCCCAAATAGAGCAAATCCTCCTAATATCTGTGGGGAACCACAAAGGACCCCAAATGGCCAAAGAAACCCTGAAAAAAGAGAACGGGCTGGAGGCATCTCCCTCCCTGACGTCACACTCTGCTGAGAAGCTACAGTCACCAAAACAGTGTGGAACTGGCTCAAAACGGGCACAGGGACCAGAGGAACAGGACAGAGAGACCAGAATTCAACCCCCACGGACGGGGTCGTTGAATTTATGACACAGGGACCAAGGACACACCAAGGAGCACGACACTCCCCACCATAAATGGTGCTGGGAAAACTGGACGCCCCATAACTCATGCTGGCTACCCTGCACACAAACCTGAACAAAAACCCAGCTTTCCACGCCAAGCCCTCCCTCGCTCACACGAAGACAGACCCCCTCAACGGTCAGTCACCCACAGGAAGCTTCTCCCCACTTTTCCTCACCGTCTCTTCACCTTTTCCTCAGGCATCACCTGGGTCCTCAGGAAACCTAGTTCCCTAGTCAGCGTGGACGCAGCCCCACTTTGTCCTGAAGCCGAAACCCCAGCGAGTCCTAAGGAGACGGAGACCGAGCTCCTCTCAGCAGAGACGCTGAGCCGGGCGTCCTACCCGAAGGCCCCCGCCCCCGCCCCCGCGCCTGAGGAGGCTCAACTGCTCTCAGCTGACCTCACAATCGAGTTCGCAGGGAAGGAGCATGCGCTGTGGGTCAGAGAGTCGAACTCGGCGCCACCCTGTGGTCAGTGCAGGAAGTGCAGGCCGCGCCTCCCTCACAGGTCACTGGAGGCAGCGCGCCCTACTGACAGGACTGCTGAATCCATTAAACTGGAAATTCAAACTAAAATGGAGTCTCTATCCCAAAACTTTTCTAAAATTAGTTAAGGAACAATTAATTGGAAACCATTTGGAATGAAGTGAATGTAGATGCAAACTTTACAACTTATACCAAATTCACTCAAAGTTATTCAGAGGCAAATTTTATTGTAGTTTATAATTTATGTTTGGCTGCATTGGGTCTTCGTTGCTGCATGTGGGCTTTCTCTAGTTGCGTCGAGTGGGGCTACTCTTCGTTGCGGTGCACGGGCTTCTCATTGCGGTGGCTTCTCTTGTGGGCGAGCATGGGCTCTAGGCGCGCAGGCTTCAGTAGTTGTGCCACGCAGGCTTGGTTGCTCTGCGGCATGTGGGATCTTCCCGGACCAGGGCTCGAGCCCGTGTCCCCTGCATTGGCAGGCGGACTCTTAACCACTGCGTCACCAGGGAAGTCCCCACAGACAAATTTTAAATACAAAACTATTCAAGGGGCTTCCCTGGTGGCGCAGTGGTAGAGAATCTGCCTGCCAATGCAGGGGACACGGGTTCGTGCCCTGGTCTGAGAGGATCACACATGCCGCGGAGAAACTGGGCCCGTGGGCCACAATGACTGAACCTGCGCGTCTGGAGCCTGTGCTCCGCAACAAGAGAGGCCGCGATAGAGAGAGGCCCGCGCACCGCGATGAAGAGTGGCCCCATTTGCCGCAACTGGAATGAGCCCTAGCACAGAAACGGAGACCCAACATAGCGATCAATCAATCAAAAAATAAATCTTAAAAATAAATAAAAAATAAAAAAATAAAATAAAATCAAGCGGAACAGCGACTAAGACCTCATGGAAACGGCTGCATGCCTCCCTTTCTGCGCGGCTACTCAGGGACTTACCTCGAGGCCAGTACTCACGTTGAGTTTCCCTTTAGCTCTAGAGCGTGGCAGGATGAGCTCCACCCCGGCCATCGAAGCAGCCGGCATAGCTAGAGAAAACTCATTTTCTACCCAGAGCCATGCCTACAGTGGCTAGTGGCCTGTCAACAGCAGTCAATTTCAAGTAGCTTCAAGGCAGCATGAATGGAGCTTTCAAAATGGGAAAGCAACGCTAGTTCCATCAGGCCCCCATTTCCAAGGGCACACTCAGTATATATCCCGGTGCTTTCTAACAAGTCCAGAGAGACACAGGTTACCCAGTGGTTCCTTCCCTGAATCAACTCCTCGAAGCAGGGTGTTCTGCAAATAGCGAACTGCCTCAACGAAGGAACGCCCCAGCTAGGCCTCCGGGCCCATGGCTCTTCAAAAGCCTGCAGTGTTACCCGAGGAACTGGACTTTAGTTGCAGTCGGAACGCAAGCCGACTTTCTCTTGGAGGCAGGGTGACTTCAGGCAGGGACTCCCAGATGGAATAGTAAGCCGAGGGTTTTTCTCAGTGCAGCTCAGACTTGGGCAATGAGCCAGACTTGCACGGCACGTTGGACCTGCTAGAACTGTGTCCGTGGACATGTTCGAGTGCTGGGGAAATCAAGCTGTCCCAAGAAGGAGTGCAGTGTGTTGCCCTACACTCGGCATACACAGAGTGGCGCCGAAGGGCTATGGGCATGGATGTGGCTTAGCGGGCCCATGTGGGCCTGGGGGTACTCAGTGCTCTTGCAGGAAATAGGGTGCCCACGCGAGGCTCCTAGATGTCCTGCAAAGCGTACTGACATTAAAATAATGCAGAGCAGGGGTTTCCCTTGTGGTGCAATGTTTGGCAATCCACTGGCCGATGCAGGGGACATGGGTTTGAGCCCTGGTCCAGCAAGATCTCACATGCTGCGGAGCACCTAAGCCCGTGCACCACAATGACTGAGCCTGTGCTCTAGAGCCCGGGAGCCACAACGACTGAGCCCGCATGCCAGAACTAGTGAAGTGTACGTGCCTAGAGCCTGTGCTCCACAACAAGAGGAGTCACCGCAATGAGAAGCCCGTGCACCACAACGAAGAGTAGCCCCCGCTCGCTGCAACTAGAGAAAGCTCACGTGCAGCAACGAGGACCCAGCACAGTCAAAAAAAAGATAAATTAAATAAATAAATAAATAGATAGATAGACAGATAGATAAACAAATAAATAAATAAATAAACTACTGCAGAGCAGTGGCTATGGCCTCCTGAAAACTGCTGCACGCCTCCGCTTCTGCACGGCAATTCAGGGCCTTACCTCGAGGCAAGTGCTCACGCTAAGTGTCCCGTTAGCGCCACAGCATGGTAGGATGCTGACTTTCTCCTCGAGCAGAGTGACTTCAGGTACGAGGCCCTCGAAGAATTCTACGCAGAGTGTTTTCTCATGGCAGCTCAGACGGGGACCGTGACAAACACTTCCAGGGCACGTCGTACTGGCTAGAAATGTGGTCCTGAGGCTGTTCCAGTGTTCTGGAAATGTAGCTCTCCTTAAGGAACGTGCAGTGTGTTGCCCATCACTCGGCATACAGAGAGGGCCTCCGAGGGACCGACCTTTGGGCCTCGATGTTGCTCAGCAGGCCCACAGGAGTCTGGAGGTACTCAGGGATCTTGGAGGGAAAATGATGCACACCCGAGGGGCCTACGAGTCCTGAAAAGGGTACTGCCTTTAAAATAAAGCAGAACAGGGTCTTCCCTGGTGGCGCAGTCATTGAAAATCTTCCTGCCAATGCAGGGGACACGGGTTCGAGCCCTGGTCTGAGAGGACCACACATGCCACGGAGAAACTGGGCCCGTGAGCCACAACTACTGACCCTGCGCGTCTGGAGCCTGTGCTCCGCAACAAGAGAGGCCGCGATAGTGAGAGGCCCATGCAGCGCGATGAAGAGTGGCCCCATTTGCCGCAACTGGAGAGAGCCCTAGCACAGAAACGAAGACCCAACATAGCGATCAATCAATTAAAAAATAAATCTTAAAAAAACAATAAAACATTAAAACAATAAAATAAAATAAAGCAGAACAGCGACTAAGACCTCGTGGAAATGGCTGCATGCCTCCATTTCTGCGCGGCTACTCAGGGACTTACCTCGAGGCCAGTACTCACGTTGAGTTTCCCTTTAGGTCTAGAGCGTGGCAGGATGAGCTCCACCCCGGCCATCGAAGCACCCGGCTTAGCTAGAGAAAACTCCTTTTCTTCCCAGAGCCATTCCTACAGTGGCTAGAGGCCTGTCAACAGCAGTCAATTTCAAGTAGCTTCAAGGCAGCATGAATGGAGCTTTCAAAATGGGAAAGCAAGGCTAGTTCCATCAGGCCCCCATTTCCACGGGCACACGCAGCATACATCCCTGTGCTTTCTAACAAGTCCAAACAGACACAGGTTACCCAGTGGTTCTTTACCTGAATTAACTCCTCGAAGCAGGGTGTTCTTCAAATAGCCAACTGTCTCAACCAAGGATCGCCCCAGCTAAGCCTCCGGGCCCGTGGCTCTTCAAAACCCTGCAGTGTTACACGAGGAACTGGGCTTTAGTTGCAGTCGGAACGCAGGCTGACATTCTCCTGGAGGCAGGGTGACTTCAGGCAGGGGGTCCCAGATGGAATGTGAAGCTGAGGGTTATTCTCAGTGCAGCTCAGACTAGGGTAATGAGGCAGACTTGCACGGAATGTTGGACCTGCTAGAAAGGTGTTCGTCGACCTGTGGGAGTGTTGAGGAAATCAAGCCGTCCCAAGAAGGAGTGCAGTCTGTTGCCCTACACTCGGCATACTCAGAGTGGCTCCGAAGGGCTACGGGCCTGGATGTGGCTTAGCAGGCCCATGGGGGCCTGACGGTACTCAGTGTTCTTGCAGGGAATAGGGTGCCCACGCGGGGTTCCTAGACGTCCTGCAAAGCGTACTGACATTAAAACAATGCAGAGCAGCGGCTATGGCCTCATGGAAAATGCTGCACGCCTCCTCTTCTGCATGGCAATTCAGGGCCTTAACTTGAGGCACGTGCTCTAGCTGAGTGTCCCGTTAGCGACACAGCATGGTAGGATGCTGACTTTCTCCTCGAGCAGCGTGACTTCAGGTACGAGGTCCTCGAAGAATTCTAAGCGGAGTGTTTTCTCATGGCAGCTCATACGGGGGCCATGACGAACACTTCCATGGCACGTCGCACTGCCTAGAGATGTGGTCCTGAGGCTGTTCCAGTGCTCTGGAAATGTAGCTCTCCTTAAGGAACGAGCAGTGTGTTGCCCATCACTCGGCATACACAGAGGGCCTCCGAGGGACCGACCTTCGGGCCTCGATGTTGCTCAGCAGGCCCACAGGGGTCTGGAGGTACTCACTGATCTTGGAGAGAAAATGATGCACACCCGAGGGGCCTAGGAGTCCTGAAAAGGGTACTTCCTTTAAAATAAAGCAGAACAGGGGCTTCCCTGGTGGCGCAGTGGTTGAGAATCTGCCTGCCAATGCAGGGTACACGGGTGCGAGCCCTGGTCTGGGAGGATCCCACATGCCACGGAGCAACCGGGCCCGTGAGCCACAATTACTGAGCCTGCGCCTCTGGAGCCTGTGCTCCACAACAAGAGAGGCCGCGATAGTGAGAGGCCTACGCACCGCGATGAAGAGTCGCCCCCACTTACCGCAACTGGAGAGGGCCCTAGCACAGAAACGAAGACCCAATATAGCAATCAATCAATCAATACATAAATCTTAAAAAAACAATAAAACATTAAAACAATAAAATAAAATAAAGCAGAACAGCGACTAAGACCTCGTGGAAAGGGCTGCATGCCTCCATTTCTGCGCGGCTACTCAGGGACTTACCTCGAGGCCAATACTCACGTTGAGTTTCCCTTTAGCTCTAGAGCGTGGCAGGATGAGCTCCACCCCGGCCATCGAAGCACCCGGCTTAGCTAGAGAAAACTCCTTTTCTTCCCAGAGCCATTCCTACAGTGGCTAGAGGCCTGTCAACAGCAGTCAATTTCAAGTAGCTTCAAGGCAGCATGAATGGAGCTTTCAAAATGGGAAAGCAAGGCTAGTTCCATCAGGCCCCCATTTCCACGGGCACACGCAGCATACATCCCTGTGCTTTCTAACAAGTCCAAACAGACACAGGTTACCCAGTGGTTCTTTCCCTGAATCAACTCCTCGAAGCAGGGTGTTCTTCAAATAGCGAACTGTCTCAACCAAGGATCGCCCCAGCTAAGCCTCCGGGCCCGTGGCTCTTCAAAACCCTGCAGTGTTACACGAGGAACTGGGCTTTAGTTGCAGTCGGAACGCAGGCTGACATTCTCCTGGAGGCAGGGTGACTTCAGGCAGGGGGTCCCAGATGGAATGCGAAGCTGAGGGTTATTCTCAGTGCAGCTCAGACTAGGGTAATGAGACAGACTTGCACGGAATGTTGGACCTGCTAGAAAGGTGTTCGTCGACCTGTGGGAGTGTTGAGGAAATCAAGCCGTCCCAAGAAGGAGTGCAGTCTGTTGCCCTACACTCGGAATACTCAGAGTGGCTCCGAAGGGCTATGGGCCTGGATGTGGCATAGCGGGCCCACGGGGGCCTGGGGTTACTCAGTGTTCTTGCAGGGAATAGGGTGCCCACGCGAGGCTCCTAGATGTCCTGCAAAGCGGACTGACGTTAAAATAATGCAGAGCAGGGGCTTCGCTTGTGGTGCAGTGGTTGGGAATCCACCTGCCGATGCAGGGGACATGGGTTCGAGCCTTGGTCCACCAAGATCTCACATGCTGCGGAGCAACTAAGCCCGTGCTCCACAACGACTGAGCCTGCGCTCTAGAGTCCGGGAGCCACAACGACTCAGCCCGCATGCCACAACTACTGAAGTCCACGTGCCTAGAGCTTCTGCTCCACAACAAGAGGAGCCACCGCAATGAGAAGCCCGAGCACCGCAACGAAGAGTAGCCCCCGCTCGCTGCAACTAGAGAACAATCACATGCAGCAACGAAGACCCAACACAGTAAAACAAAAATGATAAATTACATAAGAAAATAAAGAACTAGATAGACAGATAGATAAACAAATGAATAAATAAATAAACTAACGCTGAGCAGGGGCTACGGCCTCCTGAAAACTGCAGCACGCCTCCGCTTCTGCACGGCAATTCAGGGCCTTACCTCGAGGCAAGTGCTCACGCTGAGTGTCCCGTTAGCGCCACAGCATGGTAGGATGCTGGCTTTCTCCTCGAGCAGAGTGACTTCAGGTACGAGGTCCTCGAAGAATTCTAAGCACAGTGTTTTCTCATGGAAGCTCAGACGGGGGCCATGACGAACACTTCCATGGCACGTCGCACTGCCTAGAAATGTGGTCCTGAGGCTGTTCCAGTGCTCTGGAAATGTAGCTCTCCTTAAGGAACGAGCAGTGTGTTGCCCATCACTCGGCATACACAGAGGGCCTCCGAGGGACCGACCTTTGGGCCTCGACGTTGCTCAGCAGGCCCACAGGGGTCTGCAGGCACTCAGAGATCCTGGAGGGAAAATGATGCACACCCGAGGGGCCTAGGAGTCCTGAAAAGGGTACTTCCTTTAAAATAAAGCAGAAGAGGGGCTTCCCTGATGGCGCAGTGGTTGAGAATATGCCTGCCAATGCAGGGTACACGGGTTGGAGCCTTGGTCTGGGAGGATTCCACATGCTGCGGAACAACTGGGCCCGTGAGCCACAACTACTGAGCCTGCGCCTCTGGAGCCTGTGCTCCGCAACAAGAGAGGCCGCGATACTGAGAGGCCTACGCACCGCGATGAAGAGTGGCCCCCACTTACCGCAACTGGAGAGAGCCCTAGCACAGAAACGAAGACACAACATAGCAAGCAATCAATCAATACATAAATCTTAAAAAAACAATAAAACATTAAAAAAATAAAATACAATAAAGCAGAACAGCGACTAAGACCTCGTGGAAAGGGCTGCATGCCTCCTTTTCTGCGCGGCTACTCAGGGACTTACCTCGAGGCCAGTACTCACGTTGAGTTTCCATTTAGCTCTAGAGCGTGGCAGGATGAGCTCCACCCCGGCCATCGAAGCACCCGGCTTAGCTAGAGAAAACTCCTTTTCTTCCCAGAGCCATGCCTACAGTGGCTAGTGGCCTGTCAACAGCAGTCAATTTCAAGTAGCTTCAAGGCAGCATGAATGGAGCTTTCAAAATGGGAAAGCAAGGCTAGTTCCATCAGGCCCCCATTTCCACGGGCACACACAGCATACATCCCTGTGCTTTCTAACAAGTCCAAACAGACACAGGTTACCCAGTGGTACCTTCCCTGAATCAACTCCTCGAAGCAGGGTGTTCTGCAAATAGCGAACTGCCTCAACCAAGGAACGCCCCAGGTAAGCCTCCGGGCCCGTGGCTCTTCAAAAGCCTGCAGTGTTACACGAGGAACTGGGCTTTAGGTGCAGTCGGAACGCAGGCCGACATTCTCCTGGAGGCAGGGTGACTTCAGGCAGGGGGTACCAGATGGAATGCGAAGCCGAGGGTTATTCTCAGTGCAGCTCAGACTAGGGCAATGAGTCAGACTTGCACGGAATGTTGGACCTGCTAGAAAGGTGTTCGTCGACCTGTGGGAGTGTTGAGGGAATCAAGCTGTCCCAAGAAAGAGTGCCGTCTGTTGCCCTACACTCGGCATACACAGAGTGGCTCCGAAGGGCTACGGGCCTGGATGTTGCTTAGCAGGCCCATGGGGGCCTGACGGTACTCAGTGTTCTTGCAGGGAATAGGGTGCCCACGCGGGGTTCCTAGACGTCCTGCAAAGCGTACTGACATTAAAACAATGCAGAGCAGCGGCTATGGCCTCATGGAAAATGCTGCACGCCTCCTCTTCTGCATGGCAATTCAGGGCCTTAACTTGAGGCACGTGCTCTAGCTGAGTGTCCCGTTAGCGACACAGCATGGTAGGATGCTGACTTTCTCCTCGAGCAGAGTGACTTCAGGTACGAGGTCCTCGAAGAATTCTAAGCAGAGTGTTTTCTCATGGCAGCTCATACGGGGGCCATGACGAACACTTCCATGGCACGTCGCACTGCCTAGAGATGTGGTCCTGAGGCTGTTCCAGTGCTCTGGAAATGTAGCTCTCCTTAAGGAACGAGCAGTGTGTTGCCCATCACTCGGCATACACAGAGGGCCTCCGAGGGACCGACCTTCGGGCCTCGATGTTGCTCAGCAGGCCCACAGGGGTCTGGAGGTACTCACTGATCTTGGAGAGAAAATGATGCACACCCGAGGGGCCTAGGAGTCCTGAAAAGGGTACTTCCTTTAAAATAAAGCAGAACAGGGGCTTCCCTGGTGGCGCAGTGGTTGAGAATCTGCCTGCCAATGCAGGGTACACGGGTGCGAGCCCTGGTCTGGGAGGATCCCACATGCCGCGGAGCAACCGGGCCCGTGAGCCACAATTACTGAGCCTGCGCCTCTGGAGCCTGTGCTCCACAACAAGAGAGGCCGCGATAGTGAGAGGCCTACGCACCGCGATGAAGAGTCGCCCCCACTTACCGCAACTGGAGAGGGCCCTAGCACAGAAACGAAGACCCAATATAGCAATCAATCAATCAATACATAAATCTTAAAAAAACAATAAAACATTAAAACAATAAAATAAAATAAAGCAGAACAGCGACTAAGACCTCGTGGAAAGGGCTGCATGCCTCCATTTCTGCGCGGCTACTCAGGGACTTACCTCGAGGCCAATACTCACGTTGAGTTTCCCTTTAGCTCTAGAGCGTGGCAGGATGAGCTCCACCCCGGCCATCGAAGCACCCGGCTTAGCTAGAGAAAACTCCTTTTCTTCCCAGAGCCATTCCTACAGTGGCTAGAGGCCTGTCAACAGCAGTCAATTTCAAGTAGCTTCAAGGCAGCATGAATGGAGCTTTCAAAATGGGAAAGCAAGGCTAGTTCCATCAGGCCCCCATTTCCACGGGCACACGCAGCATACATCCCTGTGCTTTCTAACAAGTCCAAACAGACACAGGTTACCCAGTGGTTCTTTCCCTGAATCAACTCCTCGAAGCAGGGTGTTCTTCAAATAGCGAACTGTCTCAACCAAGGATCGCCCCAGCTAAGCCTCCGGGCCCGTGGCTCTTCAAAACCCTGCAGTGTTACACGAGGAACTGGGCTTTAGTTGCAGTCGGAACGCAGGCTGACATTCTCCTGGAGGCAGGGTGACTTCAGGCAGGGGGTCCCAGATGGAATGCGAAGCTGAGGGTTATTCTCAGTGCAGCTCAGACTAGGGTAATGAGACAGACTTGCACGGAATGTTGGACCTGCTAGAAAGGTGTTCGTCGACCTGTGGGAGTGTTGAGGAAATCAAGCCGTCCCAAGAAGGAGTGCAGTCTGTTGCCCTACACTCGGCATACTCAGAGTGGCTCCGAAGGGCTATGGGCCTGGATGTGGCATAGCGGGCCCACGGGGGCCTGGGGTTACTCAGTGTTCTTGCAGGGAATAGGGTGCCCACGCGAGGCTCCTAGATGTCCTGCAAAGCGGACTGACGTTAAAATAATGCAGAGCAGGGGCTTCGCTTGTGGTGCAGTGGTTGGGAATCCACCTGCCGATGCAGGGGACATGGGTTCGAGCCTTGGTCCACCAAGATCTCACATGCTGCGGAGCAACTAAGCCCGTGCTCCACAACGACTGAGCCTGCGCTCTAGAGTCCGGGAGCCACAACGACTCAGCCCGCATGCCACAACTACTGAAGTCCACGTGCCTAGAGCTTCTGCTCCACAACAAGAGGAGCCACCGCAATGAGAAGCCCGAGCACCGCAACGAAGAGTAGCCCCCGCTCGCTGCAACTAGAGAACAATCACATGCAGCAACGAAGACCCAACACAGTAAAACAAAAATGATAAATTACATAAGAAAATAAAGAACTAGATAGACAGATAGATAAACAAATGAATAAATAAATAAACTAACGCTGAGCAGGGGCTACGGCCTCCTGAAAACTGCAGCACGCCTCCGCTTCTGCACGGCAATTCAGGGCCTTACCTCGAGGCAAGTGCTCACGCTGAGTGTCCCGTTAGCGCCACAGCATGGTAGGATGCTGGCTTTCTCCTCGAGCAGAGTGACTTCAGGTACGAGGTCCTCGAAGAATTCTAAGCACAGTGTTTTCTCATGGAAGCTCAGACGGGGGCCATGACGAACACTTCCATGGCACGTCGCACTGCCTAGAAATGTGGTCCTGAGGCTGTTCCAGTGCTCTGGAAATGTAGCTCTCCTTAAGGAACGAGCAGTGTGTTGCCCATCACTCGGCATACACAGAGGGCCTCCGAGGGACCGACCTTTGGGCCTCGACGTTGCTCAGCAGGTCCACAGGGGTCTGCAGGCACTCAGAGATCCTGGAGGGAAAATGATGCACACCCGAGGGGCCTAGGAGTCCTGAAAAGGGTACTTCCTTTAAAATAAAGCAGAAGAGGGGCTTCCCTGATGGCGCAGTGGTTGAGAATATGCCTGCCAATGCAGGGTACACGGGTTGGAGCCTTGGTCTGGGAGGATTCCACATGCTGCGGAACAACTGGGCCCGTGAGCCACAACTACTGAGCCTGCGCCTCTGGAGCCTGTGCTCCGCAACAAGAGAGGCCGCGATACTGAGAGGCCTACGCACCGCGATGAGGAGTGGCCCCCACTTACCGCAACTGGAGAGAGCCCTAGCACAGAAACGAAGACACAACATAGCAAGCAATCAATCAATACATAAATCTTAAAAAAACAATAAAACATTAAAAAAATAAAATACAATAAAGCAGAACAGCGACTAAGACCTCGTGGAAAGGGCTGCATGCCTCCTTTTCTGCGCGGCTACTCAGGGACTTACCTCGAGGCCAGTACTCACGTTGAGTTTCCATTTAGCTCTAGAGCGTGGCAGGATGAGCTCCACCCCGGCCATCGAAGCACCCGGCTTAGCTAGAGAAAACTCCTTTTCTTCCCAGAGCCATGCCTACAGTGGCTAGTGGCCTGTCAACAGCAGTCAATTTCAAGTAGCTTCAAGGCAGCATGAATGGAGCTTTCAAAATGGGAAAGCAAGGCTAGTTCCATCAGGCCCCCATTTCCACGGGCACACACAGCATACATCCCTGTGCTTTCTAACAAGTCCAAACAGACACAGGTTACCCAGTGGTACCTTCCCTGAATCAACTCCTCGAAGCAGGGTGTTCTGCAAATAGCGAACTGCCTCAACCAAGGAACGCCCCAGGTAAGCCTCCGGGCCCGTGGCTCTTCAAAAGCCTGCAGTGTTACACGAGGAACTGGGCTTTAGGTGCAGTCGGAACGCAGGCCGACATTCTCCTGGAGGCAGGGTGACTTCAGGCAGGGGGTACCAGATGGAATGCGAAGCCGAGGGTTATTCTCAGTGCAGCTCAGACTAGGGCAATGAGTCAGACTTGCACGGAATGTTGGACCTGCTAGAAAGGTGTTCGTCGACCTGTGGGAGTGTTGAGGGAATCAAGCTGTCCCAAGAAAGAGTGCCGTCTGTTGCCCTACACTCGGCATACACAGAGTGGCTCCGAAGGGCTACGGGCCTGGATGTTGCTTAGCAGGCCCATGGGGGCCTGACGGTACTCAGTGTTCTTGCAGGGAATAGGGTGCCCACGCGGGGTTCCTAGACGTCCTGCAAAGCGTACTGACATTAAAACAATGCAGAGCAGCGGCTATGGCCTCATGGAAAATGCTGCACGCCTCCTCTTCTGCATGGCAATTCAGGGCCTTAACTTGAGGCACGTGCTCTAGCTGAGTGTCCCGTTAGCGACACAGCATGGTAGGATGCTGACTTTCTCCTCGAGCAGAGTGACTTCAGGTACGAGGTCCTCGAAGAATTCTAAGCAGAGTGTTTTCTCATGGCAGCTCAGACGGGGGCCATGACGAACACTTCCATGGCACGTCGCACTGCCTAGAGATGTGGTCCTGAGGCTGTTCCAGTGCTCTGGAAATGTAGCTCTCCTTAAGGAACGAGCAGTGTGTTGCCCATCACTCGGCATACACAGAGGGCCTCCGAGGGACCGACCTTTGGGCCTCGATGTTGCTCAGCAGGCCCACAGGGGTCTGGAGGTACTCACTGATCTTGGAGAGAAAATGATGCACACCCGAGGGGCCTAGGAGTCCTGAAAAGGGTACTTCCTTTAAAATAAAGCAGAACAGGGGCTTCCCTGGTGGCGCAGTGGTTGAGAATCTGCCTGCCAATGCAGGGTACACGGGTGCGAGCCCTGGTCTGGGAGGATCCCACATGCCGCGGAGCAACCGGGCCCGTGAGGCACAATTACTGAGCCTGCGCCTCTGGAGCCTGTGCTCCACAACAAGAGAGGCCGCGATAGTGAGAGGCCTACGCACCGCGATGAAGAGTCGCCCCCACTTACCGCAACTGGAGAGGGCCCTAGCACAGAAACGAAGACCCAATATAGCAATCAATCAATCAATACATAAATCTTAAAAAAACAATAAAACATTAAAACAATAAAATAAAATAAAGCAGAACAGCGACTAAGACCTCGTGGAAAGGGCTGCATGCCTCCATTTCTGCGCGGCTATTCAGGGACTTACCTCGAGGCCAGTACTCACGTTGAGTTTCCCTTTAGCTCTAGAGCGTGGCAGGATGAGCTCCACCCTGGCCATCGAAGCACCCGGCTTAGCTAGAGAAAACTCCTTTTCTTCCCAGAGCCATTCCTACAGTGGCTAGAGGCCTGTCAACAGCAGTCAATTTCAAGTAGCTTCAAGGCAGCATGAATGGAGCTTTCAAAATGGGAAAGCAAGGCTAGTTCCATCAGGCCCCCATTTCCACGTGCACACGCAGCATACATCCCTGTGCTTTCTAACAAGTCCAAACAGACACAGGTGACCCAGTGGTTCTTTCCCTGAATCAACTCCTCGAAGCAGGGTGTTCTTCAAATAGCGAACTGTCTCAACCAAGGATCGCCCCAGCTAAGCCTCTGGGCCCGTGGCTCTTCAAAACCCTGCAGTGTTACACGAGGAACTGGGCTTTAGTTGCAGTCGGAACGCAGGCTGACATTCTCCTGGAGGCAGGGTGACTTCAGGCAGGGGGTCCCAGATGGAATGCGAAGCTGAGGGTTATTCTCAGTGCAGCTCAGACTAGGGTAATGAGGCAGACTTGCACGGAATGTTGGACCTGCTAGAAAGGTGTTCGTCGACCTGTGGGAGTGTTGAGGAAATCAAGCCGTCCCAAGAAAGAGTGCAGTCTGTTGCCCCACACTCGGCATACTCAGAGTGGCTCCGAAGGGCTACGGGCCTGGATGTGGCATAGCGGGCCCATGGGGGCCTGGGGTTCCTCAGTGTTCTTGCAGGGAATAGGGTGCCCACGCGAGGCTCCTAGATGTCCTGCAAAGCGGACTGACGTTAAAATAATGCAGAGCAGGGGCTTCGCTTGTGGTGCAGTGGTTGGGAATCCACCTGCCGATGCAGGGGACATGGGTTCGAGCCTTGGTCCACCAAGATCTCACATGCTGCGGAGCAACTAAGCCCGTGCTCCACAACGACTGAGCCTGCGCTCTAGAGTCCGGGAGCCACAACGACTAAGCCCGCATGCCACAACTACTGAAGTCCACGTGCCTAGAGCTTCTGCTCCACAACAAGAGGAGCCACCGCAATGAGAAGCCCGAGCACCGCAACGAAGAGTAGCCCCCGCTCGCTACAACTAGAGAACGCTCACATGCAGCAACGACGACCCAACACAGTAAAACAAAAATGATAAATTACATAAGAAAATAAATAAATAGATAGACAGATAGGTAAACAAATGAATAAATAAATAAACTAACGCTGAGCAGGGGCTACGGCCTCCTGAAAACTGCAGCACGCCTCCGCTTCTGCACGGCAATTCAGGGCCTTACCTCGAGGCAAGTGCTCACACTGAGTGTCCCGTTAGCGCCACAGCATGGTAGGATGCTGGCTTTCTCCTCGAGCAGAGTGACTTCAGGTACGAGGTCCTCGAAGAATTCTAAGCACACTGTTTTCTCATGGAAGCTCAGACGGGGGCCATGATGAACTCTTCCATGGCACGTCGCACTGCCTAGAAATGTGGTCCTGAGGCTGTTCCAGTGCTCTGGAAATGTAGCTCTCCTTAAGGAACGAGCAGTGTGTTGCCCATCACTCGGCATACACAGAGGGCCTCCGAGGGACCGACCTTTGGGCCTCGACGTTGCTCAGCAGGCCCACAGGGGTCTGCAGGCACTCAGAGATCCTGGAGGGAAAATGATGCACACCCGAGGGGCCTAGGAGTCCTGAAAAGGGTACTTCCTTTAAAATAAAGCAGAAGAGGGGCTTCCCTGATGGCGCAGTGGTTGAGAATCTGCCTGCCAATGCAGGGTACACGGGTTGGAGCCTTGGTCTGGGAGGATTCCACATGCTGCGGAACAACTGGGCCCGTGAGCCACAACTACTGAGCCTGCGCCTCTGGAGCCTGTGCTCCGCAACAAGAGAGGCCGCGATACTGAGAGGCCTACGCACCGCGATGAAGAGTGGCCCCCACTTACCGCAACTGGAGAGAGCCCTAGCACAGAAACGAAGACACAACATAGCAAGCAATCAATCAATACATAAATCTTAAAAAAACAATAAAACATTAAAAAAATAAAATACAATAAAGCAGAACAGCGACTAAGACCTCGTGGACAGGGCTGCATGCCTCCTTTTCTGCGCGGCTACTCAGGGACTTACCTCGAGGCCAGTACTCACGTTGAGTTTCCATTTAGCTCTAGAGCGTGGCAGGATGAGCTCCACCCCGGCCATCGAAGCACCCGGCTTAGCTAGAGAAAACTCCTTTTCTTCCCAGAGCCATGCCTACAGTGGCTAGTGGCCTGTCAACAGCAGTCAATTTCAAGTAGCTTCAAGGCAGCATGAATGGAGCTTTCAAAATGGGAAAGCAAGGCTAGTTCCATCAGGCCCCCATTTCCACGGGCACACACAGCATACATCCCTGTGCTTTCTAACAAGTCCAAACAGACACAGGTTACCCAGTGGTACCTTCCCTGAATCAACTCCTCGAAGCAGGGTGTTCTGCAAATAGCGAACTGCCTCAACCAAGGAACGCCCCAGGTAAGCCTCCGGGCCCGTGGCTCTTCAAAAGCCTGCAGTGTTACACGAGGAACTGGGCTTTAGGTGCAGTCGGAACGCAGGCCGACATTCTCCTGGAGGCAGGGTGACTTCAGGCAGGGGGTACCAGATGGAATGCGAAGCCGAGGGTTATTCTCAGTGCAGCTCAGACTAGGGCAATGAGTCAGACTTGCACGGAATGTTGGACCTGCTAGAAAGGTGTTCGTCGACCTGTGGGAGTGTTGAGGGAATCAAGCTGTCCCAAGAAAGAGTGCCGTCTGTTGCCCTACACTCGGCATACACAGAGTGGCTCCGAAGGGCTACGGGCCTGGATGTGGCTTAGCAGGCCCATGGGGGCCTGACGGTACTCAGTGTTCTTGCAGGGAATAGGGTGCCCACGCGGGGTTCCTAGACGTCCTGCAAAGCGTACTGACATTAAAACAATGCAGAGCAGCGGCTATGGCCTCATGGAAAATGCTGCACGCCTCCTCTTCTGCATGGCAATTCAGGGCCTTAACTTGAGGCACGTGCTCTAGCTGAGTGTCCCGTTAGCGACACAGCATGGTAGGATGCTGACTTTCTCCTCGAGCAGAGTGACTTCAGGTACGAGGTCCTCGAAGAATTCTAAGCACAGTGTTTTCTCATGGCAGCTCAGACGGGGGCCATGACAAACACTTCCACGGCATGTCGCACTGCCTAGAGATGTGGTCCTGAGGCTGTTCCAGTGCTCTGGAAATGTAGCTCTCCTTAAGGAACGAGCAGTGTGTTGCCCATCACTCGGCATACACAGAGGGCCTCCGAGGGACCGACCTTTGGGCCTCGATGTTGCTCAGCAGGCCCACAGGGGTCTGGAGGTACTCACTCATCTTGGAGAGAAAATGATGCACACCCGAGGGGCCTAGGAGTCCTGAAAACGGTACTTCCTTTAAAATAAAGCAGAACAGGGGCTTCCCTGGTGGCGCAGTGGTTGAGAATCTGCCTGCCAATGCAGGGTACACGGGTGCGAGCCCTGGTCTGGGAGGATCCCACATGCCGCGGAGCAACCGGGCCCGTGAGCCACAACTACTGAGCCTGCGCCTCTGGAGCCTGTGCTCCACAACAAGAGAGGCCGCGATAGTGAGAGGCCTACGCACCGCGATGAAGAGTCGCCCCAACTTACCGCAACGGGAGAGGGCCCTAGCACAGAAACGAAGACCCAATATAGCAATCAATCAATCAATACATAAATCTTAAAAAAACAATAAAACATTAAAAGAATAAAATAAAATAAAGCAGAACAGCGACTAAGACCTCGTGGAAAGGGCTGCATGCCTCCATTTCTGCGCGGCTACTCAGGGACTTACCTCGAGGCCAATACTCACGTTGAGTTTCCCTTTAGCTCTAGAGCGTGGCAGGATGAGCTCCACCCCGGCCATCGAAGCACCCGGCTTAGCTAGAGAAAACTCCTTTTCTTCCCAGAGCCATTCCTACAGTGGCTAGAGGCCTGTCAACAGCAGTCAATTTCAAGTAGCTTCAAGGCAGCATGAATGGAGCTTTCAAAATGGGAAAGCAAGGCTAGTTCCATCAGGCCCCCATTTCCACGGGCACACGCAGCATACATCCCTGTGCTTTCTAACAAGTCCAAACAGACACAGGTTACCCAGTGGTTCTTTCCCTGAATCAACTCCTCGAAGCAGGGTGTTCTTCAAATAGCGAACTGTCTCAACCAAGGATCGCCCCAGCTAAGCCTCCGGGCCCGTGGCTCTTCAAAACCCTGCAGTGTTACACGAGGAACTGGGCTTTAGTTGCAGTCGGAACGCAGGCTGACATTCTCCTGGAGGCAGGGTGACTTCAGGCAGGGGGTCCCAGATGGAATGCGAAGCTGAGGGTTATTCTCAGTGCAGCTCAGACTAGGGTAATGAGGCAGACTTGCACGGAATGTTGGACCTGCTAGAAAGGTGTTCGTCGACCTGTGGGAGTGTTGTGGAAATCAAGCCGTCCCAAGAAAGAGTGCAGTCTGTTGCCCTACACTCGGCATACTCAGAGTGGCTACGAAGGGCTACGGGCCTGGATGTGGCATAGCGGGCCCATGGGGGCCTGGGGTTCCTCAGTGTTCTTGCAGGGAATAGGGTGCCCACGCGAGGCTCCTAGATGTCCTGCAAAGCGGACTGACGTTAAAATAATGCAGAGCAGGGGCTTCGCTTGTGGTGCAGTGGTTGGGAATCCACCTGCCGATGCAGGGGACATGGGTTCGAGCCTTGGTCCACCAAGATCTCACATGCTGCGGAGCAACTAAGCCCGTGCTCCACTACGACTGAGCCTGCGCTCTAGAGTCCGGGAGCCACAACGACTCAGCCCGCATGCCACAACTACTGAAGTCCACGTGCCTAGAGCTTCTGCTCCACAACAAGAGGAGCCACCGCAATGAGAAGCCCGAGCACCGCAACGAAGAGTAGCCCCCGCTCGCTACAACTAGAGAACGCTCACATGCAGCAACGACGACCCAACACAGTAAAACAAAAATGATAAATTACATAAGAAAATAAATAAATAGATAGATAGATAAACAAATGAATAAATAAATAAACTAACGCTGAGCAGGGGCTACGGCCTCCTGAAAACTGCAGCACGCCTCCGCTTCTGCACGGCAATTCAGGGCCTTACCTCGAGGCAAGTGCTCACACTGAGTGTCCCGTTAGCGCCACAGCATGGTAGGATGCTGGCTTTCTCCTCGAGCAGAGTGACTTCAGGTACGAGGTCCTCGAAGAATTCTAAGCACAGTGTTTTCTCATGGAAGCTCAGACGGGGGCCATGACGAACACTTCCATGGCACGTCGCACTGCCTAGAAATGTGGTCCTGAGGCTGTTCCAGTGCTCTGGAAATGTAGCTCTCCTTAAGGAACGAGCAGTGTGTTGCCCATCACTCAGCATACACAGACGGCCTCCGAGGGACCGACCTTTGGGCCTCGACGTTGCTCAGCAGGCCCACAGGGGTCTGCAGGCACTCAGAGATCCTGGAGGGAAAATGATGCACACCCGAGGGGCCTAGGAGTCCTGAAAAGGGTACTTCCTTTAAAATAAAGCAGAAGAGGGGCTTCCCTGATGGCGCAGTGGTTGAGAATCTGCCTGCCAATGCAGGGTACACGGGTTGGAGCCTTGGTCTGGGAGGATTCCACATGCTGCGGAACAACTGGGCCCGTGAGCCACAACTACTGAGCCTGCGCCTCTGGAGCCTGTGCTCTGCAACAAGAGAGGCCGCGATACTGAGAGGCCTACGCACCGCGATGAAGAGTCGCCCCCACTTACCGCAACTGGAGAGAGCCCTAGCACAGAAACGAAGACACAACATAGCAAGCAATCAATCAATACATAAATCTTAAAAAAACAATAAAACATTAAAAAAATAAAATACAATAAAGCAGAACAGCGACTAAGACCTCGTGGAAAGGGCTGCATGCCTCCTTTTCTGCGCGGCTACTCAGGGACTTACCTCGAGGCCAGTACTCACGTTGAGTTTCCATTTAGCTCTAGAGCGTGGCAGGATGAGCTCCACCCCGGCCATCGAAGCACCCGGCTTAGCTAGAGAAAACTCCTTTTCTTCCCAGAGCCATGCCTACAGTGGCTAGTGGCCTGTCAACAGCAGTCAATTTCAAGTAGCTTCAAGGCAGCATGAATGGAGCTTTCAAAATGGGAAAGCAAGGCTAGTTCCATCAGGCCCCCATTTCCACGGGCACACACAGCATACATCCCTGTGCTTTCTAACAAGTCCAAACAGACACAGGTTACCCAGTGGTACCTTCCCTGAATCAACTCCTCGAAGCAGGGTGTTCTGCAAATAGCGAACTGCCTCAACCAAGGAACGCCCCAGGTAAGCCTCCGGGCCCGTGGCTCTTCAAAAGCCTGCAGTGTTACACGAGGAACTGGGCTTTAGGTGCAGTCGGAACGCAGGCCGACATTCTCCTGGAGGCAGGGTGACTTCAGGCAGGGGGTACCAGATGGAATGCGAAGCCGAGGGTTATTCTCAGTGCAGCTCAGACTAGGGCAATGAGTCAGACTTGCACGGAATGTTGGACCTGCTAGAAAGGTGTTCGTCGACCTGTGGGAGTGTTGAAGGAATCAAGCTGTCCCAAGAAAGAGTGCCGTCTGTTGCCCTACACTCGGCATACACAGAGTGGCTCCGAAGGGCTACGGGCCTGGATGTGGCTTAGCAGGCCCATGGGGGCCTGACGGTACTCAGTGTTCTTGCAGGGAATAGGGTGCCCACGCGGGGTTCCTAGACGTCCTGCAAAGCGTACTGACATTAAAACAATGCAGAGCAGCGGCTATGGCCTCATGGAAAATGCTGCACGCCTCCTCTTCTGCATGGCAATTCAGGGCCTTAACTTGAGGCACGTGCTCTAGCTGAGTGTCCCGTTAGCGACACAGCATGGTAGGATGCTGACTTTCTCCTCGAGCAGAGTGACTTCAGGTACGAGGTCCTCGAAGAATTCTAAGCAGAGTGTTTTCTCATGGCAGCTCAGACGGGGGCCATGACGAACACTTCCATGGCACGTCGCACTGCCTAGAGATGTGGTCCTGAGGCTGTTCCAGTGCTCTGGAAATGTAGCTCTCCTTAAGGAACGAACAGTGTGTTGCCCATCACTCGGCATACACAGAGGGCCTCCGAGGGACCGACCTTTGGGCCTCGATGTTGCTCAGCAGGCCCACAGGGGTCTGGAGGTACTCACTGATCTTGGAGAGAAAATGATGCACACCCGAGGGGCCTAGGAGTCCTGAAAAGGGTACTTCCTTTAAAATAAAGCAGAACAGGGGCTTCCCTGGTGGCGCAGTGGTTGAGAATCTGCCTGCCAATGCAGGGTACACGGGTGCGAGCCCTGGTCTGGGAGGATCCCACATGCCGCGGAGCAACCGGGCCCGTGAGCCACAACTACTGAGCCTGCGCCTCTGGAGCCTGTGCTCCACAACAAGAGAGGCCGCGATAGTGAGAGGCCTACGCACCGCGATGAAGAGTCGCCCCCACTTACCGCAACTGGAGAGGGCCCTAGCACAGAAACGAAGACCCAATATAGCAATCAATCAATCAATACATAAATCTTAAAAAAACAATAAAACATTAAAACAATAAAATAAAATAAAGCAGAACAGCGACTAAGACCTCGTGGAAAGGGCTGCATGCCTCCATTTCTGCGCGGCTATTCAGGGACTTACCTCGAGGCCAGTACTCACGTTGAGTTTCCCTTTAGCTCTAGAGCGTGGCAGGATGAGCTCCACCCCGGCCATCGAAGCACCCGGCTTAGCTAGAGAAAACTCCTTTTCTTCCCAGAGCCATTCCTACAGTGGCTAGAGGCCTGTCAACAGCAGTCAATTTCAAGTAGCTTCAAGGCAGCATGAATGGAGCTTTCAAAATGGGAAAGCAAGGCTAGTTCCATCAGGCCCCCATTTCCACGTGCACACGCAGCATACATCCCTGTGCTTTCTAACAAGTCCAAACAGACACAGGTGACCCAGTGGTTCTTTCCCTGAATCAACTCCTCGAAGCAGGGTGTTCTTCAAATAGCGAACTGTCTCAACCAAGGATCGCCCCAGCTAAGCCTCTGGGCCCGTGGCTCTTCAAAACCCTGCAGTGTTACACGAGGAACTGGGCTTTAGTTGCAGTCGGAACGCAGGCTGACATTCTCCTGGAGGCAGGGTGACTTCAGGCAGGGGGTCCCAGATGGAATGCGAAGCTGAGTGTTATTCTCAGTGCAGCTCAGACTAGGGTAATGAGACAGACTTGCACGGAATGTTGGACCTGCTAGAAAGGTGTTCGTCGACCTGTGGGAGTGTTGAGGAAATCAAGCCGTCCCAAGAAGGAGTGCAGTCTGTTGCCCTACACTCGGCATACTCAGAGTGGCTCCGAAGGGCTACGGGCCTGGATGAGGCATAGCGGGCCCACGGGGGCCTGGGGTTACTCAGTGTTCTTGCAGGGAATAGGGTTCCCACGCGAGGCTCCTAGATGTCCTGCAAAGCGGACTGACGTTAAAATAATGCAGAGCAGGGGCTTCGCTTGTGGTGCAGTGGTTGGGAATCCACCTGCCGATGCAGGGGACATGGGTTCGAGCCTTGGTCCACCAAGATCTCACATGCTGCGGAGCAATTAAGCCCGTGCTCCACAACGACTGAGCCTGCGCTCTAGAGTCCGGGAGCCACAACGACTCAGCCCGCATGCCACAACTACTGAAGTCCACGTGCCTAGAGCTTCTGCTCCACAACAAGAGGAGCCACCGCAATGAGAAGCCCGAGCACCGCAACGAAGAGTAGCCCCCGCTCGCTGCAACTAGAGAACGCTCACATGCAGCAACGAAGACCCAACACAGTAAAACAAAAATGATAAATTACATAAGAAAATAAAGAACTAGATAGACAGATAGATAAACAAATGAATAAATAAATAAACTAACGCTGAGCAGGGGCTACGGCCTCCTGAAAACTGCAGCACGCCTCCGCTTCTGCACGGCAATTCAGGGCCTTACCTCGAGGCAAGTGCTCACACTGAGTGTCCCGTTAGCGCCACAGCATGGTAGGATGCTGGCTTTCTCCTCGAGCAGAGTGACTTCAGGTACGAGGTCCTCGAAGAATTCTAAGCACAGTGTTTTCTCATGGAAGCTCAGACGGGGGCCATGACGAACACTTCCATGGCACGTCGCACTGCCTACAAATGTGGTCCTGAGGCTGTTCCAGTGCTCTGGAAATGTAGCTCTCCTTAAGGAACGAGCAGTGTGTTGCCCATCACTCGGCATACACAGAGGGCCTCCGAGGGACCGACCTTTGGGCCTCGACGTTGCTCAGCAGGCCCACAGGGGTCTGCAGGCACTCAGAGATCCTGGAGGGAAAATGATGCACACCCGAGGGGCCTAGGAGTCCTGAAAAGGGTACTTCCTTTAAAATAAAGCAGAAGAGGGGCTTCCCTGATGGCGCAGTGGTTGAGAATCTGCCTGCCAATGCAGGGTACACGGGTTGGAGCCTTGGTCTGGGAGGATTCCACATGCTGCGGAACAACTGGGCCCGTGAGCCACAACTACTGAGCCTGCGCCTCTGGAGCCTGTGCTCCGCAACAAGAGAGGCCGCGATACTGAGAGGCCTACGCACCGCGATGAAGAGTGGCCCCCACTTACCGCAACTGGAGAGAGCCCTAGCACAGAAACGAAGACACAACATAGCAAGCAATCAATCAATACATAAATCTTAAAAAAACAATAAAACATTAAAAAAATAAAATACAATAAAGCAGAACAGCGACTAAGACCTCGTGGAAAGGGCTGCATGCCTCCTTTTCTGCGCGGCTACTCAGGGACTTACCTCGAGGCCAGTACTCACGTTGAGTTTCCATTTAGCTCTAGAGCGTGGCAGGATGAGCTCCACCCCGGCCATCGAAGCACCCGGCTTAGCTAGAGAAAACTCCTTTTCTTCCCAGAGCCATGCCTACAGTGGCTAGTGGCCTGTCAACAGCAGTCAATTTCAAGTAGCTTCAAGGCAGCATGAATGGAGCTTTCAAAATGGGAAAGCAAGGCTAGTTCCATCAGGCCCCCATTTCCACGGGCACACACAGCATACATCCCTGTGCTTTCTAACAAGTCCAAACAGACACAGGTTACCCAGTGGTACCTTCCCTGAATCAACTCCTCGAAGCAGGGTGTTCTGCAAATAGCGAACTGCCTCAACCAAGGAACGCCCCAGGTAAGCCTCCGGGCCCGTGGCTCTTCAAAAGCCTGCAGTGTTACACGAGGAACTGGGCTTTAGGTGCAGTCGGAACGCAGGCCGACATTCTCCTGGAGGCAGGGTGACTTCAGGCAGGGGGTACCAGATGGAATGCGAAGCCGAGGGTTATTCTCAGTGCAGCTCAGACTAGGGCAATGAGTCAGACTTGCACGGAATGTTGGACCTGCTAGAAAGGTGTTCGTCGACCTGTGGGAGTGTTGAGGAAATCAAGCTGTCCCAAGAAAGAGTGCCATCTGTTGCCCTACACTCGGCATACACAGAGTGGCTCCGAAGGGCTACGGGCCTGGATGTGGCTTAGCAGGCCCATGGGGGCCTGACGGTACTCAGTGTTCTTGCAGGGAATAGGGTGCCCACGCAGGGTTCCTAGACGTCCTGCAAAGCGTACTGACATTAAAACAATGCAGAGCAGCGGCTATGGCCTCATGGAAAATGCTGCACGCCTCCTCTTCTGCATGGCAATTCAGGGCCTTAACTTGAGGCACGTGCTCTAGCTGAGTGTCCCGTTAGCGACACAGCATGGTAGGATGCTGACTTTCTCCTCGAGCAGCGTGACTTCAGGTACGAGGTCCTCGAAGAATTCTAAGCGGAGTGTTTTCTCATGGCAGCTCAGACGGGGGCCATGACAAACACTTCCATGGCACGTCGCACTGCCTAGAGATGTGGTCCTGAGGCTGTTCCAGTGCTCTGGAAATGTAGCTCTCCTTAAGGAACGAGCAGTGTGTTGCCCATCACTCGGCATACACAGAGGGCCTCCGAGGGACCGACCTTCGGGCCTCGATGTTGCTCAGCAGGCCCACAGGGGTCTGGAGGTACTCACTGATCTTGGAGAGAAAATGATGCACACCCGAGGGGCCTAGGAGTCCTGAAAAGGGTACTTCCTTTAAAATAAAGCAGAACAGGGGCTTCCCTGGTGGCGCAGTGGTTGAGAATCTGCCTGCCAATGCAGGGTACACGGGTGCGAGCCCTGGTCTGGGAGGATCCCACATGCCGCGGAGCAACCGGGCCCGTGAGCCACAACTACTGAGCCTGCGCCTCTGGAGCCTGTGCTCCACAACAAGAGAGGCCGCGATAGTGAGAGGCCTACGCACCGCGATGAAGAGTCGCCCCCACTTACCGCAAATGGAGAGGGCCCTAGCACAGAAACGAAGACCCAATATAGCAATCAATCAATCAATACATAAATCTTAAAAAAACAATAAAACATTAAAACAATAAAATAAAATAAAGCAGAACAGCGACTAAGACCTCGTGGAAAGGGCTGCATGCCTCCATTTCTGCGCGGCTATTCAGGGACTTACCTCGAGGCCAGTACTCACGTTGAGTTTCCCTTTAGCTCTAGAGCGTGGCAGGATGAGCTCCACCCCGGCCATCGAAGCACCCGGCTTAGCTAGAGAAAACTCCTTTTCTTCCCAGAGCCATTCCTACAGTGGCTAGAGGCCTGTCAACAGCAGTCAATTTCAAGTAGCTTCAAGGCAGCATGAATGGAGCTTTCAAAATGGGAAAGCAAGGCTAGTTCCATCAGGCCCCCATTTCCACGTGCACACGCAGCATACATCCCTGTGCTTTCTAACAAGTCCAAACAGACACAGGTGACCCAGTGGTTCTTTCCCTGAATCAACTCCTCGAAGCAGGGTGTTCTTCAAATAGCGAACTGTCTCAACCAAGGATCGCCCCAGCTAAGCCTCTGGGCCCGTGGCTCTTCAAAACCCTGCAGTGTTACACGAGGAACTGGGCTTTAGTTGCAGTCGGAACGCAGGCTGACATTCTCCTGGAGGCAGGGTGACTTCAGGCAGTGGGTCCCAGATGGAATGCGAAGCTGAGGGTTATTCTCAGTGCAGCTCAGACTAGGGTAATGAGACAGACTTGCACGGAATGTTGGACCTGCTAGAAAGGTGTTCGTCGACCTGTGGGAGTGTTGAGGAAATCAAGCCGTCCCAAGAAGGAGTGCAGTCTGTTGCCCTACACTCGGCATACTCAGAGTGGCTCCGAAGGGCTACGGGCCTGGATGAGGCATAGCGGGCCCACGGGGGCCTGGGGTTACTCAGTGTTCTTGCAGGGAATAGGGTTCCCACGCGAGGCTCCTAGATGTCCTGCAAAGCGGACTGACGTTAAAATAATGCAGAGCAGGGGCTTCGCTTGTGGTGCAGTGGTTGGGAATCCACCTGCCGATGCAGGGGACATGGGTTCGAGCCTTGGTCCACCAAGATCTCACATGCTGCGGAGCAATTAAGCCCGTGCTCCACAACGACTGAGCCTGCGCTCTAGAGTCCGGGAGCCACAACGACTCAGCCCGCATGCCACAACTACTGAAGTCCACGTGCCTAGAGCTTCTGCTCCACAACAAGAGGAGCCACCGCAATGAGAAGCCCGAGCACCGCAACGAAGAGTAGCCCCCGCTCGCTGCAACTAGAGAACGCTCACATGCAGCAACGAAGACCCAACACAGTAAAACAAAAATGATAAATTACATAAGAAAATAAAGAACTAGATAGACAGATAGATAAACAAATGAATAAATAAATAAACTAACGCTGAGCAGGGGCTACGGCCTCCTGAAAACTGCAGCACGCCTCCGCTTCTGCACGGCAATTCAGGGCCTTACCTCGAGGCAAGTGCTCACACTGAGTGTCCCGTTAGCGCCACAGCATGGTAGGATGCTGGCTTTCTCCTCGAGCAGAGTGACTTCAGGTACGAGGTCCTCGAAGAATTCTAAGCACAGTGTTTTCTCATGGAAGCTCAGACGGGGGCCATGACGAACACTTCCATGGCACGTCGCACTGCCTAGAAATGTGGTCCTGAGGCTGTTCCAGTGCTCTGGAAATGTAGCTCTCCTTAAGGAACGAGCAGTGTGTTGCCCATCACTCGGCATACACAGAGGGCCTCCGAGGGACCGACCTTTGGGCCTCGACGTTGCTCAGCAGGCCCACAGGGGTCTGCAGGCACTCAGAGATCCTGGAGGGAAAATGATGCACACCCGAGGGGCCTAGGAGTCCTGAAAAGGGTACTTCCTTTAAAATAAAGCAGAAGAGGGGCTTCCCTGATGGCGCAGTGGTTGAGAATCTGCCTGCCAATGCAGGGTACACGGGTTGGAGCCTTGGTCTGGGAGGATTCCACATGCTGCGGAACAAGTGGGCCCGTGAGCCACAACTACTGAGCCTGCGCCTCTGGAGCCTGTGCTCCGCAACAAGAGAGGCCGCGATACTGAGAGGCCTACGCACCGCGATGAAGAGTGGCCCCCACTTACCGCAACTGGAGAGAGCCCTAGCACAGAAACGAAGACACAACATAGCAAGCAATCAATCAATACATAAATCTTAAAAAAACAATAAAACATTAAAAAAATAAAATACAATAAAGCAGAACAGCGACTAAGACCTCGTGGAAAGGGCTGCATGCCTCCTTTTCTGCGCGGCTACTCAGGGACTTACCTCGAGGCCAGTACTCACGTTGAGTTTCCATTTAGCTCTAGAGCGTGGCAGGATGAGCTCCACCCCGGCCATCGAAGCACCCGGCTTAGCTAGAGAAAACTCCTTTTCTTCCCAGAGCCATGCCTACAGTGGCTAGTGGCCTGTCAACAACAGTCAATTTCAAGTAGCTTCAAGGCAGCATGAATGGAGCTTTCAAAATGGGAAAGCAAGGCTAGTTCCATCAGGCCCCCATTTCCATGGGCACACACAGCATACATCCCTGTGCTTTCTAACAAGTCCAAACAGACACAGGTTACCCAGTGGTACCTTCCCTGAATCAACTCCTTGAAGCAGGGTGTTCTGCAAATAGCGAACTGCCTCAACCAAGGAACGCCCCAGGTAAGCCTCCGGGCCCGTGGCTCTTCAAAAGCCTGCAGTGTTACACGAGGAACTGGGCTTTAGGTGCAGTCGGAACGCAGGCCGACATTCTCCTGGAGGCAGGGTGAGTTCAGGCAGGGGGTACCAGATGGAATGCGAAGCCGAGGGTTATTCTCAGTGCAGCTCAGACTAGGGCAATGAGTCAGACTTGCACGGAATGTTGGACCTGCTAGAAAGGTGTTCGTCGACCTGTGGGAGTGTTGAAGGAATCAAGCTGTCCCAAGAAAGAGTGCCGTCTGTTGCCCTACACTCGGCATACACAGAGTGGCTCCGAATGGCTACGGGCCTGGATGTGGCTTAGCAGGCCCATGGGGGCCTGACGGTACTCAGTGTTCTTGCAGGGAATAGGGTGCCCACGCGGGGTTCCTAGACGTCCTGCAAAGCGTACTGACATTAAAACAATGCAGAGCAGCGGCTATGGCCTCATGGAAGATGCTGCACGCCTCCTCTTCTGCATGGCAATTCAGGGCCTTAACTTGAGGCACGTGCTCTAGCTGAGTGTCCCGTTAGCGACACAGCATGGTAGGATGCTGACTTTCTCCTCGAGCAGAGTGACTTCAGGTACGAGGTCCTCGAAGAATTCTAAGCGGAGTGTTTTCTCATGGCAGCTCAGACGGGGGCCATGACGAACACTTCCATGACACGTCGCACTGCCTAGAGATGTGGTCCTGAGGCTGTTCCAGTGCTCTGGAAATGTAGCTCTCCTTAAGGAACGAGCAGTGTGTTACCCATCACTCGGCATACACAGAGGGCCTCCGAGGGACCGACCTTCGGGCCTCGATGTTGCTCAGCAGGCCCACAGGGGTCTGGAGGTACTCACTGATCTTGGAGAGAAAATGATGCACACCCGAGGGGCCTAGGAGTCCTGAAAAGGGTACTTCCTTTAAAATAAAGCAGAACAGGGGCTTCCCTGGTGGCGCAGTGGTTGAGAATCTGCCTGCCAATGCAGGGTACACGGGTGCGAGCCCTGGTCTGGGAGGATCCCACATGCCGCGGAGCAACCGGGCCCGTGAGCCACAATTACTGAGCCTGCGCCTCTGGAGCCTGTGCTCCACAACAAGAGAGGCCGCGATAGTGAGAGGCCTACGCACCGCGATGAAGAGTCGCCCCCACTTACCGCAACTGGAGAGGGCCCTAGCACAGAAACGAAGACCCAATATAGCAATCAATCAATCAATACATAAATCTTAAAAAAACAATAAAACATTAAAACAATAAAATAAAATAAAGCAGAACAGCGACTAAGACCTCGTGGAAAGGGCTGCATGCGTCCATTTCTGCGCGGCTACTCAGGGACTTACCTCGAGGCCAATACTCACGTTGAGTTTCCCTTTAGCTCTAGAGCGTGGCAGGATGAGCTCCACCCCGGCCATCGAAGCACCCGGCTTAGCTAGAGAAAACTCCTTTTCTTCCCAGAGCCATTCCTACAGTGGCTAGAGGCCTGTCAACAGCAGTCAATTTCAAGTAGCTTCAAGGCAGCATGAATGGAGCTTTCAAAATGGGAAAGCAAGGCTAGTTCCATCAGGCCCCCATTTCCACGGGCACACGCAGCATACATCCCTGTGCTTTCTAACAAGTCCAAACAGACACAGGTTACCCAGTGGTTCTTTCCCTGAATCAACTCCTCGAAGCAGGGTGTTCTTCAAATAGCGAACTGTCTCAACCAAGGATCGCCCCAGCTAAGCCTCCGGGCCCGTGGCTCTTCAAAACCCTGCAGTGTTACACGACGAACTGGGCTTTAGTTGCAGTCGGAACGCAGGCTGACATTCTCCTGGAGGCAGGGTGACTTCAGGCAGGGGGTCCCAGATGGAATGCGAAGCTGAGGGTTATTCTCAGTGCAGCTCAGACTAGGGTAATGAGGCAGACTTGCACGGAATGTTGGACCTGCTAGAAAGGTGTTCGTCGACCTGTGGGAGTGTTGAGGAAATCAAGCCGTCCCAAGAAAGAGTGCAGTCTGTTGCCCTACACTCGGCATACTCAGAGTGGCTCCGAAGGGCTACGGGCCTGGATGTGGCATAGCGGGCCCATGGGGGCCTGGGGTTACTCAGTGTTCTTGCAGGGAATAGGGTGCCCACGCGAGGCTCCTAGATGTCCTGCAAAGCGGACTGACGTTAAAATAATGCAGAGCAGGGGCTTCGCTTGTGGTGCAGTGGTTGGGAATCCACCTGCCGATGCAGGGGACATGGGTTCGAGCCTTGGTCCACCAAGATCTCACATGCTGCGGAGCAACTAAGCCCGTGCTCCACAACGACTGAGCCTGCGCTCTAGAGTCCGGGAGCCACAACGACTAAGCCCGCATGCCACAACTACTGAAGTCCACGTGCCTAGATCCTCTGCTCCACAACAAGAGGAGCCACCGCAATGAGAAGCCCGAGCACCGCAACGAAGAGTAACCCCCGCTCGCTACAACTAGAGAACGCTCACATGCAGCAACGAAGACCCAACACAGTAAAACAAAAATGATAAGTTACATAAGAAAATAAATAAATAGATAGATAGATAAACAAATGAATAAATAAATAAACTAACGCTGAGCAGGGGCTACGGCCTCCTGAAAACTGCAGCACGCCTCCGCTTCTGCACGGCAATTCAGGGCCTTACCTCGAGGCAAGTGCTCACACTGAGTGTCCCGTTAGCGCCACAGCATGGTAGGATGCTGGCTTTCTCCTCGAGCAGAGTGACTTCAGGTACGAGGTCCTCGAAGAATTCTAAGCACAGTGTTTTCTCATGGAAGCTCAGACGGGGGCCATGACTAACTCTTCCATGGCACGTCGCACTGCCTAGAAATGTGGTCCTGAGGCTGTTCCAGTGCTCTGGAAATGTAGCTCTCCTTAAGGAATGAGCAGTGTGTTGCCCATCACTCGGCATACACAGAGGGCCTCCGAGGGACCGACCTTTGGGCCTCGACGTTGCTCAGCAGGCCCACAGGGGTCTGCAGGCACTCAGAGATCCTGGAGGGAAAATGATGCACACCCGAGGGGCCTAGGAGTCCTGAAAAGGGTACTTCCTTTAAAATAAAGCAGAAGAGGGGCTTCCCTGATGGCGCAGTGGTTGAGAATCTGCCTGCCAATGCAGGGTACACGGGTTGGAGCCTTGGTCTGGGAGGATTCCACATGCTGCGGAACAACTGGGCCCGTGAGCCACAACTACTGAGCCTGCGCCTCTGGAGCCTGTGCTCCGCAACAAGAGAGGCCGCGATACTGAGAGGCCTACGCACCGCGATGAAGAGTGGCCCCCACTTACCGCAACTGGAGAGAGCCCTAGCACAGATACGAAGACACAACATAGCAAGCAATCAATCAATACATAAATCTTAAAAAAACAATAAAACATTAAAAAAATAAAATACAATAAAGCAGAACAGCGACTAAGACCTCGTGGAAAGGGCTGCATGCCTCCTTTTCTGCGCGGCTACTCAGGGACTTACCTCGAGGCCAGTACTCACGTTGAGTTTCCATTTAGCTCTAGAGCGTGGCAGGATGAGCTCCACCCCGGCCATCGAAGCACCCGGCTTAGCTAGAGAAAACTCCTTTTCTTCCCAGAGCCATGCCTACAGTGGCTACTGGCCTGTCAACAGCAGTCAATTTCAAGTAGCTTCAAGGCAGCATGAATGGAGCTTTCAAAATGGGAAAGCAAGGCTAGTTCCATCAGGCCCCCATTTCCACGGGCACACACAGCATACATCCCTGTGCTTTCTAACAAGTCCAAACAGACACAGGTTACCCAGTGGTACCTTCCCTGAATCAACTCCTCGAAGCAGGGTGTTCTGCAAATAGCGAACTGCCTCAACCAAGGAACGCCCCAGGTAAGCCTCCGGGCCCGTGGCTCTTCAAAAGCCTGCAGTGTTACACGAGGAACTGGGCTTTAGGTGCAGTCGGAACGCAGGCCGACATTCTCCTGGAGGCAGGGTGACTTCAGGCAGGGGGTACCAGATGGAATGCGAAGCCGAGGGTTATTCTCAGTGCAGCTCAGACTAGGGCAATGAGTCAGACTTGCACGGAATGTTGGACCTGCTAGAAAGGTGTTCGTCGACCTGTGGGAGTGTTGAAGGAATCAAGCTGTCCCAAGAAAGAGTGCCGTCTGTTGCCCTACACTCGGCATACACAGAGTGGCTCCGAAGGGCTACGGGCCTGGATGTGGCTTAGCAGGCCCATGGGGGCCTGACGGTACTCAGTGTTCTTGCAGGGAATAGGGTGCCCACGCGGGGTTCCTAGACGTCCTGCAAAGCGTACTGACATTAAAACAATGCAGAGCAGCGGCTATGGCCTCATGGAAAATGCTGCACGCCTCCTCTTCTGCATGGCAATTCAGGGCCTTAACTTGAGGCACGTGCTCTAGCTGAGTGTCCCGTTAGCGACACAGCATGGTAGGATGCTGACTTTCTCCTCGAGCAGCGTGACTTCAGGTACGAGGTCCTCGAAGAATTCTAAGCGGAGTGTTTTCTCATGGCAGCTCAGACGGGGGCCATGACGAACACTTCCATGGCACGTCGCACTGCCTAGAGATGTGGTCCTGAGGCTGTTCCAGTGCTCTGGAAATGTAGCTCTCCTTAAGGAACGAGCAGTGTGTTGCCCATCACTCGGCATACACAGAGGGCCTCCGAGGGACCGACCTTCGGGCCTCGATGTTGCTCAGCAGGCCCACAGGGGTCTGGAGGTACTCACTGATCTTGGAGAGAAAATGATGCACACCCGAGGGGCCTAGGAGTCCTGAAAAGGGTACATCCTTTAAAATAAAGCAGAACAGGGGCTTCCCTGGTGGCGCAGTGGTTGAGAATCTGCCTGCCAATGAAGGGTACACGGGTGCGAGCCCTGGTCTGGGAGGATCCCACATGCCGCGGAGCAACCGGGCCCGTGAGCCACAATTACTGAGCCTGCGCCTCTGGAGCCTGTGCTCCACAACAAGAGAGGCCGCGATAGTGAGAGGCCTACGCACCGCGATGAAGAGTCGCCCCCACTTACCGCAACTGGAGAGGGCCCTAGCACAGAAACGAAGACCCAATATAGCAATCAATCAATCAATACATAAATCTTAAAAAAACAATAAAACATTAAAACAATAAAATAAAATAAAGCAGAACAGCGACTAAGACCTCGTGGAAAGGGCTGCATGCCTCCATTTCTGCGCGGCTACTCAGGGACTTACCTCGAGGCCAATACTCACGTTGAGTTTCCCTTTAGCTCTAGAGCGTGGCAGGATGAGCTCCACCCCGGCCATCGAAGCACCCGGCTTAGCTAGAGAAAACTCCTTTTCTTCCCAGAGCCATTCCTACAGTGGCTAGAGGCCTGTCAACAGCAGTCAATTTCAAGTAGCTTCAAGGCAGCATGAATGGAGCTTTCAAAATGGGAAAGCAAGGCTAGTTCCATCAGGCCCCCATTTCCACGTGCACACGCAGCATACATCCCTGTGCTTTCTAACAAGTCCAAACAGACACAGGTTACCCAGTGGTTCTTTCCCTGAATCAACTCCTCGAAGCAGGGTGTTCTTCAAATAGCGAACTGTCTCAACCAAGGATCGCCCCAGCTAAGCCTCCGGGCCCGTGGCTCTTCAAAACCCTGCAGTGTTACACGAGGAACTGGGCTTTAGTTGCAGTCGGAACGCAGGCTGACATTCTCCTGGAGGCAGGGTGACTTCAGGCAGGGGGTCCCAGATGGAATGCGAAGCTGAGGGTTATTCTCAGTGCAGCTCAGACTAGGGTAATGAGACAGACTTGCACGGAATGTTGGACCTGCTAGAAAGGTGTTCGTCGACCTGTGGGAGTGTTGAGGAAATCAAGCTGTCCCAAGAAGGAGTGCAGTCTGTTGCCCTACACTCGGCATACTCAGAGTGGCTCTGAAGGGCTATGGGCCTGGATGTGGCATAGCGGGCCCACGGGGGCCTGGGGTTACTCAGTGTTCTTGCAGGGAATAGGGTGCCCACGCGAGGCTCCTAGATGTCCTGCAAAGCGGACTGACGTTAAAATAATGCAGAGCAGGGGCTTCGCTTGTGGTGCAGTGGTTGGGAATCCACCTGCCGATGCAGGGGACATGGGTTCGAGCCTTGGTCCACCAAGATCTCACATGCTGCGGAGCAACTAAGCCCGTGCTCCACAACGACTGAGCCTGCGCTCTAGAGTCCGGGAGCCACAACGACTCAGCCCGCATGCCACAACTACTGAAGTCCACGTGCCTAGAGCTTCTGCTCCACAACAAGAGGAGTCACCGCAATGAGAAGCCCGAGCACCGCAACGAAGAGTAGCCCCCGCTCGCTGCAACTAGAGAACGCTCACATGCAGCAACGAAGACCCAACACAGTAAAACAAAAATGATAAATTACATAAGAAAATAAAGAACTAGATAGACAGATAGATAAACAAATGAATAAATAAATAAACTAACGCTGAGCAGGGGCTACGGCCTCCTGAAAACTGCAGCACGCCTCCGCTTCTGCACGGCAATTCAGGGCCTTACCTCGAGGCAAGTGCTCACACTGAGTGTCCCGTTAGCGCCACAGCATGGTAGGATGCTGGCTTTCTCCTCGAGCAGAGTGACTTCAGGTACGAGGTCCTCGAAGAATTCTAAGCACAGTGTTTTCTCATGGAAGCTCAGACGGGGGCCATGACGAACACTTCCATGGCACGTCGCACTGCCTAGAAATGTGGTCCTGAGGCTGTTCCAGTGCTCTGGAAATGTAGCTCTCCTTAAGGAACGAGCAGTGTGCTGCCCATCACTCGGCATACACAGAGGGCCTCCGAGGGACCGACCTTTGGGCCTCGACGTTGCTCAGCAGGCCCACAGGGGTCTGCAGGCACTCAGAGATCCTGGAGGGAAAATGATGCACACCCGAGGGGCCTAGGAGTCCTGAAAAGGGTACTTCCTTTAAAATAAAGCAGAAGAGGGGCTTCCCTGATGGCGCAGTGGTTGAGAATCTGCCTGCCAATGCAGGGTACACGGGTTGGAGCCTTGGTCTGGGAGGATTCCACATGCTGCGGAACAACTGGGCCCGTGAGCCACAACTACTGAGCCTGCGCCTCTGGAGCCTGTGCTCCGCAACAAGAGAGGCCGCGATACTGAGAGGCCTACGCACCGCGATGAAGAGTGGCCCCCACTTACCGCAACTGGAGAGAGCCCTAGCACAGATACGAAGACACAACATAGCAAGCAATCAATCAATACATAAATCTTAAAAAAACAATAAAACATTAAAAAAATAAAATACAATAAAGCAGAACAGCGACTAAGACCTCGTGGAAAGGGCTGCATGCCTCCTTTTCTGCGCGGCTACTCAGGGACTTACCTCGAGGCCAGTACTCACGTTGAGTTTCCATTTAGCTCTAGAGCGTGGCAGGATGAGCTCCACCCCGGCCATCGAAGCACCCGGCTTAGCTAGAGAAAACTCCTTTTCTTCCCAGAGCCATGCCTACAGTGGCTACTGGCCTGTCAACAGCAGTCAATTTCAAGTAGCTTCAAGGCAGCATGAATGGAGCTTTCAAAATGGGAAAGCAAGGCTAGTTCCATCAGGCCCCCATTTCCACGGGCACACACAGCATACATCCCTGTGCTTTCTAACAAGTCCAAACAGACACAGGTTACCCAGTGGTACCTTCCCTGAATCAACTCCTCGAAGCAGGGTGTTCTGCAAATAGCGAACTGCCTCAACCAAGGAACGCCCCAGGTAAGCCTCCGGGCCCGTGGCTCTTCAAAAGCCTGCAGTGTTACACGAGGAACTGGGCTTTAGGTGCAGTCGGAACGCAGGCCGACATTCTCCTGGAGGCAGGGTGACTTCAGGCAGGGGGTACCAGATGGAATGCGAAGCCGAGGGTTATTCTCAGTGCAGCTCAGACTAGGGCAATGAGTCAGACTTGCACGGAATGTTGGACCTGCTAGAAAGGTGTTCGTCGACCTGTGGGAGTGTTGAAGGAATCAAGCTGTCCCAAGAAAGAGTGCCGTCTGTTGCCCTACACTCGGCATACACAGAGTGGCTCCGAAGGGCTACGGGCCTGGATGTGGCTTAGCAGGCCCATGGGGGCCTGACGGTACTCAGTGTTCTTGCAGGGAATAGGGTGCCCACGCGGGGTTCCTAGACGTCCTGCAAAGCGTACTGACATTAAAACAATGCAGAGCAGCGGCTATGGCCTCATGGAAAATGCTGCACGCCTCCTCTTCTGCATGGCAATTCAGGGCCTTAACTTGAGGCACGTGCTCTAGCTGAGTGTCCCGTTAGCGACACAGCATGGTAGGATGCTGACTTTCTCCTCGAGCAGCGTGACTTCAGGTACGAGGTCCTCGAAGAATTCTAAGCGGAGTGTTTTCTCATGGCAGCTCAGACGGGGGCCATGACGAACACTTCCATGGCACGTCGCACTGCCTAGAGATGTGGTCCTGAGGCTGTTCCAGTGCTCTGGAAATGTAGCTCTCCTTAAGGAACGAGCAGTGTGTTGCCCATCACTCGGCATACACAGAGGGCCTCCGAGGGACCGACCTTCGGGCCTCGATGTTGCTCAGCAGGCCCACAGGGGTCTGGAGGTACTCACTGATCTTGGAGAGAAAATGATGCACACCCGAGGGGCCTAGGAGTCCTGAAAAGGGTACATCCTTTAAAATAAAGCAGAACAGGGGCTTCCCTGGTGGCGCAGTGGTTGAGAATCTGCCTGCCAATGAAGGGTACACGGGTGCGAGCCCTGGTCTGGGAGGATCCCACATGCCGCGGAGCAACCGGGCCCGTGAGCCACAATTACTGAGCCTGCGCCTCTGGAGCCTGTGCTCCACAACAAGAGAGGCCGCGATAGTGAGAGGCCTACGCACCGCGATGAAGAGTCGCCCCCACTTACCGCAACTGGAGAGGGCCCTAGCACAGAAACGAAGACCCAATATAGCAATCAATCAATCAATACATAAATCTTAAAAAAACAATAAAACATTAAAACAATAAAATAAAATAAAGCAGAACAGCGACTAAGACCTCGTGGAAAGGGCTGCATGCCTCCATTTCTGCGCGGCTACTCAGGGACTTACCTCGAGGCCAATACTCACGTTGAGTTTCCCTTTAGCTCTAGAGCGTGGCAGGATGAGCTCCACCCCGGCCATCGAAGCACCCGGCTTAGCTAGAGAAAACTCCTTTTCTTCCCAGAGCCATTCCTACAGTGGCTAGAGGCCTGTCAACAGCAGTCAATTTCAAGTAGCTTCAAGGCAGCATGAATGGAGCTTTCAAAATGGGAAAGCAAGGCTAGTTCCATCAGGCCCCCATTTCCACGTGCACACGCAGCATACATCCCTGTGCTTTCTAACAAGTCCAAACAGACACAGGTTACCCAGTGGTTCTTTCCCTGAATCAACTCCTCGAAGCAGGGTGTTCTTCAAATAGCGAACTGTCTCAACCAAGGATCGCCCCAGCTAAGCCTCCGGGCCCGTGGCTCTTCAAAACCCTGCAGTGTTACACGAGGAACTGGGCTTTAGTTGCAGTCGGAACGCAGGCTGACATTCTCCTGGAGGCAGGGTGACTTCAGGCAGGGGGTCCCAGATGGAATGCGAAGCTGAGGGTTATTCTCAGTGCAGCTCAGACTAGGGTAATGAGACAGACTTGCACGGAATGTTGGACCTGCTAGAAAGGTGTTCGTCGACCTGTGGGAGTGTTGAGGAAATCAAGCTGTCCCAAGAAGGAGTGCAGTCTGTTGCCCTACACTCGGCATACTCAGAGTGGCTCTGAAGGGCTATGGGCCTGGATGTGGCATAGCGGGCCCACGGGGGCCTGGGGTTACTCAGTGTTCTTGCAGGGAATAGGGTGCCCACGCGAGGCTCCTAGATGTCCTGCAAAGCGGACTGACGTTAAAATAATGCAGAGCAGGGGCTTCGCTTGTGGTGCAGTGGTTGGGAATCCACCTGCCGATGCAGGGGACATGGGTTCGAGCCTTGGTCCACCAAGATCTCACATGCTGCGGAGCAACTAAGCCCGTGCTCCACAACGACTGAGCCTGCGCTCTAGAGTCCGGGAGCCACAACGACTCAGCCCGCATGCCACAACTACTGAAGTCCACGTGCCTAGAGCTTCTGCTCCACAACAAGAGGAGTCACCGCAATGAGAAGCCCGAGCACCGCAACGAAGAGTAGCCCCCGCTCGCTGCAACTAGAGAACGCTCACATGCAGCAACGAAGACCCAACACAGTAAAACAAAAATGATAAATTACATAAGAAAATAAAGAACTAGATAGACAGATAGATAAACAAATGAATAAATAAATAAACTAACGCTGAGCAGGGGCTACGGCCTCCTGAAAACTGCAGCACGCCTCCGCTTCTGCACGGCAATTCAGGGCCTTACCTCGAGGCAAGTGCTCACACTGAGTGTCCCGTTAGCGCCACAGCATGGTAGGATGCTGGCTTTCTCCTCGAGCAGAGTGACTTCAGGTACGAGGTCCTCGAAGAATTCTAAGCACAGTGTTTTCTCATGGAAGCTCAGACGGGGGCCATGACGAACACTTCCATGGCACGTCGCACTGCCTAGAAATGTGGTCCTGAGGCTGTTCCAGTGCTCTGGAAATGTAGCTCTCCTTAAGGAACGAGCAGTGTGCTGCCCATCACTCGGCATACACAGAGGGCCTCCGAGGGACCGACCTTTGGGCCTCGACGTTGCTCAGCAGGCCCACAGGGGTCTGCAGGCACTCAGAGATCCTGGAGGGAAAATGATGCACACCCGAGGGGCCTAGGAGTCCTGAAAAGGGTACTTCCTTTAAAATAAAGCAGAAGAGGGGCTTCCCTGATGGCGCAGTGGTTGAGAATCTGCCTGCCAATGCAGGGTACACGGGTTGGAGCCTTGGTCTGGGAGGATTCCACATGCTGCGGAACAACTGGGCCCGTGAGCCACAACTACTGAGCCTGCGCCTCTGGAGCCTGTGCTCTGCAACAAGAGAGGCCGCGATACTGAGAGGCCTACGCACCGCGATGAAGAGTGGCCCCCACTTACCGCAACTGGAGAGAGCCCTAGCACAGAAACGAAGACACAACATAGCAAGCAATCAATCAATACATAAATCTTAAAAAAACAATAAAACATTAAAAAAATAAAATACAATAAAGCAGAACAGCGACTAAGACCTCGTGGAAAGGGCTGCATGCCTCCTTTTCTGCGCGGCTACTCAGGGACTTACCTCGAGGCCAGTACTCACGTTGAGTTTCCATTTAGCTCTAGAGCGTGGCAGGATGAGCTCCACCCCGGCCATCGAAGCACCCGGCTTAGCTAGAGAAAACTCCTTTTCTTCCCAGAGCCATGCCTACAGTGGCTAGTGGCCTGTCAACAGCAGTCAATTTCAAGTAGCTTCAAGGCAGCATGAATGGAGCTTTCAAAATGGGAAAGCAAGGCTAGTTCCATCAGGCCCCCATTTCCACGGGCACACACAGCATACATCCCTGTGCTTTCTAACAAGTCCAAACAGACACAGGTTACCCAGTGGTACCTTCCCTGAATCAACTCCTCGAAGCAGGGTGTTCTGCAAATAGCGAACTGCCTCAACCAAGGAACGCCCCAGGTAAGCCTCCGGGCCCGTGGCTCTTCAAAAGCCTGCAGTGTTACACGAGGAACTGGGCTTTAGGTGCAGTCGGAACGCAGGCCGACATTCTCCTGGAGGCAGGGTGACTTCAGGCAGGGGGTACCAGATGGAATGCGAAGCCGAGGGTTATTCTCAGTGCAGCTCAGACTAGGGCAATGAGTCAGACTTGCACGGAATGTTGGACCTGCTAGAAAGGTGTTCGTCGACCTGTGGGAGTGTTGAAGGAATCAAGCTGTCCCAAGAAAGAGTGCCGTCTGTTGCCCTACACTCGGCATACACAGAGTGGCTCCGAAGGGCTACGGGCCTGGATGTGGCTTAGCAGGCCCATGGGGGCCTGACGGTACTCAGTGTTCTTGCAGGGAATAGGGTGCCCACGCGGGGTTCCTAGACGTCCTGCAAAGCGTACTGACATTAAAACAATGCAGAGCAGCGGCTATGGCCTCATGGAAAATGCTGCACGCCTCCTCTTCTGCATGGCAATTCAGGGCCTTAACTTGAGGCACGTGCTCTAGCTGAGTGTCCCGTTAGCGACACAGCATGGTAGGATGCTGACTTTCTCCTCGAGCAGAGTGACTTCAGGTACGAGGTCCTCGAAGAATTCTAAGCGGAGTGTTTTCTCATGGCAGCTCAGACGGGGGCCATGACGAACACTTCCATGACACGTCGCACTGCCTAGAGATGTGGTCCTGAGGCTGTTCCAGTGCTCTGGAAATGTAGCTCTCCTTAAGGAACGAGCAGTGTGTTGCCCATCACTCGGCATACACAGAGGGCCTCCGAGGGACCGACCTTCGGGCCTCGATGTTGCTCAGCAGGCCCACAGGGGTCTGGAGGTACTCACTGATCTTGGAGAGAAAATGATGCACACCCGAGGGGCCTAGGAGTCCTGAAAAGGGTACTTCCTTTAAAATAAAGCAGAACAGGGGCTTCCCTGGTGGCGCAGTGGTTGAGAATCTGCCTGCCAATGCAGGGTACACGGGTGCGAGCCCTGGTCTGGGAGGATCCCACATGCCGCGGAGCAACCGGGCCCGTGAGCCACAATTACTGAGCCTGCGCCTCTGGAGCCTGTGCTCCACAACAAGAGAGGCCGCGATAGTGAGAGGCCTACGCACCGCGATGAAGAGTCGCCCCCACTTACCGCAACTGGAGAGGGCCCTAGCACAGAAACGAAGACCCAATATAGCAATCAATCAATCAATACATAAATCTTAAAAAAACAATAAAACATTAAAACAATAAAATAAAATAAAGCAGAACAGCGACTAAGACCTCGTGGAAAGGGCTGCATGCGTCCATTTCTGCGCGGCTACTCAGGGACTTACCTCGAGGCCAATACTCACGTTGAGTTTCCCTTTAGCTCTAGAGCGTGGCAGGATGAGCTCCACCCCGGCCATCGAAGCACCCGGCTTAGCTAGAGAAAACTCCTTTTCTTCCCAGAGCCATTCCTACAGTGGCTAGAGGCCTGTCAACAGCAGTCAATTTCAAGTAGCTTCAAGGCAGCATGAATGGAGCTTTCAAAATGGGAAAGCAAGGCTAGTTCCATCAGGCCCCCATTTCCACGGGCACACGCAGCATACATCCCTGTGCTTTCTAACAAGTCCAAACAGACACAGGTTACCCAGTGGTTCTTTCCCTGAATCAACTCCTCGAAGCAGGGTGTTCTTCAAATAGCGAACTGTCTCAACCAAGGATCGCCCCAGCTAAGCCTCCGGGCCCGTGGCTCTTCAAAACCCTGCAGTGTTACACGAGGAACTGGGCTTTAGTTGCAGTCGGAACGCAGGCTGACATTCTCCTGGAGGCAGGGTGACTTCAGGCAGGGGGTCCCAGATGGAATGCGAAGCTGAGGGTTATTCTCAGTGCAGCTCAGACTAGGGTAATGAGGCAGACTTGCACGGAATGTTGGACCTGCTAGAAAGGTGTTCGTCGACCTGTGGGAGTGTTGAGGAAATCAAGCCGTCCCAAGAAAGAGTGCAGTCTGTTGCCCTACACTCGGCATACTCAGAGTGGCTCCGAAGGGCTACGGGCCTGGATGTGGCATAGCGGGCCCATGGGGGCCAGGGGTTACTCAGTGTTCTTGCAGGGAATAGGGTGCCCACGCGAGGCTCCTAGATGTCCTGTAAAGCGGACTGACGTTAAAATAATGCAGAGCAGGGGCTTCGCTTGTGGTGCAGTGGTTGGGAATCCACCTGCCGATGCAGGGGACATGGGTTCGAGCCTTGGTCCACCAAGATCTCACATGCTGCGGAGCAACTAAGCCCGTGCTCCACAACGACTGAGCCTGCGCTCTAGAGTCCGGGAGCCACAACGACTAAGCCCGCATGCCACAACTACTGAAGTCCACATGCCTAGAGCTTCTGCTCCACAACAAGAGGAGCCACCGCAATGAGAAGCCCGAGCACCGCAACGAAGAGTAGCCCCCGCTCGCTACAACTAGAGAACGCTCACATGCAGCAACGACGACCCAACACAGTAAAACAAAAATGATAAATTACATAAGAAAATAAATAAATAGATAGATAGATAAACAAATGAATAAATAAATAAACTAACGCTGAGCAGGGGCTACGGCCTCCTGAAAACTGCAGCACGCCTCCGCTTCTGCACGGCAATTCAGGGCCTTACCTCGAGGCAAGTGCTCACACTGAGTGTCCCGTTAGCGCCACAGCATGGTAGGATGCTGGCTTTCTCCTCGAGCAGAGTGACTTCAGGTACGAGGTCCTCGAAGAATTCTAAGCACAGTGTTTTCTCATGGAAGCTCAGACGGGGGCCATGACGAACTCTTCCATGGCACGTCGCACTGCCTAGAAATGTGGTCCTGAGGCTGTTCCAGTGCTCTGGAAATGTAGCTCTCCTTAAGGAACGAGCAGTGTGTTGCCCATCACTCGGCATACACAGAGGGCCTCCGAGGGACCGACCTTTGGGCCTCGACGTTGCTCAGCAGGCCCACAGGGGTCTGCAGGCACTCAGAGATCCTGGAGGGAAAATGATGCACACCCGAGGGGCCTAGGAGTCCTGAAAAGGGTACTTCCTTTAAAATAAAGCAGAAGAGGGGCTTCCCTGATGGCGCAGTGGTTGAGAATCTGCCTGCCAATGCAGGGTACACGGGTTGGAGCCTTGGTCTGGGAGGATTCCACATGCTGCGGAACAACTGGGCCCGTGAGCCACAACTATTGAGCCTGCGCCTCTGGAGCCTGTGCTCCGCAACAAGAGAGGCCGCGATACTGAGAGGCCTACGCACCGCGATGAAGAGTGGCCCCCACTTACCGCAACTGGAGAGAGCCCTAGCACAGAAACGAAGACACAACATAGCAAGCAATCAATCAATACATAAATCTTAAAAAAACAATAAAACATTAAAAAAATAAAATACAATAAAGCAGAACAGCGACTAAGACCTCGTGGAAAGGGCTGCATGCCTCCTTTTCTGCGCGGCTACTCAGGGACTTACCTCGAGGCCAGTACTCACGTTGAGTTTCCATTTAGCTCTAGAGCGTGGCAGGATGAGCTCCACCCCGGCCATCGAAGCACCCGGCTTAGCTAGAGAAAACTCCTTTTCTTCCCAGAGCCATGCCTACAGTGGCTAGTGGCCTGTCAACAGCAGTCAATTTCAAGTAGCTTCAAGGCAGCATGAATGGAGCTTTCAAAATGGGAAAGCAAGGCTAGTTCCATCAGGCCCCCATTTCCATGGGCACACACAGCATACATCCCTGTGCTTTCTAACAAGTCCAAACAGACACAGGTTACCCAGTGGTACCTTCCCTGAATCAACTCCTCGAAGCAGGGTGTTCTGCAAATAGCGAACTGCCTCAACCAAGGAACGCCCCAGGTAAGCCTCCGGGCCCGTGGCTCTTCAAAAGCCTGCAGTGTTACACGAGGAACTGGGCTTTAGGTGCAGTCGGAACGCAGGCCGACATTCTCCTGGAGGCAGGGTGACTTCAGGCAGGGGGTACCAGATGGAATGCGAAGCCGAGGGTTATTCTCAGTGCAGCTCAGACTAGGGCAATGAGTCAGACTTGCACGGAATGTTGGACCTGCTAGAAAGGTGTTCGTCGACCTGTGGGAGTGTTGAGGGAATCAAGCTGTCCCAAGAAAGAGTGCCGTCTGTTGCCCTACACTCGGCATACACAGAGTGGCTCCGAAGGGCTACGGGCCTGGATGTGGCTTAGCAGGCCCATGGGGGCCTGACGGTACTCAGTGTTCTTGCAGGGAATAGGGTGCCCACGCGGGGTTCCTAGACGTCCTGCAAAGCGTACTGACATTAAAACAATGCAGAGCAGCGGCTATGGCCTCATGGAAAATGCTGCACGCCTCCTCTTCTGCATGGCAATTCAGGGCCTTAACTTGAGGCACGTGCTCTAGCTGAGTGTCCCGTTAGCGACACAGCATGGTAGGATGATGACTTTCTCCTCGAGCAGAGTGACTTCAGGTACGAGGTCCTCGAAGAATTCTAAGCGGAGTGTTTTCTCATGGCAGCTCAGACGGGGGCCATGACAAACACTTCCATGGCATGTCGCACTGCCTAGAGATGTGGTCCTGAGGCTGTTCCAGTGCTCTGGAAATGTAGCTCTCCTTAAGGAACGAGCAGTGTGTTGCCCATCACTCGGCATACACAGAGGGCCTCCGAGGGACCGACCTTCGGGCCTCGATGTTGCTCAGCAGGCCCACAGGGGTCTGGAGGTACTCACTGATCTTGGAGAGAAAATGATGCACACCCGAGGGGCCTAGGAGTCCTGAAAAGGGTACTTCCTTTAAAATAAAGCAGAACAGGGGCTTCCCTGGTGGCGCAGTGGTTGAGAATCTGCCTGCCAATGCAGGGTACACGGGTGCGAGCCCTGGTCTGGGAGGATCCCACATGCCGCGGAGCAACCGGGCCCGTGAGCCACAACTACTGAGCCTGCGCCTCTGGAGCCTGTGCTCCACAACAAGAGAGGCCGCGATAGTGAGAGGCCTACGCACCGCGATGAAGAGTCGCCCCCACTTACCGCAACTGGAGAGGGCCCTAGCACAGAAACGAAGACCCAATATAGCAATCAATCAATCAATACATAAATCTTAAAAAAACAATAAAACATTAAAACAATAAAATAAAATAAAGCAGAACAGCGACTAAGACCTCGTGGAAAGGGCTGCATGCCTCCATTTCTGCGCGGCTACTCAGGGACTTACCTCGAGGCCAATACTCACGTTGAGTTTCCCTTTAGCTCTAGAGCGTGGCAGGATGAGCTCCACCCCGGCCATCGAAGCACCCGGCTTAGCTAGAGAAAACTCCTTTTCTTCCCAGAGCCATTCCTACAGTGGCTAGAGGCCTGTCAACAGCAGTCAATTTCAAGTAGCTTCAAGGCAGCATGAATGGAGCTTTCAAAATGGGAAAGCAAGGCTAGTTCCATCAGGCCCCCATTTCCACGGGCACACGCAGCATACATCCCTGTGCTTTCTAACAAGTCCAAACAGACACAGGTTACCCAGTGGTTCTTTCCCTGAATCAACTCCTCGAAGCAGGGTGTTCTTCAAATAGCGAACTGTCTCAACCAAGGATCGCCCCAGCTAAGCCTCCGGGCCCGTGGCTCTTCAAAACCCTGCAGTGTTACACGAGGAACTGGGCTTTAGTTGCAGTCGGAACGCAGGCTGACATTCTCCTGGAGGCAGGGTGACTTCAGGCAGGGGGTCCCAGATGGAATGCGAAGCTGAGGGTTATTCTCAGTGCAGCTCAGACTAGGGTAATGAGGCAGACTTGCACGGAATGTTGGACCTGCTAGAAAGGTGTTCGTCGACCTGTGGGAGTGTTGAGGAAATCAAGCCGTCCCAAGAAAGAGTGCAGTCTGTTGCCCTACACTCGGCATACTCAGAGTGGCTACGAAGGGCTACGGGCCTGGATGTGGCATAGCGGGCCCACGGGGGCCTGGGGTTCCTCAGTGTTCTTGCAGGGAATAGGGTGCCCACGCGAGGCTCCTAGATGTCCTGCAAAGCGGACTGACGTTAAAATAATGCAGAGCAGGGGCTTCGCTTGTGGTGCAGTGGTTGGGAATCCACCTGCCGATGCAGGGGACACGGGTTCGAGCCTTGGTCCACCAAGATCTCACATGCTGAGGAGCAACTAAGCCCGTGCTCCACTACGACTGAGCCTGCGCTCTAGAGTCCGGGAGCCACAACGACTGAGCCCGCATGCCACAACTACTGAAGTCCACGTGCCTAGAGCTTCTGCTCCACAACAAGAGGAGCCACCGCAATGAGAAGCCCGAGCACCGCAACGAAGAGTAGCCCCCGCTCGCTACAACTAGAGAACGCTCACATGCAGCAACGACGACCCAACACAGTAAAACAAAAATGATAAATTACATAAGAAAATAAATAAATAGATAGATAGATAAACAAATGAATAAATAAATAAACTAACGCTGAGCAGGGGCTACGGCCTCCTGAAAACTGCAGCACGCCTCCGCTTCTGCACGGCAATTCAGGGCCTTACCTCGAGGCAAGTGCTCACACTGAGTGTCCCGTTAGCGCCACAGCATGGTAGGATGCTGGCTTTCTCCTCGAGCAGAGTGACTTCAGGTACGAGGTCCTCGAAGAATTCTAAGCACAGTGTTTTCTCATGGAAGCTCAGACGGGGGCCATGACGAACACTTCCATGGCACGTCGCACTGCCTACAAATGTGGTCCTGAGGCTGTTCCAGTGCTCTGGAAATGTAGCTCTCCTTAAAGAACGAGCAGTGTGTTGCCCATCACTCGGCATACACAGAGGGCCTCCGAGGGACCGACCTTTGGGCCTCGACGTTGCTCAGCAGGCCCACAGGGGTCTGCAGGCACTCAGAGATCCTGGAGGGAAAATGATGCACACCCGAGGGGCCTAGGAGTCCTGAAAAGGGTACTTCCTTTAAAATAAAGCAGAAGAGGGGCTTCCCTGATGGCGCAGTGGTTGAGAATCTGCCTGCCAATGCAGGGTACACGGGTTGGAGCCTTGGTCTGGGAGGATTCCACATGCTGCGGAACAACTGGGCCCGTGAGCCACAACTACTGAGCCTGCGCCTCTGGAGCCTGTGCTCTGCAACAAGAGAGGCCGCGATACTGAGAGGCCTACGCACCGCGATGAAGAGTGGCCCCCACTTACCGCAACTGGAGAGAGCCCTAGCACAGAAACGAAGACACAACATAGCAAGCAATCAATCAATACATAAATCTTAAAAAAACAATAAAACATTAAAAAAATAAAATACAATAAAGCAGAACAGCGACTAAGACCTCGTGGAAAGGGCTGCATGCCTCCTTTTCTGCGCGGCTACTCAGGGACTTACCTCGAGGCCAGTACTCACGTTGAGTTTCCATTTAGCTCTAGAGCGTGGCAGGATGAGCTCCACCCCGGCCATCGAAGCACCCGGCTTAGCTAGAGAAAACTCCTTTTCTTCCCAGAGCCATGCCTACAGTGGCTAGTGGCCTGTCAACAGCAGTCAATTTCAAGTAGCTTCAAGGCAGCATGAATGGAGCTTTCAAAATGGGAAAGCAAGGCTAGTTCCATCAGGGCCCCATTTCCATGGGCACACACAGCATACATCCCTGTGCTTTCTAACAAGTCCAAACAGACACAGGTTACCCAGTGGTACCTTCCCTGAATCAACTCCTCGAAGCAGGGTGTTCTGCAAATAGCGAACTGCCTCAACCAAGGAACGCCCCAGGTAAGCCTCCGGGCCCGTGGCTCTTCAAAAGCCTGCAGTGTTACACGAGGAACTGGGCTTTAGGTGCAGTCGGAACGCAGGCCGACATTCTCCTGGAGGCAGGGTGACTTCAGGCAGGGGGTACCAGATGGAATGCGAAGCCGAGGGTTATTCTCAGTGCAGCTCAGACTAGGGCAATGAGTCAGACTTGCACGGAATGTTGGACCTGCTAGAAAGGTGTTCGTCGACCTGTGGGAGTGTTGAGGGAATCAAGCTGTCCCAAGAAAGAGTGCCGTCTGTTGCCCTACACTCGGCATACACAGAGTGGCTCCGAAGGGCTACGGGCCTGGATGTGGCTTAGCAGGCCCATGGGGGCCTGACGGTACTCAGTGTTCTTGCAGGGAATAGGGTGCCCACGCGGGGTTCCTAGACGTCCTGCAAAGCGTACTGACATTAAAACAATGCAGAGCAGCGGCTATGGCCTCATGGAAAATGCTGCACGCCTCCTCTTCTGCATGGCAATTCAGGGCCTTAACTTGAGGCACGTGCTCTAGCTGAGTGTCCCGTTAGCGACACAGCATGGTAGGATGCTGACTTTCTCCTCGAGCAGAGTGACTTCAGGTACGAGGTCCTCGAAGAATTCTAAGCGGAGTGTTTTCTCATGGCAGCTCAGACGGGGGCCATGACAAACACTTCCATGGCACGTCGCACTGCCTAGAGATGTGGTCCTGAGGCTGTTCCAGTGCTCTGGAAATGTAGCTCTCCTTAAGGAACGAGCAGTGTGTTGCCCATCACTCGGCATACACAGAGGGCCTCCGAGGGACCGACCTTTGGGCCTCGATGTTGCTCAGAAGGCCCACAGGGGTCTGGAGGTACTCACTGATCTTGGAGAGAAAATGATGCACACCCGAGGGGCCTAGGAGTCCTAAAAAGAGTACTTCCTTTAAAATAAAGCAGAACAGGGGCTTCCCTGGTGGCGCAGTGGTTGAGAATCTGCCTGCCAATGCAGGGTACACGGGTGCGAGCCCTGGTCTGGGAGGATCCCACATGCCGCGGAGCAACCGGGCCGGTGAGCCACAACTACTGAGCCTGCGCCTCTGGAGCCTGTGCTCCACAACAAGAGAGGCCGCGATAGTGAGAGGCCTACGCACCGCGATGAAGAGTCGCCCCCACTTACCGCAACTGGAGAGGGCCCTAGCACAGAAACGAAGACCCAATATAGCAATCAATCAATCAATACATAAATCTTAAAAAAACAATAAAACATTAAAACAATAAAATAAAATAAAGCAGAACAGCGACTAAGACCTCGTGGAAAGGGCTGCATGCCTCCATTTCTGCGCGGCTATTCAGGGACTTACCTCGAGGCCAATACTCACGTTGAGTTTCCCTTTAGCTCTAGAGCGTGGCAGGATGAGCTCCACCCCGGCCATCGAAGCACCCGGCTTAGCTAGAGAAAACTCCTTTTCTTCCCAGAGCCATTCCTACAGTGGCTAGAGGCCTGTCAACAGCAGTCAATTTCAAGTAGCTTCAAGGCAGCATGAATAGAGCTTTCAAAATGGGAAAGCAAGGCTAGTTCCATCAGGCCCCATTTCCACGGGCACACGCAGCATACATCCCTGTGCTTTCTAACAAGTCCAAACAGACACAGGTGACCCAGTGGTTCTTTCGCTGAATCAACTCCTCGAAGCAGGGTGTTCTTCAAATAGCGAACTGTCACAACCAAGGATCGCCCCAGCTAAGCCTCCGGGCCCGTGGCTCTTCAAAACCCTGCAGTGTTACACGAGGAACTGGGCTTTAGGTGCAGTCGGAACGCAGGCTGACATTCTCCTGGAGGCAGGGTGACTTCAGGCAGGGGGTACCAGATGGAATGCGAAGCCGAGGGTTATTCTCAGTGCAGCTCAGACTAGGGCAATGAGTCAGACTTGCACGGAATGTTGGACCTGCTAGAAAGGTGTTCGTCGACCTGTGGGAGTGTTGAGGAAATCAAGCTGTCCCAAGAAAGAGTGCCATCTGTTGCCCTACACTCGGCATACACAGAGTGGCTCCGAAGGGCTACGGGCCTGGATGTGGCTTAGCAGGCCCATGGGGGCCTGACGGTACTCAGTGTTCTTGCAGGGAATAGGGTGCCCACGCGGGGTTCCTAGACGTCCTGCAAAGCGTACTGACATTAAAACAATGCAGAGCAGCGGCTATGGCCTCATGGAAAATGCTGCACGCCTCCTCTTCTGCATGGCAATTCAGGGCCTTAACTTGAGGCACGTGCTCTAGCTGAGTGTCCCGTTAGCGACACAGCATGGTAGGATGCTGACTTTCTCCTCGAGCAGCGTGACTTCAGGTACGAGGTCCTCGAAGAATTCTAAGCGGAGTGTTTTCTCATGGCAGCTCAGACGGGGGCCATGACAAACACTTCCATGGCACGTCGCACTGCCTAGAGATGTGGTCCTGAGGCTGTTCCAGTGCTCTGGAAATGTAGCTCTCCTTAAGGAACGAGCAGTGTGTTGCCCATCACTCGGCATACACAGAGGGCCTCCGAGGGACCGACCTTCGGGCCTCGATGTTGCTCAGCAGGCCCACAGGGGTCTGGAGGTACTCACTGATCTTGGAGAGAAAATGATGCACACCCGAGGGGCCTAGGAGTCCTGAAAAGGGTACTTCCTTTAAAATAAAGCAGAACAGGGGCTTCCCTGGTGGCGCAGTGGTTGAGAATCTGCCTGCCAATGCAGGGTACACGGGTTCGAGCCCTGGTCTGGGAGGATCCCACATGCCGCGGAGCAACCGGGCCCGTGAGCCACAACTACTGAGCCTGCGCCTCTGGAGCCTGTGCTCCACAACAAGAGAGGCCGCGATAGTGAGAGGCCTACGCACCGCGATGAAGAGTCGCCCCCACTTACCGCAACTGGAGAGGGCCCTAGCACAGAAACGAAGACCCAATATAGCAATCAATCAATCAATACATAAATCTTAAAAAAACAATAAAACATTAAAACAATAAAATAAAATAAAGCAGAACAGCGACTAAGACCTCGTGGAAAGGGCTGCATGCCTCCATTTCTGCGCGGCTACTCAGGGACTTACCTCGAGGCCAATACTCACGTTGAGTTTCCCTTTAGCTCTAGAGCGTGGCAGGATGAGCTCCACCCCGGCCATCGAAGCACCCGGCTTAGCTAGAGAAAACTCCTTTTCTTCCCAGAGCCATTCCTACAGTGGCTAGAGGCCTGTCAACAGCAGTCAATTTCAAGTAGCTTCAAGGCAGCATGAATGGAGCTTTCAAAATGGGAAAGCAAGGCTAGTTCCATCAGGCCCCCATTTCCACGGGCACACGCAGCATACATCCCTGTGCTTTCTAACAAGTCCAAACAGACACAGGTTACCCAGTGGTTCTTTCCCTGAATCAACTCCTCGAAGCAGGGTGTTCTTCAAATAGCGAACTGTCTCAACCAAGGATCGCCCCAGCTAAGCCTCCGGGCCCGTGGCTCTTCAAAACCCTGCAGTGTTACACGAGGAACTGGGCTTTAGTTGCAGTCGGAACGCAGGCTGACATTCTCCTGGAGGCAGGGTGACTTCAGGCAGGGGGTCCCAGATGGAATGCGAAGCTGAGGTTTATTCTCAGTGCAGCTCAGACTAGGGTAATGAGGCAGACTTGCACGGAATGTTGGACCTGCTAGAAAGGTGTTCGTCGACCTGTGGGAGTGTTGAGGAAATCAAGCCGTCCCAAGAAAGAGTGCAGTCTGTTGCCCTACACTCGGCATACTCAGAGTGGCTCCGAAGGGCTACGGGCCTGGATGTGGCATAGCGGGCCCACGGGGGCCTGGGGTTACTCAGTGTTCTTGCAGGGAATAGGGTGCCCACGCGAGGCTCCTAGATGTCCTGCAAAGCGGACTGACGTTAAAATAATGCAGAGCAGGGGCTTCGCTTGTGGTGCAGTGGTTGGGAATCCACCTGCCGATGCAGGGGACATGGGTTCGAGCCTTGGTCCACCAAGATCTCACATGCTGCGGAGCAACTAAGCCCGTGCTCCACAACGACTGAGCCTGCGCTCTAGAGTCCGGGAGCCACAACGACTCAGCCCGCATGCCACAACTACTGAAGTCCACGTGCCTAGAGCTTCTGCTCCACAACAAGAGGAGCCACCGCAATGAGAAGCCCGAGCACCGCAACGAAGAGTAGCCCCCGCTCGCTACAACTAGAGAACGCTCACATGCAGCAACGACGACCCAACACAGTAAAACAAAAATGATAAATTACATAAGAAAATAAATAAATAGATAGATAGATAAACAAATGAATAAATAAATAAACTAACGCTGAGCAGGGGCTACGGCCTCCTGAAAACTGCAGCACGCCTCCGCTTCTGCACGGCAATTCAGGGCCTTACCTCGAGGCAAGTGCTCACACTGAGTGTCCCGTTAGCGCCACAGCATGGTAGGATGCTGGCTTTCTCCTCGAGCAGAGTGACTTCAGGTACGAGGTCCTCGAAGAATTCTAAGCACAGTGTTTTCTCATGGAAGCTCAGACGGGGGCCATGACGAACTCTTCCATGGCACGTCGCACTGCCTAGAAATGTGGTCCTGAGGCTGTTCCAGTGCTCTGGAAATGTAGCTCTCCTTAAGGAACGAGCAGTGTGTTGCCCATCACTCGGCATACACAGAGGGCCTCCGAGGGACCGACCTTTGGGCCTCGACGTTGCTCAGCAGGCCCACAGGGGTCTGCAGGCACTCAGAGATCCTGGAGGGAAAATGATGCACACCCGAGGGGCCTAGGAGTCCTGAAAAGGGTACTTCCTTTAAAATAAAGCAGAAGAGGGGCTTCCCTGATGGCGCAGTGGTTGAGAATCTGCCTGCCAATGCAGGGTACACGGGTTGGAGCCTTGGTCTGGGAGGATTCCACATGCTGCGGAACAACTGGGCCCGTGAGCCACAACTACTGAGCCTGCGCCTCTGGAGCCTGTGCTCCGCAACAAGAGAGGCCGCGATACTGAGAGGCCTACGCACCGCGATGAAGAGTGGCCCCCACTTACCGCAACTGGAGAGAGCCCTAGCACAGAAACGAAGACACAACATAGCAAGCAATCAATCAATACATAAATCTTAAAAAAACAATAAAACATTAAAAAAATAAAATACAATAAAGCAGAACAGCGACTAAGACCTCGTGGAAAGGGCTGCATGCCTCCTTTTCTGCGCGGCTACTCAGGGACTTACCTCGAGGCCAGTACTCACGTTGAGTTTCCATTTAGCTCTAGAGCGTGGCAGGATGAGCTCCACCCCGGCCATCGAAGCACCCGGCTTAGCTAGAGAAAACTCCTTTTCTTCCCAGAGCCATGCCTACAGTGGCTACTGGCCTGTCAACAGCAGTCAATTTCAAGTAGCTTCAAGGCAGCATGAATGGAGCTTTCAAAATGGGAAAGCAAGGCTAGTTCCATCAGGGCCCCATTTCCACGGGCACACGCAGCATACATCCCTGTGCTTTCTAACAAGTCCAAACAGACACAGGTTACCCAGTGGTACCTTCCCTGAATCAACTCCTCGAAGCAGGGTGTTCTGCAAATAGCGAACTGCCTCAACCAAGGAACGCCCCAGGTAAGCCTCCGGGCCCGTGGCTCTTCAAAAGCCTGCAGTGTTACACGAGGAACTGGGCTTTAGGTGCAGTCGGAACGCAGGCCGACATTCTCCTGGAGGCAGGGTGACTTCAGGCAGGGGGTACCAGATGGAATGCGAAGCCGAGGGTTATTCTCAGTGCAGCTCAGACTAGGGCAATGAGTCAGACTTGCACGGAATGTTGGACCTGCTAGAAAGGTGTTCGTCGCCTTTGGGAGTGTTGAGGGAATCAAGCTGTCCCAAGAAAGAGTGCCGTCTGTTGCCCTACACTCGGCATACACAGAGTGGCTCCGAAGGGCTACGGGCCTGGATGTGGCTTAGCAGGCCCATGGGGGCCTGACGGTACTCAGTGTTCTTGCAGGGAATAGGGTGCCCACGCGGGGTTCCTAGACGTCCTGCAAAGCGTACTGACATTAAAACAATGCAGAGCAGCGGCTATGGCCTCATGGAAAATGCTGCACGCCTCCTCTTCTGCATGGCAATTCAGGGCCTTAACTTGAGGCACGTGCTCTAGCTGAGTGTCCCGTTAGCGACACAGCATGGTAGGATGCTGACTTTCTCCTCGAGCAGCGTGACTTCAGGTACGAGGTCCTCGAAGAATTCTAAGCGGAGTGTTTTCTCATGGCAGCTCAGACGGGGGCCATGACGAACACTTCCATGGCACGTCGCACTGCCTAGAGATGTGGTCCTGAGGCTGTTCCAGTGCTCTGGAAATGTAGCTCTCCTTAAGGAACGAGCAGTGTGTTGCCCATCACTCGGCATACACAGAGGGCCTCCGAGGGACCGACCTTCGGGCCTCGATGTTGCTCAGCAGGCCCACAGGGGTCTGGAGGTACTCACTGATCTTGGAGAGAAAATGATGCACACCCGAGGGGCCTAGGAGTCCTGAAAAGGGTACTTCCTTTAAAATAAACCAGAACAGGGGCTTCCCTGGTGGCGCAGTGGTTGAGAATCTGCCTGCCAATGCAGGGTACACGGGTGCGAGCCCTGGTCTGGGAGGATCCCACATGCCGCGGAGCAACCGGGCCCGTGAGCCACAATTACTGAGCCTGCGCCTCTGGAGCCTGTGCTCCACAACAAGAGAGGCCGCGATAGTGAGAGGCCTACGCACCGCGATGAAGAGTCGCCCCCACTTACCGCAACTGGAGAGGGCCCTAGCACAGAAACGAAGACCCAATATAGCAATCAATCAATCAATACATAAATCTTAAAAAAACAATAAAACATTAAAACAATAAAATAAAATAAAGCAGAACAGCGACTAAGACCTCGTGGAAAGGGCTGCATGCCTCCATTTCTGCGCGGCTACTCAGGGACTTACCTCGAGGCCAATACTCACGTTGAGTTTCCCTTTAGCTCTAGAGCGTGGCAGGATGAGCTCCACCCCGGCCATCGAAGCACCCGGCTTAGCTAGAGAAAACTCCTTTTCTTCCCAGAGCCATTCCTACAGTGGCTAGAGGCCTGTCAACAGCAGTCAATTTCAAGTAGCTTCAAGGCAGCATGAATGGAGCTTTCAAAATGGGAAAGCAAGGCTAGTTCCATCAGGCCCCCATTTCCACGGGCACACGCAGCATACATCCCTGTGCTTTCTAACAAGTCCAAACAGACACAGGTGACCCAGTGGTTCTTTCCCTGAATCAACTCCTCGAAGCAGGGTGTTCTTCAAATAGCGAACTGTCTCAACCAAGGATCGCCCCAGCTAAGCCTCCGGGCCCGTGGCTCTTCAAAACCCTGCAGTGTTACACGAGGAACTGGGCTTTAGTTGCAGTCGGAACGCAGGCTGACATTCTCCTGGAGGCAGGGTGACTTCAGGCAGGGGGTCCCAGATGGAATGCGAAGCTGAGGGTTATTCTCAGTGCAGCTCAGACTAGGGTAATGAGGCAGACTTGCACGGAATGTTGGACCTGCTAGAAAGGTGTTCGTCGACCTGTGGGAGTGTTGAGGAAATCAAGCCGTCCCAAGAAAGAGTGCAGTCTGTTGCCCCACACTCGGCATACTCAGAGTGGCTCCGAAGGGCTACGGGCCTGGATGTGGCATAGCGGGCCCATGGGGGCCTGGGGTTCCTCAGTGTTCTTGCAGGGAATAGGGTGCCCACGCGAGGCTCCTAGATGTCCTGCAAAGCGGACTGACGTTAAATTAATGCAGAGCAGGGGCTTCGCTTGTGGTGCAGTGGTTGGGAATCCACCTGCCGATGCAGGGGACATGGGTTCGAGCCTTGGTCCACCAAGATCTCACATGCTGCGGAGCAACTAAGCCCGTGCTCCACTACGACTGAGCCTGCGCTCTAGAGTCCGGGAGCCACAACGACTGAGCCCGCATTCCACAACTACTGAAGTCCACGTGCCTAGAGCTTCTGCTCCACAACAAGAGGAGCCACCGCAATGAGAAGCCCGAGCACCGCAACGAAGAGTAGCCCCCGCTCGCTACAACTAGAGAACGCTCACATGCAGCAACGACGACCCAACACAGTAAAACAAAAATGATAAATTACATAAGAAAATAAATAAATAGATAGACAGATAGATAAACAAATGAATAAATAAATAAACTAACGCTGAGCAGGGGCTACGGCCTCCTGAAAACTGCAGCACGCCTCCGCTTCTGCACGGCAATTCAGGGCCTTACCTCGAGGCAAGTGCTCACACTGAGTGTCCCGTTAGCGCCACAGCATGGTAGGATGCTGGCTTTCTCCTCGAGCAGAGTGACTTCAGGTACGAGGTCCTCGAAGAATTCTAAGCACAGTGTTTTCTCATGGAAGCTCAGACGGGGGCCATGACGAACTCTTCCATGGCACGTCGCACTGCCTAGAAATGTGGTCCTGAGGCTGTTCCAGTGCTCTGGAAATGTAGCTCTCCTTAAGGAACGAGCAGTGTGTTGCCCATCACTCGGCATACACAGAGGGCCTCCGAGGGACCGACCTTTGGGCCTCGACGTTGCTCAGCAGGCCCACAGGGGTCTGCAGGCACTCAGAGATCCTGGAGGGAAAATGATGCACACCCGAGGGGCCTAGGAGTCCTGAAAAGGGTACTTCCTTTAAAATAAAGCAGAAGAGGGGCTTCCCTGATGGCGCAGTGGTTGAGAATCTGCCTGCCAATGCAGGGTACACGGGTTGGAGCCTTGGTCTGGGAGGATTCCACATGCTGCGAAACAACTGGGCCCGTGAGCCACAACTACTGAGCCTGCGCCTCTGGAGCCTGTGCTCCGCAACAAGAGAGGCCGCGATACTGAGAGGCCTACGCACCGCGATGAAGAGTGGCCCCCACTTACCGCAACTGGAGAGAGCCCTAGCACAGAAACGAAGACACAACATAGCCAGCAATCAATCAATACATAAATCTTAAAAAAACAATAAAACATTAAAAAAATAAAATACAATAAAGCAGAACAGCGACTAAGACCTCGTGGAAAGGGCTGCATGCCTCCTTTTCTGCGCGGCTACTCAGGAACTTACCTCGAGGCCAGTACTCACGTTGAGTTTCCATTTAGCTCTAGAGCGTGGCAGGATGAGCTCCACCCCGGCCATCGAAGCACCCGGCTTAGCTAGAGAAAACTCCTTTTCTTCCCAGAGCCATGCCTACAGTGGCTAGTGGCCTGTCAACAGCAGTCAATTTCAAGTAGCTTCAAGGCAGCATGAATGGAGCTTTCAAAATGGGAAAGCAAGGCTAGTTCCATCAGGCCCCCATTTCCACGGGCACACACAGCATACATCCCTGTGCTTTCTAACAAGTCCAAACAGACACAGGTTACCCAGTGGTACCTTCCCTGAATCAACTCCTCGAAGCAGGGTGTTCTGCAAATAGCGAACTGCCTCAACCAAGGAACGCCCCAGGTAAGCCTCCGGGCCCGTGGCTCTTCAAAAGCCTGCAGTGTTACACGAGGAACTGGGCTTTAGGTGCAGTCGGAACGCAGGCCGACATTCTCCTGGAGGCAGGGTGACTTCAGGCAGGGGGTACCAGATGGAATGCGAAGCCGAGGGTTATTCTCAGTGCAGCTCAGACTAGGGCAATGAGTCAGACTTGCACGGAATGTTGGACCTGCTAGAAAGGTGTTCGTCGACCTGTGGGAGTGTTGAAGGAATCAAGCTGTCCCAAGAAAGAGTGCCGTCTGTTGCCCTACACTCGGCATACACAGAGTGGCTCCGAAGGGCTACGGGCCTGGATGTGGCTTAGCAGGCCCATGGGGGCCTGACGGTACTCAGTGTTCTTGCAGGGAATAGGGTGCCCACGCGGGGTTCCTAGACGTCCTGCAAAGCGTACTGACATTAAAACAATGCAGAGCAGCGGCTATGGCCTCATGGAAAATGCTGCACGCCTCCTCTTCTGCATGGCAATTCAGGGCCTTAACTTGAGGCACGTGCTCTAGCTGAGTGTCCCGTTAGCGACACAGCATGGTAGGATGCTGACTTTCTCCTCGAGCAGCGTGACTTCAGGTACGAGGTCCTCGAAGAATTCTAAGCGGAGTGTTTTCTCATGGCAGCTCAGACGGGGGCCATGACGAACACTTCCATGGCACGTCGCACTGCCTAGAGATGTGGTCCTGAGGCTGTTCCAGTGCTCTGGAAATGTAGCTCTCCTTAAGGAACGAGCAGTGTGTTGCCCATCACTCGGCATACACAGAGGGCCTCCGAGGGACCGACCTTCGGGCCTCGATGTTGCTCAGCAGGCCCACAGGGGTCTGGAGGTACTCACTGATCTTGGAGAGAAAATGATGCACACCCGAGGGGCCTAGGAGTCCTGAAAAGGGTACTTCCTTTAAAATAAAGCAGAACAGGGGCTTCCCTGGTGGCGCAGTGGTTGAGAATCTGCCTGCCAATGCAGGGTACACGGGTGCGAGCCCTGGTCTGGGAGGATCCCACATGCCGCGGAGCAACCGGGCCCGTGAGCCACAATTACTGAGCCTGCGCCTCTGGAGCCTGTGCTCCACAACAAGAGAGGCCGCGATAGTGAGAGGCCTACGCACCGCGATGAAGAGTCGCCCCCACTTACCGCAACTGGAGAGGGCCCTAGCACAGAAACGAAGACCCAATATAGCAATCAATCAATCAATACATACATCTTAAAAAAACAATAAAACATTAAAACAATAAAATAAAATAAAGCAGAACAGCGACTAAGACCTCGTGGAAAGGGCTGCATGCCTCCATTTCTGCGCGGCTACTCAGGGACTTACCTCGAGGCCAATACTCACGTTGAGTTTCCCTTTAGCTCTAGAGCGTGGCAGGATGAGCTCCACCCCGGCCATCGAAGCACCCGGCTTAGCTAGAGAAAACTCCTTTTCTTCCCAGAGCCATTCCTACAGTGGCTAGAGGCCTGTCAACAACAGTCAATTTCAAGTAGCTTCAAGGCAGCATGAATGGAGCTTTCAAAATGGGAAAGCAAGGCTAGTTCCATCAGGCCCCTATTTCCACGGGCACACGCAGCATACATCCCTGTGCTTTCTAACAAGTCCAAACAGACACAGGTTACCCACTGGTTCTTTCCCTGAATCAACTCCTCGAAGCAGGGTGTTCTTCAAATAGCGAACTGTCTCAACCAAGGATCGCCCCAGCTAAGCCTCCGGGCCCGTGGCTCTTCAAAACCCTGCAGTGTTACACGAGGAACTGGGCTTTAGTTGCAGTCGGAACGCAGGCTGACATTCTCCTGGAGGCAGGGTGACTTCAGGCAGGGGGTCCCAGATGGAATGCGAAGCTGAGGGTTATTCTCAGTGCAGCTCAGACTAGGGTAATGAGACAGACTTGCACGGAATGTTGGACCTGCTAGAAAGGTGTTCGTCGACCTGTGGGAGTGTTGAGGAAATCAAGCCGTCCCAAGAAGGAGTGCAGTCTGTTGCCCTACACTCGGCATACTCAGAGTGGCTCCGAAGGGCTATGGGCCTGGATGTGGCATAGCGGGCCCACGGGGGCCTGGGGTTACTCAGTGTTCTTGCAGGGAATAGGGTGCCCACGCGAGGCTCCTAGATGTCCTGCAAAGCGGACTGACGTTAAAATAATGCAGAGCAGGGGCTTCGCTTGTGGTGCAGTGGTTGGGAATCCACCTGCCGATGCAGGGGACATGGGTTCGAGCCTTGGTCCACTAAGATCTCACATGCTGCGGAGCAACTAAGCCCGTGCTCCACAACGACTGAGCCTGCGCTCTAGAGTCCGGGAGCCACAACGACTCAGCCCGCATGCCACAACTACTGAAGTCCACGTGCCTAGAGCTTCTGCTCCACAACAAGAGGAGCCACCGCAATGAGAAGCCCGAGCACCGCAACGAAGAGTAGCCCCCGCTCGCTGCAACTAGAGAACACTCACATGCAGCAACGAAGACCCAACACAGTAAAACAAAAATGATAAATTACATAAGAAAATAAAGAACTAGATAGACAGATAGATAAACAAATGAATAAATAAATAAACTAACGCTGAGCAGGGGCTACGGCCTCCTGAAAACTGCAGCACGCCTCCGCTTCTGCACGGCAATTCAGGGCCTTACCTCGAGGCAAGTGCTCACACTGAGTGTCCCGTTAGCGCCACAGCATGGTAGGATGCTGGCTTTCTCCTCGAGCAGAGTGACTTCAGGTACGAGGTCCTCGAAGAATTCTAAGCACAGTGTTTTCTCATGGAAGCTCAGACGGGGGCCATGAAGAACACTTCCATGGCACGTCGCACTGCCTAGAAATGTGGTCCTGAGGCTGTTCCAGTGCTCTGGAAATGTAGCTCTCCTTAAGGAACGAGCAGTGTGTTGCCCATCACTCGGCATACACAGAGGGCCTCCGAGGGACCGACCTTTGGGCCTCGACGTTGCTCAGCAGGCCCACAGGGGTCTGCAGGCACTCAGAGATCCTGGAGGGAAAATGATGCACACCCGAGGGGCCTAGGAGTCCTGAAAAGGGTACTTCCTTTAAAATAAAGCAGAAGAGGGGCTTCCCTGATGGCGCAGTGGTTGAGAATCTGCCTGCCAATGCAGGGTACACGGGTTGGAGCCTTGGTCTGGGAGGATTCCACATGCTGCGGAACAACTGGGCCCGTGAGCCACAACTACTGAGCCTGCGCCTCTGGAGCCTGTGCTCTGCAACAAGAGAGGCCGCGATACTGAGAGGCCTACGCACCGCGATGAAGAGTGGCCCCCACTTACCGCAACTGGAGAGAGCCCTAGCACAGAAACGAAGACACAACATAGCAAGCAATCAATCAATACATAAATCTTAAAAAAACAATAAAACATTAAAAAAATAAAATACAATAAAGCAGAACAGCGACTAAGACCTCGTGGAAAGGGCTGCATGCCTCCTTTTCTGCGCGGCTACTCAGGGACTTACCTCGAGGCCAGTACTCACGTTGAGTTTCCATTTAGCTCTAGAGCGTGGCAGGATGAGCTCCACCCCGGCCATCGAAGCACCCGGCTTAGCTAGAGAAAACTCCTTTTCTTCCCAGAGCCATGCCTACAGTGGCTAGTGGCCTGTCAACAGCAGTCAATTTCAAGTAGCTTCAAGGCAGCATGAATGGAGCTTTCAAAATGGGAAAGCAAGGCTAGTTCCATCAGGCCCCCATTTCCACGGGCACACACAGCATACATCCCTGTGCTTTCTAACAAGTCCAAACAGACACAGGTTACCCAGTGGTACCTTCCCTGAATCAACTCCTCGAAGCAGGGTGTTCTGCAAATAGCGAACTGCCTCAACCAAGGAACGCCCCAGGTAAGCCTCCGGGCCCGTGGCTCTTCAAAAGCCTGCAGTGTTACACGAGGAACTGGGCTTTAGGTGCAGTCGGAACGCAGGCCGACATTCTCCTGGAGGCAGGGTGACTTCAGGCAGGGGGTACCAGATGGAATGCGAAGCCGAGGGTTATTCTCAGTGCAGCTCAGACTAGGGCAATGAGTCAGACTTGCACGGAATGTTGGACCTGCTAGAAAGGTGTTCGTCGACCTGTGGGAGTGTTGAAGGAATCAAGCTGTCCCAAGAAAGAGTGCCGTCTGTTGCCCTACACTCGGCATACACAGAGTGGCTCCGAAGGGCTACGGGCCTGGATGTGGCTTAGCAGGCCCATGGGGGCCTGACGGTACTCAGTGTTCTTGCAGGGAATAGGGTGCCCACGCGGGGTTCCTAGACGTCCTGCAAAGCGTACTGACATTAAAACAATGCAGAGCAGCGGCTATGGCCTCATGGAAAATGCTGCACGCCTCCTCTTCTGCATGGCAATTCAGGGCCTTAACTTGAGGCACGTGCTCTAGCTGAGTGTCCCGTTAGCGACACAGCATGGTAGGATGCTGACTTTCTCCTCGAGCAGAGTGACTTCAGGTACGAGGTCCTCGAAGAATTCTAAGCGGAGTGTTTTCTCATGGCAGCTCAGACGGGGGCCATGACGAACACTTCCATGACACGTCGCACTGCCTAGAGATGTGGTCCTGAGGCTGTTCCAGTGCTCTGGAAATGTAGCTCTCCTTAAGGAACGAGCAGTGTGTTGCCCATCACTCGGCATACACAGAGGGCCTCCGAGGGACCGACCTTCGGGCCTCGATGTTGCTCAGCAGGCCCACAGGGGTCTGGAGGTACTCACTGATCTTGGAGAGAAAATGATGCACACCCGAGGGGCCTAGGAGTCCTGAAAAGGGTACTTCCTTTAAAATAAAGCAGAACAGGGGCTTCCCTGGTGGCGCAGTGGTTGAGAATCTGCCTGCCAATGCAGGGTACACGGGTGCGAGCCCTGGTCTGGGAGGATCCCACATGCCGCGGAGCAACCGGGCCCGTGAGGCACAACTACTGAGCCTGCGCCTCTGGAGCCTGTGCTCCACAACAAGAGAGGCCGCGATAGTGAGAGGCCTACGCACCGCGATGAAGAGTCGCCCCCACTTACCGCAACTGGAGAGGGCCCTAGCACAGAAACGAAGACCCAATATAGCAATCAATCAATCAATACATAAATCTTAAAAAAACAATAAAACATTAAAACAATAAAATAAAATAAAGCAGAACAGCGACTAAGACCTCGTGGAAAGGGCTGCATGCCTCCATTTCTGCGCGGCTACTCAGGGACTTACCTCGAGGCCAATACTCACGTTGAGTTTCCCTTTAGCTCTAGAGCGTGGCAGGATGAGCTCCACCCCGGCCATCGAAGCACCCGGCTTAGCTAGAGAAAACTCCTTTTCTTCCCAGAGCCATTCCTACAGTGGCTAGAGGCCTGTCAACAGCAGTCAATTTCAAGTAGCTTCAAGGCAGCATGAATGGAGCTTTCAAAATGGGAAAGCAAGGCTAGTTCCATCAGGCCCCCATTTCCACGGGCACACGCAGCATACATCCCTGTGCTTTCTAACAAGTCCAAACAGACACAGGTTACCCAGTGGTTCTTTCCCTGAATCAACTCCTCGAAGCAGGGTGTTCTTCAAATAGCCAACTGTCTCAACCAAGGATCGCCCCAGCTAAGCCTCCGGGCCCGTGGCTCTTCAAAACCCTGCAGTGTTACACGAGGAACTGGGCTTTAGTTGCAGTCGGAACGCAGGCTGACATTCTCCTGGAGGCAGGGTGACTTCAGGCAGGGGGTCCCAGATGGAATGCGAAGCTGAGGGTTATTCTCAGTGCAGCTCAGACTAGGGTAATGAGGCAGACTTGCACGGAATGTTGGACCTGCTAGAAAGGTGTTCGTCGACCTGTGGGAGTGTTGAGGAAATCAAGCCGTCCCAAGAAAGAGTGCAGTCTGTTGCCCTACACTCGGCATACTCAGAGTGGCTCCGAAGGGCTACGGGCCTGGATGTGGCATAGCGGGCCCACGGGGGCCTGGGGTTACTCAGTGTTCTTGCAGGGAATAGGGTGCCCACGCGAGGCTCCTAGATGTCCTGCAAAGCGGACTGACGTTAAAATAATGCAGAGCAGGGGCTTCGCTTGTGGTGCAGTGGTTGGGAATCCACCTGCCGATGCAGGGGACATGGGTTCGAGCCTTGGTCCACCAAGATCTCACATGCTGCGGAGCAACTAAGCCCGTGCTCCACAACGACTGAGCCTGCGCTCTAGAGTCCGGGAGCCACAACGACTGAGCCCGCATGCCACAACTACTGAAGTCCACGTGCCTAGAGCTTCTGCTCCACAACAAGAGGAGCCACCGCAATGAGAAGCCCGAGCACCGCAACGAAGAGTAGCCCCCGCTCGCTACAACTAGAGAACGCTCACATGCAGCAACGACGACCCAACACAGTAAAACAAAAATGATAAATTACATAAGAAAATAAATAAATAGATAGATAGATAAACAAATGAATAAATAAATAAACTAACGCTGAGCAGGGGCTACGGCCTCCTGAAAACTGCAGCACGCCTCCGCTTCTGCACGGCAATTCAGGGCCTTACCTCGAGGCAAGTGCTCACACTGAGTGTCCCGTTAGCGCCACAGCATGGTAGGATGCTGGCTTTCTCCTCGAGCAGAGTGACTTCAGGTACGAGGTCCTCGAAGAATTCTAAGCACAGTGTTTTCTCATGGAAGCTCAGACGGGGGCCATGACGAACTCTTCCATGGCACGTCGCACTGCCTAGAAATGTGGTCCTGAGGCTGTTCCAGTGCTCTGGAAATGTAGCTCTCCTTAAGGAACGAGCAGTGTGTTGCCCATCACTCGGCATACACAGAGGGCCTCCGAGGGACCGACCTTTGGGCCTCGACGTTGCTCAGCAGGCCCACAGGGGTCTGCAGGCACTCAGAGATCCTGGAGGGAAAATGATGCACACCCGAGGGGCCTAGGAGTCCTGAAAAGGGTACTTCCTTTAAAATAAAGCAGAAGAGGGGCTTCCCTGATGGCGCAGTGGTTGAGAATCTGCCTGCCAATGCAGGGTACACGGGTTGGAGCCTTGGTCTGGGAGGATTCCACATGCTGCGGAACAACTGGGCCCGTGAGCCACAACTACTGAGCCTGCGCCTCTGGAGCCTGTGCTCCGCAACAAGAGAGGCCGCGATACTGAGAGGCCTACGCACCGCGATGAAGAGTGGCCCCCACTTACCGCAACTGGAGAGAGCCCTAGCACAGAAACGAAGACACAACATAGCAAGCAATCAATCAATACATAAATCTTAAAAAAACAATAAAACATTAAAAAAATAAAATACAATAAAGCAGAACAGCGACTAAGACCTCGTGGAAAGGGCTGCATGCCTCCTTTTCTGCGCGGCTACTCAGGGACTTACCTCGAGGCCAGTACTCACGTTGAGTTTCCATTTAGCTCTAGAGCGTGGCAGGATGAGCTCCACCCCGGCCATCGAAGCACCCGGCTTAGCTAGAGAAAACTCCTTTTCTTCCCAGAGCCATGCCTACAGTGGCTAGTGGCCTGTCAACAGCAGTCAATTTCAAGTAGCTTCAAGGCAGCATGAATGGAGCTTTCAAAATGGGAAAGCAAGGCTAGTTCCATCAGGCCCCCATTTCCACGGGCACACACAGCATACATCCCTGTGCTTTCTAACAAGTCCAAACAGACACAGGTTACCCAGTGGTACCTTCCCTGAATCAACTCCTCGAAGCAGGGTGTTCTGCAAATAGCGAACTGCCTCAACCAAGGAACGCCCCAGATAAGCCTCCGGGCCCGTGGCTCTTCAAAAGCCTGCAGTGTTACACGAGGAACTGGGCTTTAGGTGCAGTCGGAACGCAGGCCGACATTCTCCTGGAGGCAGGGTGACTTCAGGCAGGGGGTACCAGATGGAATGCGAAGCCGAGGGTTATTCTCAGTGCAGCTCAGACTAGGGCAATGAGTCAGACTTGCACGGAATGTTGGACCTGCTAGAAAGGTGTTCGTCGACCTGTGGGAGTGTTGAAGGAATCAAGCTGTCCCAAGAAAGAGTGCCGTCTGTTGCCCTACACTCGGCATACACAGAGTGGCTCCGAAGGGCTACGGGCCTGGATGTGGCTTAGCAGGCCCATGGGGGCCTGACGGTACTCAGTGTTCTTGCAGGGAATAGGGTGCCCACGCGGGGTTCCTAGACGTCCTGCAAAGCGTACTGACATTAAAACAATGCAGAGCAGCGGCTATGGCCTCATGGAAAATGCTGCACGCCTCCTCTTCTGCATGGCAATTCAGGGCCTTAACTTGAGGCACGTGCTCTAGCTGAGTGTCCCGTTAGCGACACAGCATGGTAGGATGCTGACTTTCTCCTCGAGCAGAGTGACTTCAGGTACGAGGTCCTCGAAGAATTCTAAGCGGAGTGTTTTCTCATGGCACCTCAGACGGGGGCCATGACGAACACTTCCATGGCACGTCGCACTGCCTAGAGATGTGGTCCTGAGGCTGTTCCAGTGCTCTGGAAATGTAGCTCTCCTTAAGGAACGAGCAGTGTGTTGCCCATCACTCGGCATACACAGAGGGCCTCCGAGGGACCGACCTTTGGGCCTCGATGTGGCTCAGCAGGCCCACAGGGGTCTGGAGGTACTCACTGATCTTGGAGAGAAAATGATGCACACCCGAGGGGCCTAGGAGTCCTGAAAAGGGTACTTCCTTTAAAATAAAGCAGAACAGGGGCTTCCCTGGTGGCGCAGTGGTTGAGAATCTGCCTGCCAATGCAGGGTACACGGGTGCGAGCCCTGGTCTGGGAGGATCCCACATGCCGCGGAGCAACCGGGCCCGTGAGCCACAACTACTGAGCCTGCGCCTCTGGAGCCTGTGCTCCACAACAAGAGAGGCCGCGATAGTGAGAGGCCTACGCACCGCGATGAAGAGTCGCCCCCACTTACCGCAACTGGAGAGGGCCCTAGCACAGAAACGAAGACCCAATATAGCAATCAATCAATCAATACATAAATCTTAAAAAAACAATAAAACATTAAAACAATAAAATAAAATAAAGCAGAACAGCGACTAAGACCTCGTGGAAAGGGCTGCATGCCTCCATTTCTGCGCGGCTATTCAGGGACTTACCTCGAGGCCAGTACTCACGTTGAGTTTCCCTTTAGCTCTAGAGCGTGGCAGGATGAGCTCCACCCCGGCCATCGAAGCACCCGGCTTAGCTAGAGAAAACTCCTTTTCTTCCCAGAGCCATTCCTACAGTGGCTAGAGGCCTGTCAACAGCAGTCAATTTCAAGTAGCTTCAAGGCAGCATGAATGGAGCTTTCAAAATGGGAAAGGAAGGCTAGTTCCATCAGGCCCCCATTTCCACGTGCACACGCAGCATACATCCCTGTGCTTTCTAACAAGTCCAAACAGACACAGGTTACCCAGTGGTTCTTTCCCTGAATCAACTCCTCGAAGCAGGGTGTTCTTCAAATAGCGAACTGTCTCAACCAAGGATCGCCCCAGCTAAGCCTCCGGGCCCGTGGCTCTTCAAAACCCTGCAGTGTTACACGAGGAACTGGGCTTTAGTTGCAGTCGGAACGCAGGCTGACATTCTCCTGGAGGCAGGGTGACTTCAGGCAGGGGGTCCCAGATGGAATGTGAAGCTGAGGGTTATTCTCAGTGCAGCTCAGACTAGGGTAATGAGGCAGACTTGCACGGAATGTTGGACCTGCTAGAAAGGTGTTCGTCGACCTGTGGGAGTGTTGTGGAAATCAAGCCGTCCCAAGAAAGAGTGCAGTCTGTTGCCCTACACTCGGCATACTCAGAGTGGCTACGAAGGGCTACGGGCCTGGATGTGGCATAGCGGGCCCATGGGGGCCTGGGGTTCCTCAGTGTTCTTGCAGGGAATAGGGTGTCCACGCGAGGCTCCTAGATGTCCTGCAAAGCGGACTGACGTTAAAATAATGCAGAGCAGGGGCTTCGCTTGTGGTGCAGTGGTTGGGAATCCACCTGCCGATGCAGGGGACATGGGTTCGAGCCTTGGTCCACCAAGATCTCACATGCTGCGGAGCAACTAAGCCCGTGTTCCACTACGACTGAGCCTGCGCTCTAGAGTCCGGGAGCCACAACGACTGAGCCCGCATGCCACAACTACTGAAGTCCACGTGCCTAGAGCTTCTGCTCCACAACAAGAGGAGCCACCGCAATGAGAAGCCCGAGCACCGCAACGAAGAGTAGCCCCCGCTCGCTACAACTAGAGAACGCTCACATGCAGCAACGACGACCCAACACAGTAAAACAAAAATGATAAATTACATAAGAAAATAAATAAATAGATAGATAGATAAACAAATGAATAAATAAATAAACTAACGCTGAGCAGGGGCTACGGCCTCCTGAAAACTGCAGCACGCCTCCGCTTCTGCACGGCAATTCAGGGCCTTACCTCGAGGCAAGTGCTCACACTGAGTGTCCCGTTAGCGCCACAGCATGGTAGGATGCTGGCTTTCTCCTCGAGCAGAGTGACTTCAGGTACGAGGTCCTCGAAGAATTCTAAGCACACTGTTTTCTCATGGAAGCTCAGACGGGGGCCATGACGAACTCTTCCATGGCACGTCGCACTGCCTAGAAATGTGGTCCTGAGGCTGTTCCAGTGCTCTGGAAATGTAGCTCTCCTTAAGGAACGAGCAGTGTGTTGCCCATCACTCGGCATACACAGAGGGCCTCCGAGGGACCGACCTTTGGGCCTCGACGTTGCTCAGCAGGCCCACAGGGGTCTGCAGGCACTCAGAGATCCTGGAGGGAAAATGATGCACACCCGAGGGGCCTAGGAGTCCTGAAAAGGGTACTTCCTTTAAAATAAAGCAGAAGAGGGGCTTCCCTGATGGCGCAGTGGTTGAGAATCTGCCTGCCAATGCAGGGTACACGGGTTGGAGCCTTGGTCTGGGAGGATTCCACATGCTGCGGAACAACTGGGCCCGTGAGCCACAACTACTGAGCCTGCGCCTCTGGAGCCTGTGCTCCGCAACAAGAGAGGCCGCGATACTGAGAGGCCTACGCACCGCGATGAAGAGTGGCCCCCACTTACCGCAACTGGAGAGAGCCCTAGCACAGAAACGAAGACACAACATAGCAAGCAATCAATCAATACATAAATCTTAAAAAAACAATAAAACATTAAAAAAATAAAATACAATAAAGCAGAACAGCGACTAAGACCTCGTGGAAAGGGCTGCATGCCTCCTTTTCTGCGCGGCTACTCAGGGACTTACCTCGAGGCCAGTACTCACGTTGAGTTTCCATTTAGCTCTAGAGCGTGGCAGGATGAGCTCCACCCCGGCCATCGAAGCACCCGGCTTAGCTAGAGAAAACTCCTTTTCTTCCCAGAGCCATGCCTACAGTGGCTAGTGGCCTGTCAACAGCAGTCAATTTCAAGTAGCTTCAAGGCAGCATGAATGGAGCTTTCAAAATGGGAAAGCAAGGCTACTTCCATCAGGCCCCCATTTCCACGGGCACACACAGCATACATCCCTGTGCTTTCTAACAAGTCCAAACAGACACAGGTTACCCAGTGGTACCTTCCCTGAATCAACTCCTCGAAGCAGGGTGTTCTGCAAATAGCGAACTGCCTCAACCAAGGAACGCCCCAGGTAAGCCTCCGGGCCCGTGGCTCTTCAAAAGCCTGCAGTGTTACACGAGGAACTGGGCTTTAGGTGCAGTCGGAACGCAGGCCGACATTCTCCTGGAGGCAGGGTGACTTCAGGCAGGGGGTACCAGATGGAATGCGAAGCCGAGGGTTATTCTCAGTGCAGCTCAGACTAGGGCAATGAGTCAGACTTGCACGGAATGTTGGACCTGCTAGAAAGGTGTTCGTCGACCTGTGGGAGTGTTGAGGAAATCAAGCTGTCCCAAGAAAGAGTGCCATCTGTTGCCCTACACTCGGCATACACAGAGTGGCTCCGAAGGGCTACGGGCCTGGATGTGGCTTAGCAGGCCCATGGGGGCCTGACGGTACTCAGTGTTCTTGCAGGGAATAGGGTGCCCACGCGGGGTTCCTAGACGTCCTGCAAAGCGTACTGACATTAAAACAATGCAGAGCAGCGGCTATGGCCTCATGGAAAATGCTGCACGCCTCCTCTTCTGCATGGCAATTCAGGGCCTTAACTTGAGGCACGTGCTCTAGCTGAGTGTCCCGTTAGCGACACAGCATGGTAGGATGCTGACTTTCTCCTCGAGCAGCGTGACTTCAGGTACGAGGTCCTCGAAGAATTCTAAGCGGAGTGTTTTCTCATGGCAGCTCAGACGGGGGCCATGACAAACACTTCCATGGCACGTCGCACTGCCTAGAGATGTGGTCCTGAGGCTGTTCCAGTGCTCTGGAAATGTAGCTCTCCTTAAGGAACGAGCAGTGTGTTGCCCATCACTCGGCATACACAGAGGGCCTCCGAGGGACCGACCTTCGCGCCTCGATGTTGCTCAGCAGGCCCACAGGTGTCTGGAGGTACTCACTGATCTTGGAGAGAAAATGATGCACACCCGAGGGGCCTAGGAGTCCTGAAAAGGGTACTTCCTTTAAAATAAAGCAGAACAGGGGCTTCCCTGGTGGCGCAGTGGTTGAGAATCTGCCTGCCAATGCAGGGTACACGGGTGCGAGACCTGGTCTGGGAGGATCCCACATGCCGCGGAGCAACCGGGCCCGTGAGCCACAACTACTGAGCCTGCGCCTCTGGAGCCTGTGCTCCACAACAAGAGAGGCCGCGATAGTGAGAGGCCTACGCACCGCGATGAAGAGTCGCCCCCACTTACCGCAACTGGAGAGGGCCCTAGCACAGAAACGAAGACCCAATATAGCAATCAATCAATCAATACATAAATCTTAAAAAAACAATAAAACATTAAAACAATAAAATAAAATAAAGCAGAACAGCGACTAAGACCTCGTGGAAAGGGCTGCATGCCTCCATTTCTGCGCGGCTATTCAGGGACTTACCTCGAGGCCAATACTCACGTTGAGTTTCCCTTTAGCTCTAGAGCGTGGCAGGATGAGCTCCACCCCGGCCATCGAAGCACCCGGCTTAGCTAGAGAAAACTCCTTTTCTTCCCAGAGCCATTCCTACAGTGGCTAGAGGCCTGTCAACAGCAGTCAATTTCAAGTAGCTTCAAGGCAGCATGAATGGAGCTTTCAAAATGGGAAAGCAAGGCTAGTTCCATCAGGCCCCCATTTCCACGGGCACACGCAGCATACATCCCTGTGCTTTCTAACAAGTCCAAACAGACACAGGTTACCCAGTGGTTCTTTCCCTGAATCAACTCCTCGAAGCAGGGTGTTCTTCAAATAGCGAACTGTCTCAACCAAGGATCACCCCAGCTAAGCCTCCGGGCCCGTGGCTCTTCAAAACCCTGCAGTGTTACACGAGGAACTGGGCTTTAGTTGCAGTCGGAACGCAGGCTGACATTCTCCTGGAGGCAGGGTGACTTCAGGCAAGGGGTCCCAGATGGAATGCGAAGCTGAGGGTTATTCTCAGTGCAGCTCAGACTAGGGTAATGAGGCAGACTTGCACGGAATGTTGGACCTGCTAGAAAGGTGTTCGTCGACCTGTGGGAGTGTTGAGGAAATCAAGCCGTCCCAAGAAAGAGTGCAGTCTGTTGCCCTACACTCGGCATACTCAGAGTGGCTACGAAGGGCTACGGGCCTGGATGTGGCATAGCGGGCCCACGGGGGCCTGGGGTTCCTCAGTGTTCTTGCAGGGAATAGGGTGCCCACGCGAGGCTCCTAGATGTCCTGCAAAGCGGACTGACGTTAAAATAATGCAGAGCAGGGGCTTCGCTTGTGGTGCAGTGGTTGGGAATCCACCTGCCGATGCAGGGGACATGGGTTCGAGCCTTGGTCCACCAAGATCTCACATGCTGCGGAGCAACTAAGCCCGTGCTCCAGTACGACTGAGCCTGCGCTCTAGAGTCCGGGAGCCACAACGACTGAGCCCGCATGCCACAACTACTGAAGTCCACGTGCCTAGAGCTTCTGCTCCACAACAAGAGGAGCCACCGCAATGAGAAGCCCGAGCACCGCAACGAAGAGTAGCCCCCGCTCGCTACAACTAGAGAACGCTCACATGCAGCAACGACGACCCAACACAGTAAAACAAAAATGATAAATTACATAAGAAAATAAATAAATAGATAGATAGATAAACAAATGAATAAATAAATAAACTAACGCTGAGCAGGGGCTACGGCCTCCTGAAAACTGCAGCACGCCTCCGCTTCTGCACGGCAATTCAGGGCCTTACCTCGAGGCAAGTGCTCACACTGAGTGTCCCGTTAGCGCCACAGCATGGTAGGATGCTGGCTTTCTCCTCGAGCAGAGTGACTTCAGGTACGAGGTCCTCGAAGAATTCTAAGCACACTGTTTTCTCATGGAAGCTCAGACGGGGGCCATGACGAACTCTTCCATGGCACGTCGCACTGCCTAGAAATGTGGTCCTGAGGCTGTTCCAGTGCTCTGGAAATGTAGCTCTCCTTAAGGAACGAGCAGTGTGTTGCCCATCACTCGGCATACACAGAGGGCCTCCGAGGGACCGACCTTTGGGCCTCGACGTTGCTCAGCAGGCCCACAGGGGTCTGCAGGCACTCAGAGATCCTGGAGGGAAAATGATGCACACCCGAGGGGCCTAGGAGTCCTGAAAAGGGTACTTCCTTTAAAATAAAGCAGAAGAGGGGCTTCCCTGATGGCGCAGTGGTTGAGAATCTGCCTGCCAATGCAGGGTACACGGGTTGGAGCCTTGGTCTGGGAGGATTCCACATGCTGCGGAACAACTGGGCCCGTGAGCCACAACTACTGAGCCTGCGCCTCTGGAGCCTGTGCTCTGCAACAAGAGAGGCCGCGATACTGAGAGGCCTACGCACCGCGATGAAGAGTGGCCCCCACTTACCGCAACTGGAGAGAGCCCTAGCACAGAAACGAAGACACAACATAGCAAGCAATCAATCAATACATAAATCTTAAAAAAACAATAAAACATTAAAAAAATAAAATACAATAAAGCAGAACAGCGACTAAGACCTCGTGGAAAGGGCTGCATGCCTCCTTTTCTGCGCGGCTACTCAGGGACTTACCTCGAGGCCAGTACTCACGTTGAGTTTCCATTTAGCTCTAGAGCGTGGCAGGATGAGCTCCACCCCGGCCATCGAAGCACCCGGCTTAGCTAGAGAAAACTCCTTTTCTTCCCAGAGCCATGCCTACAGTGGCTACTGGCCTGTCAACAGCAGTCAATTTCAAGTAGCTTCAAGGCAGCATGAATGGAGCTTTCAAAATGGGAAAGCAAGGCTAGTTCCATCAGGCCCCCATTTCCACGGGCACACACAGCATACATCCCTGTGCTTTCTAACAAGTCCAAACAGACACAGGTTACCCAGTGGTACCTTCCCTGAATCAACTCCTCGAAGCAGGGTGTTCTGCAAATAGCGAACTGCCTCAACCAAGGAACGCCCCAGGTAAGCCTCCGGGCCCGTGGCTCTTCAAAAGCCTGCAGTGTTACACGAGGAACTGGGCTTTAGGTGCAGTCGGAACGCAGGCCGACATTCTCCTGGAGGCAGGGTGACTTCAGGCAGGGGGTACCAGATGGAATGCGAAGCCGAGGGTTATTCTCAGTGCAGCTCAGACTAGGGCAATGAGTCAGACTTGCACGGAATGTTGGACCTGCTAGAAAGGTGTTCGTCGACCTGTGGGAGTGTTGAGGGAATCAAGCTGTCCCAAGAAAGAGTGCCGTCTGTTGCCCTACACTCGGCATACACAGAGTGGCTCCGAAGGGCTACGGGCCTGGATGTGGCTTAGCAGGCCCATGGGGGCCTGACGGTACTCAGTGTTCTTGCAGGGAATAGGGTGCCCACGCGGGGTTCCTAGACGTCCTGCAAAGCGTACTGACATTAAAACAATGCAGAGCAGCGGCTATGGCCTCATGGAAAATGCTGCACGCCTCCTCTTCTGCATGGCAATTCAGGGCCTTAACTTGAGGCACGTGCTCTAGCTGAGTGTCCCGTTAGCGACACAGCATGGTAGGATGCTGACTTTCTCCTCGAGCAGAGTGACTTCAGGTACGAGGTCCTCGAAGAATTCTAAGCAGAGTGTTTTCTCATGGCAGCTCAGACGGGGGCCATGACGAACACTTCCATGGCACGTCGCACTGCCTAGAGATGTGGTCCTGAGGCTGTTCCAGTGCTCTGGAAATGTAGCTCTCCTTAAGGAACGAGCAGTGTGTTGCCCATCACTCGGCATACACAGAGGGCCTCCGAGGGACCGACCTTTGGGCCTCGATGTTGCTCAGCAGGCCCACAGGGGTCTGGAGGTACTCACTGATCTTGGAGAGAAAATGATGCACACCCGAGGGGCCTAGGAGTCCTGAAAAGGGTACTTCCTTTAAAATAAAGCAGAACAGGGGCTTCCCTGGTGGCGCAGTGGTTGAGAATCTGCCTGCCAATGCAGGGTACACGGGTGCGAGCCCTGGTCTGGGAGGATCCCACATGCCGCGGAGCAACCGGGCCCGTGAGCCACAACTACTGAGCCTGCGCCTCTGGAGCCTGTGCTCCACAACAAGAGAGGCCGCGATAGTGAGAGGCCTACGCACCGCGATGAAGAGTCGCCCCCACTTACCGCAACTGGAGAGGGCCCTAGCACAGAAACGAAGACCCAATATAGCAATCAATCAATCAATACATAAATCTTAAAAAAACAATAAAACATTAAAACAATAAAATAAAATAAAGCAGAACAGCGACTAAGACCTCGTGGAAAGGGCTGCATGCCTCCATTTCTGCGCGGCTATTCAGGGACTTACCTCGAGGCCAGTACTCACGTTGAGTTTCCCTTTAGCTCTAGAGCGTGGCAGGATGAGCTCCACCCCGGCCATCGAAGCACCCGGCTTAGCTAGAGAAAACTCCTTTTCTTCCCAGAGCCATTCCTACAGTGGCTAGAGGCCTGTCAACAGCAGTCAATTTCAAGTAGCTTCAAGGCAGCATGAATGGAGCTTTCAAAATGGGAAAGCAAGGCTAGTTCCATCAGGCCCCCATTTCCACGTGCACACGCAACATACATCCCTGTGCTTTCTAACAAGTCCAAACAGACACAGGTGACCCAGTGGTTCTTTCCCTGAATCAACTCCTCGAAGCAGGGTGTTCTTCAAATAGCGAACTGTCTCAACCAAGGATCGCCCCAGCTAAGCCTCTGGGCCCGTGGCTCTTCAAAACCCTGCAGTGTTACACGAGGAACTGGGCTTTAGTTGCAGTCGGAACGCAGGCTGACATTCTCCTGGAGGCAGGGTGACTTCAGGCAGGGGGTCCCAGATGGAATGCGAAGCTGAGGGTTATTCTCAGTGCAGCTCAGACTAGGGTAATGAGACAGACTTGCACGGAATGTTGGACCTGCTAGAAAGGTGTTCGTCGACCTGTGGGAGTGTTGAGGAAATCAAGCCGTCCCAAGAAGGAGTGCAGTCTGTTGCCCTACACTCGGCATACTCAGAGTTGCTCCGAAGGGCTACGGGCCTGGATGTGGCATAGCGGGCCCACGGGGGCCTGGGGTTCCTCAGTGTTCTTGCAGGGAATAGGGTGCCCACGCGAGGCTCCTAGATGTCCTGCAAAGCGGACTGACGTTAAAATAATGCAGAGCAGGGGCTTCGCTTGTGGTGCAGTGGTTGGGAATCCACCTGCCGATGCAGGGGACATGGGTTCGAGCCTTGGTCCACCAAGATCTCACATGCTGCGGAGCAACTAAGCCCGTGCTCCAGTACGACTGAGCCTGCGCTCTAGAGTCCGGGAGCCACAACGACTGAGCCCGCATGCCACAACTACTGAAGTCCACGTGCCTAGAGCTTCTGCTCCACAACAAGAGGAGCCACCGCAATGAGAAGCCCGAGCACCGCAACGAAGAGTAGCCCCCGCTCGCTACAACTAGAGAACGCTCACATGCAGCAACGATGACCCAACACAGTAAAACAAAAATGATAAATTACATAAGAAAATAAATAAATAGATAGATAGATAAACAAATGAATAAATAAATAAACTAACGCTGAGCAGGGGCTACGGCCTCCTGAAAACTGCAGCACGCCTCCGCTTCTGCACGGCAATTCAGGGCCTTACCTCGAGGCAAGTGCTCACACTGAGTGTCCCGTTAGCGCCACAGCATGGTAGGATGCTGGCTTTCTCCTCGAGCAGAGTGACTTCAGGTACGAGGTCCTCGAAGAATTCTAAGCACACTGTTTTCTCATGGAAGCTCAGACGGGGGCCATGACGAACTCTTCCATGGCACGTCGCACTGCCTAGAAATGTGGTCCTGAGGCTGTTCCAGTGCTCTGGAAATGTAGCTCTCCTTAAGGAACGAGCAGTGTGTTGCCCATCACTCGGCATACACAGAGGGCCTCCGAGGGACCGACCTTTGGGCCTCGACGTTGCTCAGCAGGCCCACAGGGGTCTGCAGGCACTCAGAGATCCTGGAGGGAAAATGATGCACACCCGAGGGGCCTAGGAGTCCTGAAAAGGGTACTTCCTTTAAAATAAAGCAGAAGAGGGGCTTCCCTGATGGCGCAGTGGTTGAGAATCTGCCTGCCAATGCAGGGTACACGGGTTGGAGCCTTGGTCTGGGAGGATTCCACATGCTGCGGAACAACTGGGCCCGTGAGCCACAACTACTGAGCCTGCGCCTCTGGAGCCTGTGCTCTGCAACAAGAGAGGCCGCGATACTGAGAGGCCTACGCACCGCGATGAAGAGTGGCCCCCACTTACCGCAACTGGAGAGAGCCCTAGCACAGAAACGAAGACACAACATAGCAAGCAATCAATCAATACATAAATCTTAAAAAAACAATAAAACATTAAAAAAATAAAATACAATAAAGCAGAACAGCGACTAAGACCTCGTGGAAAGGGCTGCATGCCTCCTTTTCTGCGCGGCTACTCAGGGACTTACCTCGAGGCCAGTACTCACGTTGAGTTTCCATTTAGCTCTAGAGCGTGGCAGGATGAGCTCCACCCCGGCCATCGAAGCACCCGGCTTAGCTAGAGAAAACTCCTTTTCTTCCCAGAGCCATGCCTACAGTGGCTACTGGCCTGTCAACAGCAGTCAATTTCAAGTAGCTTCAAGGCAGCATGAATGGAGCTTTCAAAATGGGAAAGCAAGGCTACTTCCATCAGGCCCCCATTTCCACGGGCACACACAGCATACATCCCTGTGCTTTCTAACAAGTCCAAACAGACACAGGTTACCCAGTGGTACCTTCCCTGAATCAACTCCTCGAAGCAGGGTGTTCTGCAAATAGCGAACTGCCTCAACCAAGGAACGCCCCAGGTAAGCCTCCGGGCCCGTGGCTCTTCAAAAGCCTGCAGTGTTACACGAGGAACTGGGCTTTAGGTGCAGTCGGAACGCAGGCCGACATTCTCCTGGAGGCAGGGTGACTTCAGGCAGGGGGTACCAGATGGAATGCGAAGCCGAGGGTTATTCTCAGTGCAGCTCAGACTAGGGCAATGAGTCAGACTTGCACGGAATGTTGGACCTGCTAGAAAGGTGTTCGTCGACCTGTGGGAGTGTTGAGGGAATCAAGCTGTCCCAAGAAAGAGTGCCGTCTGTTGCCCTACACTCGGCATACACAGAGTGGCTCCGAAGGGCTACGGGCCTGGATGTGGCTTAGCAGGCCCATGGGGGCCTGACGGTACTCAGTGTTCTTGCAGGGAATAGGGTGCCCACGCGGGGTTCCTAGACGTCCTGCAAAGCGTACTGACATTAAAACAATGCAGAGCAGCGGCTATGGCCTCATGGAAAATGCTGCACGCCTCCTCTTCTGCATGGCAATTCAGGGCCTTAACTTGAGGCACGTGCTCTAGCTGAGTGTCCCGTTAGCGACACAGCATGGTAGGATGCTGACTTTCTCCTCGAGCAGAGTGACTTCAGGTACGAGGTCCTCGAAGAATTCTAAGCACAGTGTTTTCTCATGGCAGCTCAGACGGGGGCCATGACAAACACTTCCATGGCACGTCGCACTGCCTAGAGATGTGGTCCTGAGGCTGTTCCAGTGCTCTGGAAATGTAGCTCTCCTTAAGGAACGAGCAGTGTGTTGCCCATCACTCGGCATACACAGAGGGCCTCCGAGGGACCGACCTTTGGGCCTCGATGTTGCTCAGCAGGCCCACAGGGGTCTGGAGGTACTCACTGATCTTGGAGAGAAAATGATGCACACCCGAGGGGCCTAGGAGTCCTGAAAAGGGTACTTCCTTTAAAATAAAGCAGAACAGGGGCTTCCCTGGTGGCGCAGTGGTTGAGAATCTGCCTGCCAATGCAGGGTACACGGGTGCGAGCCCTGGTCTGGGAGGATCCCACATGCCGCGGAGCAACCGGGCCCGTGAGCCACAACTACTGAGCCTGCGCCTCTGGAGCCTGTGCTCCACAACAAGAGAGGCCGCGATAGTGAGAGGCCTACGCACCGCGATGAAGAGTCGCCCCCACTTACCGCAACTGGAGAGGGCCCTAGCACAGAAACGAAGACCCAATATAGCAATCAATCAATCAATACATAAATCTTAAAAAAACAATAAAACATTAAAACAATAAAATAAAATAAAGCAGAACAGCGACTAAGACCTCGTGGAAAGGGCTGCATGCCTCCATTTCTGCGCGGCTATTCAGGGACTTACCTCGAGGCCAGTACTCACGTTGAGTTTCCCTTTAGCTCTAGAGCGTGGCAGGATGAGCTCCACCCCGGCCATCGAAGCACCCGGCTTAGCTAGAGAAAACTCCTTTTCTTCCCAGAGCCATTCCTACAGTGGCTAGAGGCCTGTCAACAGCAGTCAATTTCAAGTAGCTTCAAGGCAGCATGAATGGAGCTTTCAAAATGGGAAAGCAAGGCTAGTTCCATCAGGCCCCCATTTCCACGTGCACACGCAACATACATCCCTGTGCTTTCTAACAAGTCCAAACAGACACAGGTGACCCAGTGGTTCTTTCCCTGAATCAACTCCTCGAAGCAGGGTGTTCTTCAAATAGCGAACTGTCTCAACCAAGGATCGCCCCAGCTAAGCCTCTGGGCCCGTGGCTCTTCAAAACCCTGCAGTGTTACACGAGGAACTGGGCTTTAGTTGCAGTCGGAACGCAGGCTGACATTCTCCTGGAGGCAGGGTGACTTCAGGCAGGGGGTCCCAGATGGAATGCGAAGCTGAGGGTTATTCTCAGTGCAGCTCAGACTAGGGTAATGAGACAGACTTGCACGGAATGTTGGACCTGCTAGAAAGGTGTTCGTCGACCTGTGGGAGTGTTGAGGAAATCAAGCCGTCCCAAGAAGGAGTGCAGTCTGTTGCCCTACACTCGGCATACTCAGAGTTGCTCCGAAGGGCTACGGGCCTGGATGTGGCATAGCGGGCCCACGGGGGCCTGGGGTTCCTCAGTGTTCTTGCAGGGAATAGGGTGCCCACGCGAGGCTCCTAGATGTCCTGCAAAGCGGACTGACGTTAAAATAATGCAGAGCAGGGGCTTCGCTTGTGGTGCAGTGGTTGGGAATCCACCTGCCGATGCAGGGGACATGGGTTCGAGCCTTGGTCCACCAAGATCTCACATGCTGCGGAGCAACTAAGCCCGTGCTCCAGTACGACTGAGCCTGCGCTCTAGAGTCCGGGAGCCACAACGACTGAGCCCGCATGCCACAACTACTGAAGTCCACGTGCCTAGAGCTTCTGCTCCACAACAAGAGGAGCCACCGCAATGAGAAGCCCGAGCACCGCAACGAAGAGTAGCCCCCGCTCGCTACAACTAGAGAACGCTCACATGCAGCAACGACGACCCAACACAGTAAAACAAAAATGATAAATTACATAAGAAAATAAATAAATAGATAGATAGATAAACAAATGAATAAATAAATAAACTAACGCTGAGCAGGGGCTACGGCCTCCTGAAAACTGCAGCACGCCTCCGCTTCTGCACGGCAATTCAGGGCCTTACCTCGAGGCAAGTGCTCACACTGAGTGTCCCGTTAGCGCCACAGCATGGTAGGATGCTGGCTTTCTCCTCGAGCAGAGTGACTTCAGGTACGAGGTCCTCGAAGAATTCTAAGCACACTGTTTTCTCATGGAAGCTCAGACGGGGGCCATGACGAACTCTTCCATGGCACGTCGCACTGCCTAGAAATGTGGTCCTGAGGCTGTTCCAGTGCTCTGGAAATGTAGCTCTCCTTAAGGAACGAGCAGTGTGTTGCCCATCACTCGGCATACACAGAGGGCCTCCGAGGGACCGACCTTTGGGCCTCGACGTTGCTCAGCAGGCCCACAGGGGTCTGCAGGCACTCAGAGATCCTGGAGGGAAAATGATGCACACCCGAGGGGCCTAGGAGTCCTGAAAAGGGTACTTCCTTTAAAATAAAGCAGAAGAGGGGCTTCCCTGATGGCGCAGTGGTTGAGAATCTGCCTGCCAATGCAGGGTACACGGGTTGGAGCCTTGGTCTGGGAGGATTCCACATGCTGCGGAACAACTGGGCCCGTGAGCCACAACTACTGAGCCTGCGCCTCTGGAGCCTGTGCTCTGCAACAAGAGAGGCCGCGATACTGAGAGGCCTACGCACCGCGATGAAGAGTGGCCCCCACTTACCGCAACTGGAGAGAGCCCTAGCACAGAAACGAAGACACAACATAGCAAGCAATCAATCAATACATAAATCTTAAAAAAACAATAAAACATTAAAAAAATAAAATACAATAAAGCAGAACAGCGACTAAGACCTCGTGGAAAGGGCTGCATGCCTCCTTTTCTGCGCGGCTACTCAGGGACTTACCTCGAGGCCAGTACTCACGTTGAGTTTCCATTTAGCTCTAGAGCGTGGCAGGATGAGCTCCACCCCGGCCATCGAAGCACCCGGCTTAGCTAGAGAAAACTCCTTTTCTTCCCAGAGCCATGCCTACAGTGGCTACTGGCCTGTCAACAGCAGTCAATTTCAAGTAGCTTCAAGGCAGCATGAATGGAGCTTTCAAAATGGGAAAGCAAGGCTACTTCCATCAGGCCCCCATTTCCACGGGCACACACAGCATACATCCCTGTGCTTTCTAACAAGTCCAAACAGACACAGGTTACCCAGTGGTACCTTCCCTGAATCAACTCCTCGAAGCAGGGTGTTCTGCAAATAGCGAACTGCCTCAACCAAGGAACGCCCCAGGTAAGCCTCCGGGCCCGTGGCTCTTCAAAAGCCTGCAGTGTTACACGAGGAACTGGGCTTTAGGTGCAGTCGGAACGCAGGCCGACATTCTCCTGGAGGCAGGGTGACTTCAGGCAGGGGGTACCAGATGGAATGCGAAGCCGAGGGTTATTCTCAGTGCAGCTCAGACTAGGGCAATGAGTCAGACTTGCACGGAATGTTGGACCTGCTAGAAAGGTGTTCGTCGACCTGTGGGAGTGTTGAGGGAATCAAGCTGTCCCAAGAAAGAGTGCCGTCTGTTGCCCTACACTCGGCATACACAGAGTGGCTCCGAAGGGCTACGGGCCTGGATGTGGCTTAGCAGGCCCATGGGGGCCTGACGGTACTCAGTGTTCTTGCAGGGAATAGGGTGCCCACGCGGGGTTCCTAGACGTCCTGCAAAGCGTACTGACATTAAAACAATGCAGAGCAGCGGCTATGGCCTCATGGAAAATGCTGCACGCCTCCTCTTCTGCATGGCAATTCAGGGCCTTAACTTGAGGCACGTGCTCTAGCTGAGTGTCCCGTTAGCGACACAGCATGGTAGGATGCTGACTTTCTCCTCGAGCAGAGTGACTTCAGGTACGAGGTCCTCGAAGAATTCTAAGCACAGTGTTTTCTCATGGCAGCTCAGACGGGGGCCATGACAAACACTTCCATGGCACGTCGCACTGCCTAGAGATGTGGTCCTGAGGCTGTTCCAGTGCTCTGGAAATGTAGCTCTCCTTAAGGAACGAGCAGTGTGTTGCCCATCACTCGGCATACACAGAGGGCCTCCGAGGGACCGACCTTTGGGCCTCGATGTTGCTCAGCAGGCCCACAGGGGTCTGGAGGTACTCACTGATCTTGGAGAGAAAATGATGCACACCCGAGGGGCCTAGGAGTCCTGAAAAGGGTACTTCCTTTAAAATAAAGCAGAACAGGGGCTTCCCTGGTGGCGCAGTGGTTGAGAATCTGCCTGCCAATGCAGGGTACACGGGTGCGAGCCCTGGTCTGGGAGGATCCCACATGCCGCGGAGCAACCGGGCCCGTGAGCCACAACTACTGAGCCTGCGCCTCTGGAGCCTGTGCTCCACAACAAGAGAGGCCGCGATAGTGAGAGGCCTACGCACCGCGATGAAGAGTCGCCCCCACTTACCGCAACTGGAGAGGGCCCTAGCACAGAAACGAAGACCCAATATAGCAATCAATCAATCAATACATAAATCTTAAAAAAACAATAAAACATTAAAACAATAAAATAAAATAAAGCAGAACAGCGACTAAGACCTCGTGGAAAGGGCTGCATGCCTCCATTTCTGCGCGGCTATTCAGGGACTTACCTCGAGGCCAGTACTCACGTTGAGTTTCCCTTTAGCTCTAGAGCGTGGCAGGATGAGCTCCACCCCGGCCATCGAAGCACCCGGCTTAGCTAGAGAAAACTCCTTTTCTTCCCAGAGCCATTCCTACAGTGGCTAGAGGCCTGTCAACAGCAGTCAATTTCAAGTAGCTTCAAGGCAGCATGAATGGAGCTTTCAAAATGGGAAAGCAAGGCTAGTTCCATCAGGCCCCCATTTCCACGTGCACACGCAACATACATCCCTGTGCTTTCTAACAAGTCCAAACAGACACAGGTGACCCAGTGGTTCTTTCCCTGAATCAACTCCTCGAAGCAGGGTGTTCTTCAAATAGCGAACTGTCTCAACCAAGGATCGCCCCAGCTAAGCCTCTGGGCCCGTGGCTCTTCAAAACCCTGCAGTGTTACACGAGGAACTGGGCTTTAGTTGCAGTCGGAACGCAGGCTGACATTCTCCTGGAGGCAGGGTGACTTCAGGCAGGGGGTCCCAGATGGAATGCGAAGCTGAGGGTTATTCTCAGTGCAGCTCAGACTAGGGTAATGAGACAGACTTGCACGGAATGTTGGACCTGCTAGAAAGGTGTTCGTCGACCTGTGGGAGTGTTGAGGAAATCAAGCCGTCCCAAGAAGGAGTGCAGTCTGTTGCCCTACACTCGGCATACTCAGAGTTGCTCCGAAGGGCTACGGGCCTGGATGTGGCATAGCGGGCCCACGGGGGCCTGGGGTTCCTCAGTGTTCTTGCAGGGAATAGGGTGCCCACGCGAGGCTCCTAGATGTCCTGCAAAGCGGACTGACGTTAAAATAATGCAGAGCAGGGGCTTCGCTTGTGGTGCAGTGGTTGGGAATCCACCTGCCGATGCAGGGGACATGGGTTCGAGCCTTGGTCCACCAAGATCTCACATGCTGCGGAGCAACTAAGCCCGTGCTCCAGTACGACTGAGCCTGCGCTCTAGAGTCCGGGAGCCACAACGACTGAGCCCGCATGCCACAACTACTGAAGTCCACGTGCCTAGAGCTTCTGCTCCACAACAAGAGGAGCCACCGCAATGAGAAGCCCGAGCACCGCAACGAAGAGTAGCCCCCGCTCGCTACAACTAGAGAACGCTCACATGCAGCAACGACGACCCAACACAGTAAAACAAAAATGATAAATTACATAAGAAAATAAATAAATAGATAGATAGATAAACAAATGAATAAATAAATAAACTAACGCTGAGCAGGGGCTACGGCCTCCTGAAAACTGCAGCACGCCTCCGCTTCTGCACGGCAATTCAGGGCCTTACCTCGAGGCAAGTGCTCACACTGAGTGTCCCGTTAGCGCCACAGCATGGTAGGATGCTGGCTTTCTCCTCGAGCAGAGTGACTTCAGGTACGAGGTCCTCGAAGAATTCTAAGCACACTGTTTTCTCATGGAAGCTCAGACGGGGGCCATGACGAACTCTTCCATGGCACGTCGCACTGCCTAGAAATGTGGTCCTGAGGCTGTTCCAGTGCTCTGGAAATGTAGCTCTCCTTAAGGAACGAGCAGTGTGTTGCCCATCACTCGGCATACACAGAGGGCCTCCGAGGGACCGACCTTTGGGCCTCGACGTTGCTCAGCAGGCCCACAGGGGTCTGCAGGCACTCAGAGATCCTGGAGGGAAAATGATGCACACCCGAGGGGCCTAGGAGTCCTGAAAAGGGTACTTCCTTTAAAATAAAGCAGAAGAGGGGCTTCCCTGATGGCGCAGTGGTTGAGAATCTGCCTGCCAATGCAGGGTACACGGGTTGGAGCCTTGGTCTGGGAGGATTCCACATGCTGCGGAACAACTGGGCCCGTGAGCCACAACTACTGAGCCTGCGCCTCTGGAGCCTGTGCTCTGCAACAAGAGAGGCCGCGATACTGAGAGGCCTACGCACCGCGATGAAGAGTGGCCCCCACTTACCGCAACTGGAGAGAGCCCTAGCACAGAAACGAAGACACAACATAGCAAGCAATCAATCAATACATAAATCTTAAAAAAACAATAAAACATTAAAAAAATAAAATACAATAAAGCAGAACAGCGACTAAGACCTCGTGGAAAGGGCTGCATGCCTCCTATTCTGCGCGGCTACTCAGGGACTTACCTCGAGGCCAGTACTCACGTTGAGTTTCCATTTAGCTCTAGAGCGTGGCAGGATGAGCTCCACCCCGGCCATCGAAGCACCCGGCTTAGCTAGAGAAAACTCCTTTTCTTCCCAGAGCCATGCCTACAGTGGCTACTGGCCTGTCAACAGCAGTCAATTTCAAGTAGCTTCAAGGCAGCATGAATGGAGCTTTCAAAATGGGAAAGCAAGGCTAGTTCCATCAGGCCCCCATTTCCACGGGCACACACAGCATACATCCCTGTGCTTTCTAACAAGTCCAAACAGACACAGGTTACCCAGTGGTACCTTCCCTGAATCAACTCCTCGAAGCAGGGTGTTCTGCAAATAGCGAACTGCCTCAACCAAGGAACGCCCCAGGTAAGCCTCCGGGCCCGTGGCTCTTCAAAAGCCTGCAGTGTTACACGAGGAACTGGGCTTTAGGTGCAGTCGGAACGCAGGCCGACATTCTCCTGGAGGCAGGGTGACTTCAGGCAGGGGGTACCAGATGGAATGCGAAGCCGAGGGTTATTCTCAGTGCAGCTCAGACTAGGGCAATGAGTCAGACTTGCACGGAATGTTGGACCTGCTAGAAAGGTGTTCGTCGACCTGTGGGAGTGTTGAGGGAATCAAGCTGTCCCAAGAAAGAGTGCCGTCTGTTGCCCTACACTCGGCATACACAGAGTGGCTCCGAAGGGCTACGGGCCTGGATGTGGCTTAGCAGGCCCATGGGGGCCTGACGGTACTCAGTGTTCTTGCAGGGAATAGGGTGCCCACGCGGGGTTCCTAGACGTCCTGCAAAGCGTACTGACATTAAAACAATGCAGAGCAGCGGCTATGGCCTCATGGAAAATGCTGCACGCCTCCTCTTCTGCATGGCAATTCAGGGCCTTAACTTGAGGCACGTGCTCTAGCTGAGTGTCCCGTTAGCGACACAGCATGGTAGGATGCTGACTTTCTCCTCGAGCAGAGTGACTTCAGGTACGAGGTCCTCGAAGAATTCTAAGCACAGTGTTTTCTCATGGCAGCTCAGACGGGGGCCATGACAAACACTTCCATGGCACGTCGCACTGCCTAGAGATGTGGTCCTGAGGCTGTTCCAGTGCTCTGGAAATGTAGCTCTCCTTAAGGAACGAGCAGTGTGTTGCCCATCACTCGGCATACACAGAGGGCCTCCGAGGGACCGACCTTTGGGCCTCGATGTTGCTCAGCAGGCCCACAGGGGTCTGGAGGTACTCACTGATCTTGGAGAGAAAATGATGCACACCCGAGGGGCCTAGGAGTCCTGAAAAGGGTACTTCCTTTAAAATAAAGCAGAACAGGGGCTTCCCTGGTGGCGCAGTGGTTGAGAATCTGCCTGCCAATGCAGGGTACACGGGTGCGAGCCCTGGTCTGGGAGGATCCCACATGCCGCGGAGCAACCGGGCCCGTGAGCCACAACTACTGAGCCTGCGCCTCTGGAGCCTGTGCTCCGCAACAAGAGAGGCCGCGATAGTGAGAGGCCTACGCACCGCGATGAAGAGTCGCCCCCACTTACCGCAACTGGAGAGGGCCCTAGCACAGAAACGAAGACCCAATATACCAATCAATCAATCAATACATAAATCTTAAAAAAACAATAAAACATTAAAACAATAAAATAAAATAAAGCAGAACAGCGACTAAGACCTCGTGGAAAGGGCTGCATGCCTCCATTTCTGCGCGGCTATTCAGGGACTTACCTCGAGGCCAGTACTCACGTTGAGTTTCCCTTTAGCTCTAGAGCGTGGCAGGATGAGCTCCACCCCGGCCATCGAAGCACCCGGCTTAGCTAGAGAAAACTCCTTTTCTTCCCAGAGCCATTCCTACAGTGGCTAGAGGCCTGTCAACAGCAGTCAATTTCAAGTAGCTTCAAGGCAGCATGAATGGAGCTTTCAAAATGGGAAAGCAAGGCTAGTTCCATCAGGCCCCCATTTCCACGTGCACACGCAGCATACATCCCTGTGCTTTCTAACAAGTCCAAACAGACACAGGTGACCCAGTGGTTCTTTCCCTGAATCAACTCCTCGAAGCAGGGTGTTCTTCAAATAGCGAACTGTCTCAACCAAGGATCGCCCCAGCTAAGCCTCTGGGCCCGTGGCTCTTCAAAACCCTGCAGTGTTACACGAGGAACTGGGCTTTAGTTGCAGTCGGAACGCAGGCTGACATTCTCCTGGAGGCAGGGTGACTTCAGGCAGGGGGTCCCAGATGGAATGCGAAGCTGAGGGTTATTCTCAGTGCAGCTCAGACTAGGGTAATGAGACAGACTTGCACGGAATGTTGGACCTGCTAGAAAGGTGTTCGTCGACCTGTGGGAGTGTTGAGGAAATCAAGCCGTCCCAAGAAGGAGTGCAGTCTGTTGCCCTACACTCGGCATACTCAGAGTTGCTCCGAAGGGCTACGGGCCTGGATGTGGCATAGCGGGCCCACGGGGGCCTGGGGTTACTCAGTGTTCTTGCAGGGAATAGGGTTCCCACGCGAGGCTCCTAGATGTCCTGCAAAGCGGACTGACGTTAAAATAATGCAGAGCAGGGGCTTCGCTTGTGGTGCAGTGGTTGGGAATCCACCTGCCGATGCAGGGGACATGGGTTCGAGCCTTGGTCCACCAAGATCTCACATGCTGCGGAGCAATTAAGCCCGTGCTCCACAACGACTGAGCCTGCGCTCTAGAGTCCGGGAGCCACAACGACTCAGCCCGCATGCCACAACTACTGAAGTCCACGTGCCTAGAGCTTCTGCTCCACAACAAGAGGAGCCACCGCAATGAGAAGCCCGAGCACCGCAACGAAGAGTAGCCCCCGCTCGCTGCAACTAGAGAACGCTCACATGCAGCAACGAAGACCCAACACAGTAAAACAAAAATGATAAATTACATAAGAAAATAAAGAACTAGATAGACAGATAGATAAACAAATGAATAAATAAATAAACTAACGCTGAGCAGGGGCTACGGCCTCCTGAAAACTGCAGCACGCCTCCGCTTCTGCACGGCAATTCAGGGCCTTACCTCGAGGCAAGTGCTCACACTGAGTGTCCCGTTAGCGCCACAGCATGGTAGGATGCTGGCTTTCTCCTCGAGCAGAGTGACTTCAGGTACGAGGTCCTCGAAGAATTCTAAGCACAGTGTTTTCTCATGGAAGCTCAGACGGGGGCCATGACGAACACTTCCATGGCACGTCGCACTGCCTAGAAATGTGGTCCTGAGGCTGTTCCAGTGCTCTGGAAATGTAGCTCTCCTTAAGGAACGAGCAGTGTGTTGCCCATCACTCGGCATACACAGAGGGCCTCCGAGGGACCGACCTTTGGGCCTCGACGTTGCTCAGCAGGCCCACAGGGGTCTGCAGGCACTCAGAGATCCTGGAGGGAAAATGATGCACACCCGAGGGGCCTAGGAGTCCTGAAAAGGGTACTTCCTTTAAAATAAAGCAGAAGAGGGGCTTCCCTGATGGCGCAGTGGTTGAGAATCTGCCTGCCAATGCAGGGTACACGGGTTGGAGCCTTGGTCTGGGAGGATTCCACATGCTGCGGAACAACTGGGCCCGTGAGCCACAACTACTGAGCCTGCGCCTCTGGAGCCTGTGCTCCGCAACAAGAGAGGCCGCGATACTGAGAGGCCTACGCACCGCGATGAAGAGTGGCCCCCACTTACCGCAACTGGAGAGAGCCCTAGCACAGAAACGAAGACACAACATAGCAAGCAATCAATCAATACATAAATCTTAAAAAAACAATAAAACATTAAAAAAATAAAATACAATAAAGCAGAACAGCGACTAAGACCTCGTGGAAAGGGCTGCATGCCTCCTTTTCTGCGCGGCTACTCAGGGACTTACCTCGAGGCCAGTACTCACGTTGAGTTTCCATTTAGCTCTAGAGCGTGGCAGGATGAGCTCCACCCCGGCCATCGAAGCACCCGGCTTAGCTAGAGAAAACTCCTTTTCTTCCCAGAGCCATGCCTACAGTGGCTACTGGCCTGTCAACAGCAGTCAATTTCAAGTAGCTTCAAGGCAGCATGAATGGAGCTTTCAAAATGGGAAAGCAAGGCTAGTTCCATCAGGCCCCCATTTCCACGGGCACACACAGCATACATCCCTGTGCTTTCTAACAAGTCCAAACAGACACAGGTTACCCAGTGGTACCTTCCCTGAATCAACTCCTCGAAGCAGGGTGTTCTGCAAATAGCGAACTGCCTCAACCAAGGAACGCCCCAGGTAAGCCTCCGGGCCCGTGGCTCTTCAAAAGCCTGCAGTGTTACACGAGGAACTGGGCTTTAGGTGCAGTCGGAACGCAGGCCGACATTCTCCTGGAGGCAGGGTGACTTCAGGCAGGGGGTACCAGATGGAATGCGAAGCCGAGGGTTATTCTCAGTGCAGCTCAGACTAGGGCAATGAGTCAGACTTGCACGGAATGTTGGACCTGCTAGAAAGGTGTTCGTCGACCTGTGGGAGTGTTGAGGGAATCAAGCTGTCCCAAGAAAGAGTGCCGTCTGTTGCCCTACACTCGGCATACACAGAGTGGCTCCGAAGGGCTACGGGCCTGGATGTGGCTTAGCAGGCCCATGGGGGCCTGACGGTACTCAGTGTTCTTGCAGGGAATAGGGTGCCCACGCGGGGTTCCTAGACGTCCTGCAAAGCGTACTGACATTAAAACAATGCAGAGCAGCGGCTATGGCCTCATGGAAAATGCTGCACGCCTCCTCTTCTGCATGGCAATTCAGGGCCTTAACTTGAGGCACGTGCTCTAGCTGAGTGTCCCGTTAGCGACACAGCATGGTAGGATGCTGACTTTCTCCTCGAGCAGAGTGACTTCAGGTACGAGGTCCTCGAAGAATTCTAAGCACAGTGTTTTCTCATGGCAGCTCAGACGGGGGCCATGACAAACACTTCCATGGCACGTCGCACTGCCTAGAGATGTGGTCCTGAGGCTGTTCCAGTGCTCTGGAAATGTAGCTCTCCTTAAGGAACGAGCAGTGTGTTGCCCATCACTCGGCATACACAGAGGGCCTCCGAGGGACCGACCTTTGGGCCTCGATGTTGCTCAGCAGGCCCACAGGGGTCTGGAGGTACTCACTGATCTTGGAGAGAAAATGATGCACACCCGAGGGGCCTAGGAGTCCTGAAAAGGGTACTTCCTTTAAAATAAAGCAGAACAGGGGCTTCCCTGGTGGTGCAGTGGTTGAGAATCTGCCTGCCAATGCAGGGTACACGGGTGCGAGCCCTGGTCTGGGAGGATCCCACATGCCGCGGAGCAACCGGGCCCGTGAGCCACAACTACTGAGCCTGCGCCTCTGGAGCCTGTGCTCCACAACAAGAGAGGCCGCGATAGTGAGAGGCCTACGCACCGCGATGAAGAGTCGCCCCCACTTACCGCAACTGGAGAGGGCCCTAGCACAGAAACGAAGACCCAATATACCAATCAATCAATCAATACATAAATCTTAAAAAAACAATAAAACATTAAAACAATAAAATAAAATAAAGCAGACCAGCGACTAAGACCTCGTGGAAAGGGCTGCATGCCTCCATTTCTGCGCGGCTATTCAGGGACTTACCTCGAGGCCAGTACTCACGTTGAGTTTCCCTTTAGCTCTAGAGCGTGGCAGGATGAGCTCCACCCCGGCCATCGAAGCACCCGGCTTAGCTAGAGAAAACTCCTTTTCTTCCCAGAGCCATTCCTACAGTGGCTAGAGGCCTGTCAACAGCAGTCAATTTCAAGTAGCTTCAAGGCAGCATGAATGGAGCTTTCAAAATGGGAAAGCAAGGCTAGTTCCATCAGGCCCCCATTTCCACGTGCACACGCAGCATACATCCCTGTGCTTTCTAACAAGTCCAAACAGACACAGGTGACCCAGTGGTTCTTTCCCTGAATCAACTCCTCGAAGCAGGGTGTTCTTCAAATAGCGAACTGTCTCAACCAAGGATCGCCCCAGCTAAGCCTCTGGGCCCGTGGCTCTTCAAAACCCTGCAGTGTTACACGAGGAACTGGGCTTTAGTTGCAGTCGGAACGCAGGCTGACATTCTCCTGGAGGCAGGGTGACTTCAGGCAGGGGGTCCCAGATGGAATGCGAAGCTGAGGGTTATTCTCAGTGCAGCTCAGACTAGGGTAATGAGACAGACTTGCACGGAATGTTGGACCTGCTAGAAAGGTGTTCGTCGACCTGTGGGAGTGTTGAGGAAATCAAGCCGTCCCAAGAAGGAGTGCAGTCTGTTGCCCTACACTCGGCATACTCAGAGTTGCTCCGAAGGGCTACGGGCCTGGATGTGGCATAGCGGGCCCACGGGGGCCTGGGGTTCCTCAGTGTTCTTGCAGGGAATAGGGTGCCCACGCGAGGCTCCTAGATGTCCTGCAAAGCGGACTGACGTTAAAATAATGCAGAGCAGGGGCTTCGCTTGTGGTGCAGTGGTTGGGAATCCACCTGCCGATGCAGGGGACATGGGTTCGAGCCTTGGTCCACCAAGATCTCACATGCTGCGGAGCAACTAAGCCCGTGCTCCAGTACGACTGAGCCTGTGCTCTAGAGTCCGGGAGCCACAACGACTGAGCCCGCATGCCACAACTACTGAAGTCCACGTGCCTAGAGCTTCTGCTCCACAACAAGAGGAGCCACCGCAATGAGAAGCCCGAGCACCGCAACGAAGAGTAGCCCCCGCTCGCTACAACTAGAGAACGCTCACATGCAGCAACGACGACCCAACACAGTAAAACAAAAATGATAAATTACATAAGAAAATAAATAAATAGATAGATAGATAAACAAATGAATAAATAAATAAACTAACGCTGAGCAGGGGCTACGGCCTCCTGAAAACTGCAGCACGCCTCCGCTTCTGCACGGCAATTCAGGGCCTTACCTCGAGGCAAGTGCTCACACTGAGTGTCCCGTTAGCGCCACAGCATGGTAGGATGCTGGCTTTCTCCTCGAGCAGAGTGACTTCAGGTACGAGGTCCTCGAAGAATTCTAAGCACACTGTTTTCTCATGGAAGCTCAGACGGGGGCCATGACGAACTCTTCCATGGCACGTCGCACTGCCTAGAAATGTGGTCCTGAGGCTGTTCCAGTGCTCTGGAAATGTAGCTCTCCTTAAGGAACGAGCAGTGTGTTGCCCATCACTCGGCATACACAGAGGGCCTCCGAGGGACCGACCTTTGGGCCTCGACGTTGCTCAGCAGGCCCACAGGGGTCTGCAGGCACTCAGAGATCCTGGAGGGAAAATGATGCACACCCGAGGGGCCTAGGAGTCCTGAAAAGGGTACTTCCTTTAAAATAAAGCAGAAGAGGGGCTTCCCTGATGGCGCAGTGGTTGAGAATCTGCCTGCCAATGCAGGGTACATGGGTTGGAGCCTTGGTCTGGGAGGATTCCACATGCTGCGGAACAACTGGGCCCGTGAGCCACAACTACTGAGCCTGCGCCTCTGGAGCCTGTGCTCTGCAACAAGAGAGGCCGCGATACTGAGAGGCCTACGCACCGCGATGAAGAGTGGCCCCCACTTACCGCAACTGGAGAGAGCCCTAGCACAGAAACGAAGACACAACATAGCAAGCAATCAATCAATACATAAATCTTAAAAAAACAATAAAACATTAAAAAAATAAAATACAATAAAGCAGAACAGCGACTAAGACCTCGTGGAAAGGGCTGCATGCCTCCTTTTCTGCGCGGCTACTCAGGGACTTACCTCGAGGCCAGTACTCACGTTGAGTTTCCATTTAGCTCTAGAGCGTGGCAGGATGAGCTCCACCCCGGCCATCGAAGCACCCGGCTTAGCTAGAGAAAACTCCTTTTCTTCCCAGAGCCATGCCTACAGTGGCTAGTGGCCTGTCAACAGCAGTCAATTTCAAGTAGCTTCAAGGCAGCATGAATGGAGCTTTCAAAATGGGAAAGCAAGGCTAGTTCCATCAGGCCCCCATTTCCACGGGCACACACAGCATACATCCCTGTGCTTTCTAACAAGTCCAAACAGACACAGGTTACCCAGTGGTACCTTCCCTGAATCAACTCCTCGAAGCAGGGTGTTCTGCAAATAGCGAACTGCCTCAACCAAGGAACGCCCCAGGTAAGCCTCCGGGCCCGTGGCTCTTCAAAAGCCTGCAGTGTTACACGAGGAACTGGGCTTTAGGTGCAGTCGGAACGCAGGCCGACATTCTCCTGGAGGCAGGGTGACTTCAGGCAGGGGGTACCAGATGGAATGCGAAGCCGAGGGTTATTCTCAGTGCAGCTCAGACTAGGGCAATGAGTCAGACTTGCACGGAATGTTGGACCTGCTAGAAAGGTGTTCGTCGACCTGTGGGAGTGTTGAGGGAATCAAGCTGTCCCAAGAAAGAGTGCCGTCTGTTGCCCTACACTCGGCATACACAGAGTGGCTCCGAAGGGCTACGGGCCTGGATGTGGCTTAGCAGGCCCATGGGGGCCTGACGGTACTCAGTGTTCTTGCAGGGAATAGGGTGCCCACGCGGGGTTCCTAGACGTCCTGCAAAGCGTACTGACATTAAAACAATGCAGAGCAGCGGCTATGGCCTCATGGAAAATGCTGCACGCCTCCTCTTCTGCATGGCAATTCAGGGCCTTAACTTGAGGCACGTGCTCTAGCTGAGTGTCCCGTTAGCGACACAGCATGGTAGGATGCTGACTTTCTCCTCGAGCAGAGTGACTTCAGGTACGAGGTCCTCGAAGAATTCTAAGCACAGTGTTTTCTCATGGCAGCTCAGACGGGGGCCATGACAAACACTTCCATGGCACGTCGCACTGCCTAGAGATGTGGTCCTGAGGCTGTTCCAGTGCTCTGGAAATGTAGCTCTCCTTAAGGAACGAGCAGTGTGTTGCCCATCACTCGGCATACACAGAGGGCCTCCGAGGGACCGACCTTTGGGCCTCGATGTTGCTCAGCAGGCCCACAGGGGTCTGGAGGTACTCACTGATCTTGGAGAGAAAATGATGCACACCCGAGGGGCCTAGGAGTCCTGAAAAGGGTACTTCCTTTAAAATAAAGCAGAACAGGGGCTTCCCTGGTGGCGCAGTGGTTGAGAATCTGCCTGCCAATGCAGGGTACACGGGTGCGAGCCCTGGTCTGGGAGGATCCCACATGCCGCGGAGCAACCGGGCCCGTGAGCCACAACTACTGAGCCTGCGCCTCTGGAGCCTGTGCTCCACAACAAGAGAGGCCGCGATAGTGAGAGGCCTACGCACCGCGATGAAGAGTCGCCCCCACTTACCGCAACTGGAGAGGGCCCTAGCACAGAAACGAAGACCCAATATAGCAATCAATCAATCAATACATAAATCTTAAAAAAACAATAAAACATTAAAACAATAAAATAAAATAAAGCAGAACAGCGACTAAGACCTCGTGGAAAGGGCTGCATGCCTCCATTTCTGCGCGGCTATTCAGGGACTTACCTCGAGGCCAGTACTCACGTTGAGTTTCCCTTTAGCTCTAGAGCGTGGCAGGATGAGCTCCACCCCGGCCATCGAAGCACCCGGCTTAGCTAGAGAAAACTCCTTTTCTTCCCAGAGCCATTCCTACAGTGGCTAGAGGCCTGTCAACAGCAGTCAATTTCAAGAAGCTTCAAGGCAGCATGAATGGAGCTTTCAAAATGGGAAAGCAAGGCTAGTTCCATCAGGCCCCCATTTCCACGGGCACACACAGCATACATCCCTGTGCTTTCTAACAAGTCCAAACAGACACAGGTTACCCAGTGGTACCTTCCCTGAATCAACTCCTCGAAGCAGGGTGTTCTGCAAATAGCGAACTGTCTCAACCAAGGATCGCCCCAGCTAAGCCTCTGGGCCCGTGGCTCTTCAAAACCCTGCAGTGTTACACGAGGAACTGGGCTTTAGTTGCAGTCGGAACGCAGGCTGACATTCTCCTGGAGGCAGGGTGACTTCAGGCAGGGGGTCCCAGATGGAATGCGAAGCTGAGGGTTATTCTCAGTGCAGCTCAGACTAGGGTAATGAGGCAGACTTGCACGGAATGTTGGACCTGCTAGAAAGGTGTTCGTCGACCTGTGGGAGTGTTGAGGAAATCAAGCCGTCCCAAGAAAGAGTGCAGTCTGTTGCCCCACACTCGGCATACTCAGAGTGGCTCCGAAGGGCTACGGGCCTGGATGTGGCATAGCGGGCCCATGGGGGCCTGGGGTTCCTCAGTGTTCTTGCAGGGAATAGGGTGCCCACGCGAGGCTCCTAGATGTCCTGCAAAGCGGACTGACGTTAAAATAATGCAGAGCAGGGGCTTCGCTTGTGGTGCAGTGGTTGGGAATCCACCTGCCGATGCAGGGGACATGGGTTCGAGCCTTGGTCCACCAAGATCTCACATGCTGCGGAGCAACTAAGCCCGTGCTCCACAACGACTGAGCCTGCGCTCTAGAGTCCGGGAGCCACAACGACTCAGCCCGCATGCCACAACTACTGAAGTCCACGTGCCTAGAGCTTCTGCTCCACAACAAGAGGAGCCACCGCAATGAGAAGCCCGAGCACCGCAACGAAGAGTAGCCCCCGCTCGCTGCAACTAGAGAACGCTCACATGCAGCAACGAAGACCCAACACAGTAAAACAAAAATGATAAATTACATAAGAAAATAAAGAACTAGATAGACAGATAGATAAACAAATGAATAAATAAATAAACTAACGCTGAGCAGGGGCTACGGCCTCCTGAAAACTGCAGCACGCCTCCGCTTCTGCACGGCAATTCAGGGCCTTACCTCGAGGCAAGTGCTCACACTGAGTGTCCCGTTAGCGCCACAGCATGGTAGGATGCTGGCTTTCTCCTCGAGCAGAGTGACTTCAGGTACGAGGTCCTCGAAGAATTCTAAGCACAGTGTTTTCTCATGGAAGCTCAGACGGGGGCCATGACGAACACTTCCATGGCACGTCGCACTGCCTAGAAATGTTGTCCTGAGGCTGTTCCAGTGCTCTGGAAATGTAGCTCTCCTTAAGGAACGAGCAGTGTGTTGCCCATCACTCAGCATACACAGAGGGCCTCCGAGGGACCGACCTTTGGGCCTCGACGTTGCTCAGCAGGCCCACAGGGGTCTGCAGGCACTCAGAGATCCTGGAGGGAAAATGATGCACACCCGAGGGGCCTAGGAGTCCTGAAAAGGGTACTTCCTTTAAAATAAAGCAGAAGAGGGGCTTCCCTGATGGCGCAGTGGTTGAGAATCTGCCTGCCAATGCAGGGTACACGGGTTGGAGCCTTGGTCTGGGAGGATTCCACATGCTGCGGAACAACTGGGCCCGTGAGCCACAACTACTGAGCCTGCGCCTCTGGAGCCTGTGCTCTGCAACAAGAGAGGCCGCGATACTGAGAGGCCTACGCACCGCGATGAAGAGTGGCCCCCACTTACCGCAACTGGAGAGAGCCCTAGCACAGAAACGAAGACACAACATAGCAAGCAATCAATCAATACATAAATCTTAAAAAAACAATAAAACATTAAAAAAATAAAATACAATAAAGCAGAACAGCGACTAAGACCTCGTGGAAAGGGCTGCATGCCTCCTTTTCTGCGCGGCTACTCAGGGACTTACCTCGAGGCCAGTACTCACGTTGAGTTTCCATTTAGCTCTAGAGCGTGGCAGGATGAGCTCCACCCCGGCCATCGAAGCACCCGGCTTAGCTAGAGAAAACTCCTTTTCTTCCCAGAGCCATTCCTACAGTGGCTAGAGGCCTGTCAACAGCAGTCAATTTCAAGTAGCTTCAAGGCAGCATGAATGGAGCTTTCAAAATGGGAAAGCAAGGCTAGTTCCATCAGGCCCCCATTTCCACGTGCACACGCAGCATACATCCCTGTGCTTTCTAACAAGTCCAAACAGACACAGGTGACCCAGTGGTTCTTTCCCTGAATCAACTCCTCGAAGCAGGGTGTTCTTCAAATAGCGAACTGTCTCAACCAAGGATCGCCCCAGCTAAGCCTCTGGGCCCGTGGCTCTTCAAAACCCTGCAGTGTTACACGAGGAACTGGGCTTTAGTTGCAGTCGGAACGCAGGCTGACATTCTCCTGGAGGCAGGGTGACTTCAGGCAGGGGGTCCCAGATGGAATGCGAAGCTGAGGGTTATTCTCAGTGCAGCTCAGACTAGGGTAATGAGACAGACTTGCACGGAATGTTGGACCTGCTAGAAAGGTGTTCGTCGACCTGTGGGAGTGTTGAGGAAATCAAGCCGTCCCAAGAAGGAGTGCAGTCTGTTGCCCTACACTCGGCATACTCAGAGTTGCTCCGAAGGGCTACGGGCCTGGATGTGGCATAGCGGGCCCACGGGGGCCTGGGGTTACTCAGTGTTCTTGCAGGGAATAGGGTTCCCACGCGAGGCTCCTAGATGTCCTGCAAAGCGGACTGACGTTAAAATAATGCAGAGCAGGGGCTTCGCTTGTGGTGCAGTGGTTGGGAATCCACCTGCCGATGCAGGGGACATGGGTTCGAGCCTTGGTCCACCAAGATCTCACATGCTGCGGAGCAATTAAGCCCGTGCTCCACAACGACTGAGCCTGCGCTCTAGAGTCCGGGAGCCACAACGACTCAGCCCGCATGCCACAACTACTGAAGTCCACGTGCCTAGAGCTTCTGCTCCACAACAAGAGGAGCCACCGCAATGAGAAGCCCGAGCACCGCAACGAAGAGTAGCCCCCGCTCGCTGCAACTAGAGAACGCTCACATGCAGCAACGAAGACCCAACACAGTAAAACAAAAATGATAAATTACATAAGAAAATAAAGAACTAGATAGACAGATAGATAAACAAATGAATAAATAAATAAACTAACGCTGAGCAGGGGCTACGGCCTCCTGAAAACTGCAGCACGCCTCCGCTTCTGCACGGCAATTCAGGGCCTTACCTCGAGGCAAGTGCTCACACTGAGTGTCCCGTTAGCGCCACAGCATGGTAGGATGCTGGCTTTCTCCTCGAGCAGAGTGACTTCAGGTACGAGGTCCTCGAAGAATTCTAAGCACAGTGTTTTCTCATGGAAGCTCAGACAGGGGCCATGACGAACACTTCCATGGCACGTCGCACTGCCTAGAAATGTGGTCCTGAGGCTGTTCCAGTGCTCTGGAAATGTAGCTCTCCTTAAGGAACGAGCAGTGTGTTGCCCATCACTCGGCATACACAGAGGGCCTCCGAGGGACCGACCTTTGGGCCTCGACGTTGCTCAGCAGGCCCACAGGGGTCTGCAGGCACTCAGAGATCCTGGAGGGAAAATGATGCACACCCGAGGGGCCTAGGAGTCCTGAAAAGGGTACTTCCTTTAAAATAAAGCAGAAGAGGGGCTTCCCTGATGGCGCAGTGGTTGAGAATCTGCCTGCCAATGCAGGGTACACGGGTGGGAGCCTTGGTCTGGGAGGATTCCACATGCTGCGGAACAACTGGGCCCGTGAGCCACAACTACTGAGCCTGCGCCTCTGGAGCCTGTGCTCCGCAACAAGAGAGGCCGCGATACTGAGAGGCCTACGCACCGCGATGAAGAGTGGCCCCCACTTACCGCAACTGGAGAGAGCCCTAGCACAGAAACGAAGACACAACATAGCAAGCAATCAATCAATACATAAATCTTAAAAAAACAATAAAACATTAAAAAAATAAAATACAATAAAGCAGAACAGCGACTAAGACCTCGTGGAAAGGGCTGCATGCCTCCTTTTCTGCGCGGCTACTCAGGGTCTTACCTCGAGGCCAGTACTCACGTTGAGTTTCCATTTAGCTCTAGAGCGTGGCAGGATGAGCTCCACCCCGGCCATCGAAGCACCCGGCTTAGCTAGAGAAAACTCCTTTTCTTCCCAGAGCCATGCCTACAGTGGCTAGTGGCCTGTCAACAGCAGTCAATTTCAAGTAGCTTCAAGGCAGCATGAATGGAGCTTTCAAAATGGGAAAGCAAGGCTACTTCCATCAGGCCCCCATTTCCACGGGCACACACAGCATACATCCCTGTGCTTTCTAACAAGTCCAAACAGACACAGGTTACCCAGTGGTACCTTCCCTGAATCAACTCCTCGAAGCAGGGTGTTCTGCAAATAGCGAACTGCCTCAACCAAGGAACGCCCCAGGTAAGCCTCCGGGCCCGTGGCTCTTCAAAAGCCTGCAGTGTTACACGAGGAACTGGGCTTTAGGTGCAGTCGGAACGCAGGCCGACATTCTCCTGGAGGCAGGGTGACTTCAGGCAGGGGGTACCAGATGGAATGCGAAGCCGAGGGTTATTCTCAGTGCAGCTCAGACTAGGGCAATGAGTCAGACTTGCACGGAATGTTGGACCTGCTAGAAAGGTGTTCGTCGACCTGTGGGAGTGTTGAGGAAATCAAGCTGTCCCAAGAAAGAGTGCCATCTGTTGCCCTACACTCGGCATACACAGAGTGGCTCCGAAGGGCTACGGGCCTGGATGTGGCTTAGCAGGCCCATGGGGGCCTGATGGTACTCAGTGTTCTTGCAGGGAATAGGGTGCCCACGCGGGGTTCCTAGACGTCCTGCAAAGCGTACTGACATTAAAACAATGCAGAGCAGCGGCTATGGCCTCATGGAAAATGCTGCACGCCTCCTCTTCTGCATGGCAATTCAGGGCCTTAACTTGAGGCACGTGCTCTAGCTGAGTGTCCCGTTAGCGACACAGCATGGTAGGATGCTGACTTTCTCCTCGAGCAGCGTGACTTCAGGTACGAGGTCCTCGAAGAATTCTAAGCGGAGTGTTTTCTCATGGCAGCTCAGACGGGGGCCATGACAAACACTTCCATGGCACGTCGCACTGCCTAGAGATGTGGTCCTGAGGCTGTTCCAGTGCTCTGGAAATGTAGCTCTCCTTAAGGAACGAGCAGTGTGTTGCCCATCACTCGGCATACACAGAGGGCCTCCGAGGGACCGACCTTTGGGCCTCGATGTTGCTCAGCAGGCCCACAGGGATCTGGAGGTACTCACTGATCTTGGAGAGAAAATGATGCACACCCGAGGGGCCTAGGAGTCCTGAAAAGGGTACTTCCTTTAAAATAAAGCAGAACAGGGGCTTCCCTGGTGGCGCAGTGGTTGAGAATCTGCCTGCCAATGCAGGGTACACGGGTGCGAGACCTGGTCTGGGAGGATCCCACATGCCGCGGAGCAACCGGGCCCGTGAGCCACAACTACTGAGCCTGCGCCTCTGGAGCCTGTGCTCCACAACAAGAGAGGCCGCGATAGTGAGAGGCCTACGCACCGCGATGAAGAGTCGCCCCAACTTACCGCAACGGGAGAGGGCCCTAGCACAGAAACGAAGACCCAATATAGCAATCAATCAATCAATACATAAATCTTAAAAAAACAATAAAACATTAAAACAATAAAATAAAATAAAGCAGAACAGCGACTAAGACCTCGTGGAAAGGGCTGCATGCCTCCATTTCTGCGCGGCTACTCAGGGACTTACCTCGAGGCCAATACTCACGTTGAGTTTCCCTTTAGCTCTAGAGCGTGGCAGGATGAGCTCCACCCCGGCCATCGAAGCACCCGGCTTAGCTAGAGAAAACTCCTTTTCTTCCCAGAGCCATTCCTACAGTGGCTAGAGGCCTGTCAACAGCAGTCAATTTCAAGTAGCTTCAAGGCAGCATGAATGGAGCTTTCAAAATGGGAAAGCAAGGCTAGTTCCATCAGGCCCCCATTTCCACGGGCACACGCAGCATACATCCCTGTGCTTTCTAACAAGTCCAAACAGACACAGGTGACCCAGTGGTTCTTTCCCTGAATCAACTCCTCGAAGCAGGGTGTTCTTCAAATAGCGAACTGTCTCAACCAAGGATCGCCCCAGCTAAGCCTCCGGGCCCGTGGCTCTTCAAAACCCTGCAGTGTTACACGAGGAACTGGGCTTTAGTTGCAGTCGGAACGCAGGCTGACATTCTCCTGGAGGCAGGGTGACTTCAGGCAGGGGGTCCCAGATGGAATGTGAAGCTGAGGGTTATTCTCAGTGCAGCTCAGACTAGGGTAATGAGGCAGACTTGCACGGAATGTTGGACCTGCTAGAAAGGTGTTCGTCGACCTGTGGGAGTGTTGTGGAAATCAAGCCGTCCCAAGAAAGAGTGCAGTCTGTTGCCCTACACTCGGCATACTCAGAGTGGCTACGAAGGGCTACGGGCCTGGATGTGGCATAGCGGGCCCATGGGGGCCTGGGGTTCCTCAGTGTTCTTGCAGGGAATAGGGTGCCCACGCGAGGCTCCTAGATGTCCTGCAAAGAGGACTGACGTTAAAATAATGCAGAGCAGGGGCTTCGCTTGTGGTGCAGTGGTTGGGAATCCACCTGCCGATGCAGGGGACATGGGTTCGAGCCTTGGTCCACCAAGATCTCACATGCTGCGGAGCAACTAAGCCCGTGCTCCAGTACGACTGAGCCTGCGCTCTAGAGTCCGGGAGCCACAACGACTGAGCCCGCATGCCACAACTACTGAAGTCCACGTGCCTAGAGCTTCTGCTCCACAACAAGAGGAGCCACCGCAATGAGAAGCCCGAGCACCGCAACGAAGAGTAGCCCCCGCTCGCTACAACTAGAGAACGCTCACATGCAGCAACGACGACCCAACACAGTAAAACAAAAATGATAAATTACATAAGAAAATAAATAAATAGATAGATAGATAAACAAATGAATAAATAAATAAACTAACGCTGAGCAGGGGCTACGGCCTCCTGAAAACTGCAGCACGCCTCCGCTTCTGCACGGCAATTCAGGGCCTTACCTCGAGGCAAGTGCTCACACTGAGTGTCCCGTTAGCGCCACAGCATGGTAGGATGCTGGCTTTCTCCTCGAGCAGAGTGACTTCAGGTACGAGGTCCTCGAAGAATTCTAAGCACACTGTTTTCTCATGGAAGCTCAGACGGGGGCCATGACGAACTCTTCCATGGCACGTCGCACTGCCTAGAAATGTGGTCCTGAGGCTGTTCCAGTGCTCTGGAAATGTAGCTCTCCTTAAGGAACGAGCAGTGTGTTGCCCATCACTCGGCATACACAGAGGGCCTCCGAGGGACCGACCTTTGGGCCTCGACGTTGCTCAGCAGGCCCACAGGGGTCTGCAGGCACTCAGAGATCCTGGAGGGAAAATGATGCACACCCGAGGGGCCTAGGAGTCCTGAAAAGGGTACTTCCTTTAAAATAAAGCAGAAGAGGGGCTTCCCTGATGGCGCAGTGGTTGAGAATCTGCCTGCCAATGCAGGGTACACGGGTTGGAGCCTTGGTCTGGGAGGATTCCACATGCTGCGGAACAACTGGGCCCGTGAGCCACAACTACTGAGCCTGCGCCTCTGGAGCCTGTGCTCCGCAACAAGAGAGGCCGCGATACTGAGAGGCCTACGCACCGCGATGAAGAGTGGCCCCCACTTACCGCAACTGGAGAGAGCCCTAGCACAGAAACGAAGACACAACATAGCAAGCAATCAATCAATACATAAATCTTAAAAAAACAATAAAACATTAAAAAAATAAAATACAATAAAGCAGAACAGCGACTAAGACCTCGTGGAAAGGGCTGCATGCCTCCTTTTCTGCGCGGCTACTCAGGGACTTACCTCGAGGCCAGTACTCACGTTGAGTTTCCATTTAGCTCTAGAGCGTGGCAGGATGAGCTCCACCCCGGCCATCGAAGCACCCGGCTTAGCTAGAGAAAACTCCTTTTCTTCCCAGAGCCATGCCTACAGTGGCTAGTGGCCTGTCAACAGCAGTCAATTTCAAGTAGCTTCAAGGCAGCATGAATGGAGCTTTCAAAATGGGAAAGCAAGGCTAGTTCCATCAGGCCCCCATTTCCACGGGCACACACAGCATACATCCCTGTGCTTTCTAACAAGTCCAAACAGACACAGGTTACCCAGTGGTACCTTCCCTGAATCAACTCCTCGAAGCAGGGTGTTCTGCAAATAGCGAACTGCCTCAACCAAGGAACGCCCCAGGTAAGCCTCCGGGCCCGTGGCTCTTCAAAAGCCTGCAGTGTTACACGAGGAACTGGGCTTTAGGTGCAGTCGGAACGCAGGCCGACATTCTCCTGGAGGCAGGGTGACTTCAGGCAGGGGGTACCAGATGGAATGCGAAGCCGAGGGTTATTCTCAGTGCAGCTCAGACTAGGGCAATGAGTCAGACTTGCACGGAATGTTGGACCTGCTAGAAAGGTGTTCGTCGACCTGTGGGAGTGTTGAGGGAATCAAGCTGTCCCAAGAAAGAGTGCCGTCTGTTGCCCTACACTCGGCATACACAGAGTGGCTCCGAAGGGCTACGGGCCTGGATGTGGCTTAGCAGGCCCATGGGGGCCTGACGGTACTCAGTGTTCTTGCAGGGAATAGGGTGCCCACGCGGGGTTCCTAGACGTCCTGCAAAGCGTACTGACATTAAAACAATGCAGAGCAGCGGCTATGGCCTCATGGAAAATGCTGCACGCCTCCTCTTCTGCATGGCAATTCAGGGCCTTAACTTGAGGCACGTGCTCTAGCTGAGTGTCCCGTTAGCGACACAGCATGGTAGGATGCTGACTTTCTCCTCGAGCAGAGTGACTTCAGGTACGAGGTCCTCGAAGAATTCTAAGCAGAGTGTTTTCTCATGGCAGCTCAGACGGGGGCCATGACGAACACTTCCATGGCACGTCGCACTGCCTAGAGATGTGGTCCTGAGGCTGTTCCAGTGCTCTGGAAATGTAGCTCTCCTTAAGGAACGAGCAGTGTGTTGCCCATCACTCGGCATACACAGAGGGCCTCCGAGGGACCGACCTTTGGGCCTCGATGTTGCTCAGCAGGCCCACAGGGGTCTGGAGGTACTCACTGATCTTGGAGAGAAAATGATGCACACCCGAGGGGCCTAGGAGTCCTGAAAAGGGTACTTCCTTTAAAATAAAGCAGAACAGGGGCTTCCCTGGTGGCGCAGTGGTTGAGAATCTGCCTGCCAATGCAGGGTACACGGGTGCGAGCCCTGGTCTGGGAGGATCCCACATGCCGCGGAGCAACCGGGCCCGTGAGCCACAACTACTGAGCCTGCGCCTCTGGAGCCTGTGCTCCACAACAAGAGAGGCCGCGATAGTGAGAGGCCTACGCACCGCGATGAAGAGTCGCCCCCACTTACCGCAACTGGAGAGGGCCCTAGCACAGAAACGAAGACCCAATATAGCAATCAATCAATCAATACATAAATCTTAAAAAAACAATAAAACATTAAAACAATAAAATAAAATAAAGCAGAACAGCGACTAAGACCTCGTGGAAAGGGCTGCATGCCTCCATTTCTGCGCGGCTATTCAGGGACTTACCTCGAGGCCAGTACTCACGTTGAGTTTCCCTTTAGCTCTAGAGCGTGGCAGGATGAGCTCCACCCCGGCCATCGAAGCACCCGGCTTAGCTAGAGAAAACTCCTTTTCTTCCCAGAGCCATTCCTACAGTGGCTAGAGGCCTGTCAACAGCAGTCAATTTCAAGTAGCTTCAAGGCAGCATGAATGGAACTTTCAAAATGGGAAAGCAAGGCTAGTTCCATCAGGCCCCCATTTCCACGTGCACACGCAGCATACATCCCTGTGCTTTCTAACAAGTCCAAACAGACACAGGTGACCCAGTGGTTCTTTCCCTGAATCAACTCCTCGAAGCAGGGTGTTCTTCAAATAGCGAACTGTCTCAACCAAGGATCGCCCCAGCTAAGCCTCTGGGCCCGTGGCTCTTCAAAACCCTGCAGTGTTACACGAGGAACTGGGCTTTAGTTGCAGTCGGAACGCAGGCTGACATTCTCCTGGAGGCAGGGTGACTTCAGGCAGGGGGTCCCAGATGGAATGCGAAGCTGAGGGTTATTCTCAGTGCAGCTCAGACTAGGGTAATGAGACAGACTTGCACGGAATGTTGGACCTGCTAGAAAGGTGTTCGTCGACCTGTGGGAGTGTTGAGGAAATCAAGCCGTCCCAAGAAGGAGTGCAGTCTGTTGCCCTACACTCGGCATACTCAGAGTTGCTCCGAAGGGCTACGGGCCTGGATGTGGCATAGCGGGCCCACGGGGGCCTGGGGTTACTCAGTGTTCTTGCAGGGAATAGGGTTCCCACGCGAGGCTCCTAGATGTCCTGCAAAGCGGACTGACGTTAAAATAATGCAGAGCAGGGGCTTCGCTTGTGGTGCAGTGGTTGGGAATCCACCTGCCGATGCAGGGGACATGGGTTCGAGCCTTGGTCCACCAAGATCTCACATGCTGCGGAGCAATTAAGCCCGTGCTCCACAACGACTGAGCCTGCGCTCTAGAGTCCGGGAGCCACAACGACTCAGCCCGCATGCCACAACTACTGAAGTCCACGTGCCTAGAGCTTCTGCTCCACAACAAGAGGAGCCACCGCAATGAGAAGCCCGAGCACCGCAACGAAGAGTAGCCCCCGCTCGCTGCAACTAGAGAACGCTCACATGCAGCAACGAAGACCCAACACAGTAAAACAAAAATGATAAATTACATAAGAAAATAAAGAACTAGATAGACAGATAGATAAACAAATGAATAAATAAATAAACTAACGCTGAGCAGGGGCTACGGCCTCCTGAAAACTGCAGCACGCCTCCGCTTCTGCACGGCAATTCAGGGCCTTACCTCGAGGCAAGTGCTCACACTGAGTGTCCCGTTAGCGCCACAGCATGGTAGGATGCTGGCTTTCTCCTCGAGCAGAGTGACTTCAGGTACGAGGTCCTCGAAGAATTCTAAGCACAGTGTTTTCTCATGGAAGCTCAGACGGGGGCCATGACGAACTCTTCCATGGCACGTCGCACTGCCTAGAAATGTGGTCCTGAGGCTGTTCCAGTGCTCTGGAAATGTAGCTCTCCTTAAGGAACGAGCAGTGTGTTGCCCATCACTCGGCATACACAGAGGGCCTCCGAGGGACCGACCTTTGGGCCTCGACGTTGCTCAGCAGGCCCACAGGGGTCTGCAGGCACTCAGAGATCCTGGAGGGAAAATGATGCACACCCGAGGGGCCTAGGAGTCCTGAAAAGGGTACTTCCTTTAAAATAAAGCAGAAGAGGGGCTTCCCTGATGGCGCAGTGGTTGAGAATCTGCCTGCCAATGCAGGGTACACGGGTTGGAGCCTTGGTCTGGGAGGATTCCACATGCTGCGGAACAACTGGGCCCGTGAGCCACAACTACTGAGCCTGCGCCTCTGGAGCCTGTGCTCCGCAACAAGAGAGGCCGCGATACTGAGAGGCCTACGCACCGCGATGAAGAGTGGCCCCCACTTACCGCAACTGGAGAGAGCCCTAGCACAGAAACGAAGACACAACATAGCAAGCAATCAATCAATACATAAATCTTAAAAAAACAATAAAACATTAAAAAAATAAAATACAATAAAGCAGAACAGCGACTAAGACCTCGTGGAAAGGGCTGCATGCCTCCTTTTCTGCGCGGCTACTCAGGGACTTACCTCGAGGCCAGTACTCACGTTGAGTTTCCATTTAGCTCTAGAGCGTGGCAGGATGAGCTCCACCCCGGCCATCGAAGCACCCGGCTTAGCTAGAGAAAACTCCTTTTCTTCCCAGAGCCATGCCTACAGTGGCTAGTGGCCTGTCAACAGCAGTCAATTTCAAGTAGCTTCAAGGCAGCATGAATGGAGCTTTCAAAATGGGAAAGCAAGGCTAGTTCCATCAGGCCCCCATTTCCACGGGCACACACAGCATACATCCCTGTGCTTTCTAACAAGTCCAAACAGACACAGGTTACCCAGTGGTACCTTCCCTGAATCAACTCCTCGAAGCAGGGTGTTCTGCAAATAGCGAACTGCCTCAACCAAGGAACGCCCCAGGTAAGCCTCCGGGCCCGTGGCTCTTCAAAAGCCTGCAGTGTTACACGAGGAACTGGGCTTTAGGTGCAGTCGGAACGCAGGCTGACATTCTCCTGGAGGCAGGGTGACTTCAGGCAGGGGGTCCCAGATGGAATGCGAAGCCGAGGGTTATTATCAGTGCAGCTCAGACTAGGGTAATGAGGCAGACTTGCACGGAATGTTGGACCTGCTAGAAAGGTGTTCGTCGACCTGTGGGAGTGTTGAGGAAATCAAGCTGTCCCAAGAAAGAGTGCAGTCTGTTGCCCTACACTCGGCATACACAGAGTGGCTCCGAAGGGCTACGGGCCTGGATGTGGCATAGCGGGCCCATGGGGGCCTGGGGTTACTCAGTGTTCTTGCAGGGAATAGGGTGCCCACGCGAGGCTCCTAGATGTCCTGCCAAGCGGACTGACGTTAAAATAATGCAGAGCAGGGGCTTCGCTTGTGGTGCAGTGGTTGGGAATCCACCTGCCGATGCAGGGGACATGGGTTCGAGCCTTGGTCCACCAAGATCTCACATGCTGCGGAGCAACTAGTCCCGTGCTCCACAACGACTGAGCCTGCGCTCTAGAGTCCGGGAGCCGCAACGACTGAGCCCGCATGCCACAACTACTGAAGTCCACGTGCCTAGAGCTTCTGCTCCACAACAAGAGGAGCCACCGCAATGAGAAGCCCGAGCACCGCAACGAAGATTAGCCCCCGCTCGCTACAACTAGAGAAAGCTCACATGCAGCAACGAAGACCCGACACAGTAAAACAAAAATGATAAATTACATAAGAAGATAAATACATAGATAGACAGATAGATAAACAAATGAATAAATAAATAAACTAAAGCTGAGCAGGGGCTACGGCCTCCTGAAAACTGCAGCACGCCTCCGCTTCTGCACGGCAATTCAGGGCCTTACCTCGAGGCAAGTGCTCACGCTGAGTGTCCCGTTAGCGCCACAGCATGGTAGGATGCTGGCTTTCTCCTCGAGCAGAGTGACTTCCGGTACGAGGTCCTCGAAGAATTCTAAGCACAGTGTTTTCTCATGGCAGCTCAGACGGGGGCCATGACGAACACTTCCATGGCACGTCGCACTGCCTAGAAATGTGGTCCTGAGGCTGTTCCGGTGCTCTGGAAATGTAGCTCTCCTTAAGGAACGAGCAGTGTGTTGCCCATCACTCGGCATACACAGAGGGCCTACGGGAGACCGACCTTTGGGCCTCGATGTTGCTCAGCAGGCCCACAGGGGTCTGGAGGTACTCACTGATCTTGGAGGGAAAATGATGCACACCCGAGGGGCCTAGGAGTCCTGAAAAGGGTACTTCGTTTAAAATAAAGCGGAACAGGGGCTTCCCCGGTGGCGCAGTGGTTGAGAATCTGCCTGCCAATGCAGGGGACACGGGTTCGAGCCCTGGTCTAGGAGGTTCCCACATGCCGCGGAGCAACTGGGCACGTGAGACACAACCACTGAGCCTGCGCCTCTGGACCCTGTGCTCCGCAACAAGAGAGGCCGCGATAGTGAGAGGCCTACGCACCGCGATGAAGAGTCGCCCCCACTTACCGCAACTGGAGAGGCCCCTAGCACAGAAACGAAGACCCAACATAGCAATCAATCAATCAATACATAAATCTTAAAAAAGCAATAAAACATTAAAAGAATAAAATACAATAAAGCAGAACAGCGACTAAGACCTCGTGGAAAGGGCTGCATGCCTCCATTTCTGCGCGGCTACTCAGGGACTTACCTCGAGGCCAGTACTCACGTTGAGTTTCCCTTTAGCTCTAGAGCGTGGCAGGATGAGCTCCACCCCGGCCATCGAAGCACCCGGCTTAGCTAGAGAAAACTCCTTTTCTTCCCAGAGCCATGCCTACAGTGGCTAGTGGCCTGTCAACAGCAGTCAATTTCAAGTAGCTTCAAGGCAGCATGAATGGAGCTTTCAAAATGGGAAAGCAAGGCTAGTTCCATCAGGCCCCCATTTCCACGGGCACACGCAACATACATCCCTGTGCTTTCTAACAAGTCCAAACAGACACAGGTGACCCAGTGGTTCCTTCCCTGAATCAACTCCTCGAAGCAGGGTGTTCTGCAAATAGCGAACTGTCTCAACCAAGGATCGCCCCAGCTAGGCCCCCGGGCCCGTGGCTCTTCAGAAGCCTGCAGTGTTACACGAGGACCTGGGCTTTAGTTGCAGTCGGAACGCAGGCTGACATTCTCCCGGAGGCAGGGTGCCTTCAGACAGGGGGTCCCAGATGAAATACGAAGCCGAGTGTTTTTCTCAGTGCAGCTCAGACTAGGGCAATGAGTCAGACTTGCACGCTATGTTGGACCTGCTAGAACGGTGTTCGTGGACCTGTGGGAGTGCTGGGGAAATCAAGCTGTCCCAAGAAAGAGTGCACTGTGTTGCCCTACACTCAGCATACACAGAGTGGCTCCGAAGGGCTACGGGCCTGGATGTGGCTTAGGAGGCCCATGGGGGCCTGGGGGTACTCAGTGTTCTTGCAGGGAATAGCGTGCCCACGCGAGGCTCCTAGATGTCCTGCAAAGCGTACTGACGTTAATATAATGCAGATCATCGGCTACGGCCTCATGGAAACTGCTGCATGCCTCCGCTTCTGCATGGCAATTCAGGGCCTTACCTGAAGGCAATTGCTCACGTTGGGTTTCCCGTGAGCGACAGAACATGGTAGGATGCTGACTTTCTCCTTGAGTAAGGTGACTTCAGGTATGCGGTCTTTGAAGAATTCTAAGCAGAGTGTTTTCTCATGTCACCTCACACGAGGGCCATGACAAAGACTTCTATGGCCCGTTGGACTGTCTAGAAATGTGGTCTTGATGCTGTTCGAGTGCTCTGGAAATGTAACCCTAACCCTCTAACACTAACCCTCACCCTCCCCTTAACCTTAAACCCTAAACCCTAAACCCTAACCCTATCCCCAACCCTAAAACCCTAACGCTAACCCTAACCCTAAACGTCGTCCTAACAAAGGCCACGAACCTGTCCGTAACTCAGTCCCTGACACAATAGCTAACAAAGGTTCTGATGCTAGTCCTAACTAAGGCCCTGACACTGTTCTTAACTAAGGCCTTGAAACTACTCCTATCTCAGGTCCTGGTCATGTCTTTAACTAAGACCCTAATGCTGATCCTACAAAAGCCCTGATGCTGCTCCTAAGTCATGCCCTGAAAATGTCCCTAGCTAATGCCCTGACGTTAGGCTTCACTCAGGCCCTGTCGCTCTCCCTAAGTCAGCCTCTGACGCTGTCCCTACCTGAAGCCCTGACACTGGTTCTAAAGAAGGCCCTGATCCTCTCAGTAACTGAAGTCTTGACACTATCCCTAGGTTATTCCCTGACACTATCCCTACATGTTAACCTGACCCTGTCCCTAGCTAACCTCCTTCCTCTTATGCTAACTAAAGCCTTTATGTTGTGCCTAACTCAGGCCCTGAATTTAGTCCCAAGGACGTGATACTGTCTCTAACTAAGGTCTAGATGCTCGTCCTAAGTCAGTGCCTGATACTGACCCTAACTATGGCCCTACCCCTATTCCTAACTCAGGACCTGACACTGTACCTAACAGAAGGACCTGACACTAATCCTAACTAAGACCCTAACACTGTTCCTAACAAAGGCTCTGATGCTAGTCGTACCCAAGGCCCTGACACTGTCCCTAAGTAAGGCCCTGACACTCCACCTAGCTCAGGCACTAACACTGTCCCTAACAAAGGCCCTGACACTACACCTAACTCAGGCCCCGACACTGTCCCTAACTAAGGCCCTGACACTACTCCTAACTGAGGCTCTGACACGATTCCTGACATAGACTCTGATGCTGGTCCTAACTAAGGCCCTGACACTGTTCCTTACTAAGGCTCTGACACTACTCCTAACTCAGGCCGTGATACAATATATAACAAAGGCTATGATGCTAGTTCTAACTATGGCCCTGACACTGTCATAACTAAGGCCTTGACACTACACCTAACTCAGGCCCTGACACTGGCCCTAACTAAGGCCCTGACACTACTCCTAACTCAGGCTCTGACATGATACCCAACAAAGGCTCTGATACTAGTCCTAACTAAGGCCCTGACACTGTCCCTAACTAAGGCCCTGACACTCCATCTAGCTCAGGCACTGACACTGTCCCTAACAAAGGCCCTGCTGCCGTCAATATCTAAAGTGCTAACACTATCCTGAGCTTATATCCTGACCCATCTCTTACTAAGATCCTGAAACTGTCCCTAAGTGAGCCTTGACGCTGTCCCTAAGTGAGGCCCTGAGGCTGTCCATAACAGAGACCCTGATAATGTCTTTAACAAACACCCTGATGCTGATCCTACAGAGGCCCTTATGCTCCTCCTAAGCCTTGCCCTGACACTGTCCTTACCTAAGGCCATGACGTTGGTCCTAAATAGGCCCTGATGCGCTCAATAGCTTAGGCCTTTAAACTATCCCTTGCTCCTTTCCTGACCTTATCCCTAGCCTGTAACCTGACTCGGTCCATAGTTAATGTCCTGCCTCTTATGCTACCTGAAGCAATAATGCTGTCCCTAACTAAGAACCTGACTAGTCTTAACTAAGGCCCTGACGTGGTCTATAACTAAGGCCCGGAAGCTGTCCCTAATGTAGGCCTTGCTGCCGGCAATAACTAAAGTGCTGACACTATCCTGAGCTAATATACTGACCCATCTCTAACCAAGGTTCTGACACTATCCCTAAGTCAGCCCTGATGCTGTCCCTAAATAAAGCCCTGAGGCTGTTCCTAACACAGGCCCTGAAGCTATCCCTCACTGAGGCCCTAACACTATTCATAACTCAGGCCCTGACACTGTACCTAAGAGAAGGCACTGACACTACTCCTAACCCAGGCCCTGACAGGATACCTAACAAAGGCTCTGATGCTAGTCCTAACCAAGGCCCTGACACTGTCCCTAACTAAGGCCCTGACACTACTCCTAACCCAGGCCCTGACAGGATACCTAACAAAGGCTCTGATGCTAGTCTTAACTAAGGCCCTGACACCGTCCCTAACTGAGGCCCTGACATTACTCCTAACTAAGGCCCTGACACTGTCCCTAACTAAGACCCTGACACTACACCTAATTCAGGCCCTGACACTGTTACAAACAGAGGCACTGATGCTACTCCTAACTCAGTCCCTGACACTGGCCCTAACTCAGGCCCTGGCACTGGCCCTAACTAAGGCCCTGACACTACACCTAACTCAGTCCCTGACACTATACCTAACAATGGCTCTGATGCTAGTCCTAACTCAGGCCCTGACACTGTCTCTAACTAAGGCCCTGCGGCCGTCAATATCTAAAGTCCTGGCATTATCCTGAGCTAATATCCTGACCCATGTCTTACCAAGGTCCTGAAACTGTCCCAAAGTAAGCCCTGACGCTGTCCCTAAATGAAGCCCTGAGGCTGTCCCTAACAAAGGCCCTGAGAATGTCTTTACCGAAGACCCAAATGCTGATCCTACAGAGGCCCTTATGCTGCTCCTAAGTCATGCCCTGACACTGTCCCTAACTCAGACCCTATAGATAGGCCTCACTTAGGCCCTGTTGCTGTACCTTAGTTAGGCTCTGATGCTATCCCTACATCTAGCCTTGACACTGGTCCTGATTAAGGCCCTGACGCTGGTTCTAACTATGTCCCTGATGCTCTCAATAACTAAGGTATTCACGCTATCCCTAACTCATTTCCTGACACTGTCCCTGGCCTGGAAGCTGACTCTGTCCCGAGCAAATGTCCTGCCCCTTATTCTCTCTGAATCCCTAATGCTCTCCCTAACTAAGGCCCTGACTAGTCCTAACTAAGGCCCTGACCCTATCCCTAACTAAGGCCCTGACACTACACCTAACTCAGACCATGACACTGTCCCTAACTAAGGCCCTGACACTACTCCTAACTCAGTCCCTCACACTGTACCTAGCAAAGGCTCTGATGCTAGTCCTAACTAAGCTCCTGACACTGTCCCTAACTAAGGCCATGCTGCTGTCAATATCTAAAGTCCTGACACTATCCTGAGCTAATTTCTGGACCCATCTCTTACCAAGTTCCTGAAATTGTCCCTAAATAAGCCCGGACGCTCTCCCTAAGTAAAGCCCTGAGGTTGTCTCTAACAGAAGCCCTAATAATGTCTTTAACAAAGACCCTGATGCTGATCCTAACGAGGCCGTTATGCTCCTCCTAAGTCCTGCCCTGACACAGTCCCTAACTCAGGTGCTAACTGAGAGAGTCCTCAGGTATTCCCTGTCGCTGTACCTTACTCAGTCTCTGAAGCTGTCCCTACATCAAGCCCTGACACTGGTCCTGAATAAGGCCATGACGCTGTTCCTATATAAGGCCCTGATGCTCTCAATAACTAAGGTCTTCACACTATCCCTAGCCCATAACTTGGCTCTGTCCCTAGCTAGTGTCCTGCCTCTTATCCTAACTAAGAACCTAATGCTGATCCTACGAAGGCCCTGATGCTACTCGTAAGTCATGCCGATACTGTCCCTAGCTAAGTCCCTGATGCTCGGCCTCACTCAGGCCCTGTCGTTCTCCCTAAGTCAGGCTCTGACATTGTCCCTACCCGAAGCCCTGACGTTGGTCCTAAATAAGGCCCTGATACTGTCAGTAAGGTCTTGACACTATCCCTAGGTCATTTCCTGACACTATCCCTAGACCTTAACCTCATCCTGTCCCTAGCTAATGTCCTGCCTCCCATCCTAACTGAAGCCCTATTGTTCTGCCTAACTAAGGCCCTGACTAGTCCTAACTAAGGCCGTGACACTGTCTCTAACTAAGGCCCGGAAGCTGTCCCTAATATAGACCCTGCGGCCAGCAATAACTAAAGACCTGACACTATCCTGAGCTAACATCCTGACCCATCTCTAACCAAGGTCCTGACACTGTCCCTATGTAAGCCCTGATTCTGTCCCTAAGTGAAGCCCTGAGTCTGTCCCTAACTCAGGCCCAGACGCTGTACCTAACTCAGACCCTCAAAATGTCTTTGAGACCCTGATGCTCTTCCTAAGTCATGCCCTGACACTGTCCCTAGCTAAGGCCCTGACGCTAGGTCTTACTCAGGCTCCGTCGCTCTCCCTAGGTCAGGCTCTGACGCTGTCCCTACCTGAAGCCCTGACACTAGCCCTAAGTAAGGCCCTGATACTCTCTGTAAGTAAGGTCTTGACACTATCCCTAGCTCATTTCCTGACACTATTCCTAGACCTTAACCTAACCCTGTCCCTAGCTAATGTCTTGCCTCTTATGCTAGCTAAAGCCCTGATGCTCTCCCTAACTAAGGCCCTGAAATTAGTCCCAAGGCCCTGACACTGTCCCTAACTACGGCCTGGATGCTTGTCCTAACTCAGGCCCTCACACTGTCCCTAACTACGGCCTGGATGCTTGTCCTAACTCAGGCCCTCACACTGTCCCTAACTAAGGCCCTGACACTACTCCTAACTCAGGCCCTGACATTATACCTAACAAAGGCTCGACGTTAGACGAAACTAACGCCCTGACACTGTCCCTAACTAAGGCCCTGCTGCTGTCGATAACTAAAGTCCTGACTCTATCCTGAGCTAACATCCTGACCTATCTCCTACCAATGTACTGACACTGTCCCTAAGTAAGCCCTGACACTGTCCCTAAGTGAGGCCCTGAGGCTGTCCCTAACTAAGGCCCTGATGCCCAGCCTAACTCAGGCCCTCATGCTAGACCTAACTCTGGCCCTGACATTGTCCCTAACAAAGGCCCTGACCCTAGTCTTACCTTAGGCCCTGATGTTTGGTCTAACTCAGGTTCTGACGCTGTCCCTAACTAAGGCCCTGAAGCTGTCCCTAACGTCAGCCTTGCTGCCGTCAATAACTAATGTGCTGACACTATCCTGAGCTAGTATCTTGATCCATCTCTTACCATGGTCCTGACACTGTCCCTACTAAAGTCCTGATGCCGTCCCAAAGTGTGGCCCTGAGGCGGTCCCCTTGAAGCCCTGTTGCTGTACCTAACTCAGGCCCTGATAATGTCTTTAACTAAGGCCTTGATGCTGATCCTAGCTAAGACCCTGACGCTAGGCCTCACTCAGTCCCTGACATTGTCCCTAACTCAGGTCCTGACTCTGTCCCTAACTCAGGCCCTGAAGCTGTCCCTAACTCAGGCCCTGACACTTTGCCTAACTCAGGTCCTGGCAATAACTTTAACTAAGACCGTGATGCTGATCCTAACTACAGTCCTGATGCTGGTCCTACGTCATGCCCTGACACTCTCCCCAGCTCAGGATCTGATGCTGTCTGTTATATCTTGGTCTCTCCCTCCCTAAGTCCCTGAGGCTTTCCATAACTAAAGACCTGACACTGTTTCTAACTAACTGCCTGACTCTGGACCTAACTGATACTGAATAATCAGCCTCTCTGCACCGGTTCTGAATCAAATCTTGAGAACAGTGTTTTGGAAAAATAGAAAAGATTATTTTTATCACTCTGCCAGCTAATGGAGGACACAGCAGGCTCGTGCCCTCAACAGCTGTGTGTCCCAATGCGGGAGGATTTGGTGTTTTAGAGCGATGGTTCAAGGGTGTGGTTGCTCATAAAGATCAGTGTGTATGCAGGGCCTGCACTCCTTTAATCTGGTCTCAGATAAGTTTCTTGATGAGCTCCTCTGGAATGAAGAATGCTAACATCTTCCACTTGTTGGGGGTTTTAGTTCTTTAAGGAGCTCAAAGATATTGTTATGTGTATCCCTTGAGGCAGAACCAGGACCCTGCCACAAGGCTGCACTATTGTTTCTTGACTCTTTTTCCCTGTCTCTGCATCCCCTCACTTCCCTGATTAGCAACTGTTCGAATTTGCCCTTTGGAACTCAGGGAAGGTCCTGGAGTCTCTAGTCTATTCCCTACAAACAAGTTAGGAGGCACACAGAAAGGCTTCTATGCCTAGGAGACCACAGAGTCCCTCTCAGTTTCACTCCTCCTCTTCTGGATACTCCTCAATCTTGAGGAGAACAGATTTTTGACAAGAAAAGGAATAATCATTTCAGACTGAGACATTAATCATAAACTTGGCACAGGAACTCGGTTTTCAGGGGACTCGGTTTTAATCGCCACTTCACTTTTATCTTTCCCCACATCCTTCAAGGAACAGGGTGACGACTGCTCTGGCTACTTCTTGCTGAAATGGGGCACAGTCCTGACTAAACCTAGGGGAATGGATACCAAGTTAGAAATATTTGAGTTCCAAGTCCTGTACCTGAGACTCGTATGATTAAGATCTCAGTCCCTTGGTCCCCCATTTTGGTGTAACCAATCCAGTTAAAATAGGAGGGGTAACAACTGAAATTTTAATAGTAAAAATAGATCTCATTCCCTTAGGAATTCAGGAGAATAAGTCTGAAACCTGGTCTGGAACTGGCACTTCAGAGAGGCTTCGCAGCCAGTTGTCTAATTCTACCTAAGTAGGTTTTAACTTCTGATGTAGTATTCATGTATCCATAACAGGAGCTATTGACCACTACATATATGTCTCATCTTTCTATTAGTATCTGATCTAACGTCATTGTTTGAAATTTAATCGTTAAGACAGGAGTCCTTGAAAACGTACGGTTGCAGCTACCAGCAGACATTGTTTTGAGAATGGCTAGTGGCATCCTGAGTCTGATATAGCTCAGAAATTCAATTTCAACAATACAGGAACGCGGGGACTTACCTGGTGGTTCAGTGGTTAAGACTTTGCCTTCCAACGCAGGGGGTGCCGGTTTGATCCCTGGGCAGGAAGCTAAGATCCCACATGCCCCGTGGCCTAAAAACCAAGAGATGAAACAGAAACAATATTGTAACAAATTCAATAGACTTAAAAAATGGTCCACATCCAAAAAAAACTTAAAAACAAAAAAAAACCCACAGGAATGCATCTAAATCACATCTACAATGGTTACTTAGGTTTATCTTGGATGTCTGAACCATAGTTACTTTTTGACTGTCAAATGCATTCCCCTCCTCAATGCCAAAGCAGATGTACAATTCATATCCAAAAGGCCAAAAAACAGGCCACTTTGGTCAGTAAAATTTAAGTTAAACCATGTAGAAGCCAGAGTGACTTCCTCACACCTCAATACGTGAAGAGTTTTTTTCCCTTTTGATTACAAGTCTTTCAATAGAAAGCACTGATGATCAAAATGTCAATCCATCAGTGCCAGAATGATTCAGCTGTTTGGCCCAGGTGTAGATCATGGCCCTCAGCACTAGGCCACCTTTATATTTGCCTAGTTAATCCACATTGGGGGAATACTGATCAGGTATCGTGAACATGCTCAGAGGTATGTTAATGAGAAAACGCTTTATATAGGCCATACATTTTATTATTCATACCCAATTGTCACACAAGCATTGTACATGTGCTTTTAGCAGTAGACCTAAAGCAAACAGTGATACATCATGAGTAATTACATTCTGATAACTTCACTAGGTAATTTTCCTTTCCTCTTAAACATCAGGGCAAAATGAAGCCAACACAGTAACTTTCATAAATACACACTTCAGTACAGAGGTGTCATTTACCCAATTGCTCCAAGTCCTAAGTAGCTTCAGGTGAAGGACTTCCCTGTGTCTGGGAAACACAGATCAAAGCCAGTAACAAAAAAACAAAAACATTATAACCATATTCACCAGTTCACTCAGTAACCAATCCTTTTGTTAACTTTTTATGAAGCCATCCGATTCTCCATTAAGATTTTTCATTTCTTACCCAGTTTGGCATTATGATATGAAATTTATCAGAGACCTGTGCTTGCCAAAAGGTCCTTCACATAGATCTTCTTGAAGATGAAGCAGTTTTGCAAAGTGTTAGAGCACAGCAGTAACTATCTATAAATCACATAAGGACTTAAAACGTCACGGTTAAACATTTGATCACAATGTAAATGACAAAAGAAACCATTATTGCTGTGACATACAACATTTAAAAATAACTAGAATTATGACTGATCAAATTTTACCAGGACATACTAGATTTTTAGGAATTCCATGTAATTTAACATACTAATCAAACATTTCTCTCTGAGATGGCTCAAGGGCCCTCTAAAGCATCTCAAAGTTAGCTGGAGATCAAAAGAACTGTTAGAATTGGCCAAACAACACTTATTCACTGAACCAAAGTAAAGAGATTTCAAACAAAAATACAGATCACAGACACAGGCAAAGAAACTCACAAGCTGTCCACAATCAAAAGCAGCATTCCAAGAAAACTTTGGAGGGAGAAACCAAATCCAGGCTTGCCCTAACCCACTTCCAACAAAATCCATCTTAGAAAATCCCGGTCATGCACAACTCTTTCCTCAGTGTTCCCTTTTCACAAATGTTCATCACTTCTGTATCCATCTTATGTCGCCCCTTATTTTTTTCCACATTCAGACACAACCAGCTCTAGTACAAAGTGACTTTCTTTTCTCTTTGTACCATCAGCCTGTTACCTAGCTGCTCACTTTCTTTATTACGTAGCTTCATAAATGCTTGAACATATAGAACTTCTTCTGTCTTTCTCTTCCTGTGACAAAATAACTAGCTGAAGGATAGTATAGTCATTTAGGCTACCATTCAAAGACCACCTTTCTGCATTTTTCAAGAACGTATCCATACACTGGCCAGACAAAATTACAATAGAATTTCATTCTTTTCTTAGTCTTAGGTTTACAACTATAGGTTGACCCGTCTGCCAGGATTTTGCCCATTGGCTATCAGATGGAACTGAAGAAGAAGCACTTCTTATGTTTGAACCATAGAACACTCAAATGCAGACTAAGAACAAAACAAAATCCTAACCACCAACGGAAGCCTCAAACCAAAGGAACCAGAAACCAAACAGAAACCAAAAACCAAACAGCACAAGACTCAAATCAGCTTCCAAGTCTCAACTTAGCCTGTGACCTCTGTCCAAGTGGTGCACCTTCCAAATGAGATTTCCTGGAATGAAAAGTCACCCAAATGGGAACCAAGGTTCCCCCAAATGTACAGGGCTAAAAGGACCTCAGACTGCATGCCAGGGGAGTTACCACATGCTGGCTGAGGTGCTGCAACCTCCCAAATGCTATTTTTCTGGTTCCCCAAAATAATCCCTTGGAGTAGGACATTCAGGGCAGTCCAAGCAGGAGGAAGAGAGGAATGTCCTCAAGGCAAAGATGGCCTCGGCAGCTGCTAGGGTGGTCCCTCTTCCACCATCTACTCCTGCCCCACAGTTCTAACTGCTGGGATGACTGGGGCTCGGCCTTTCCAGGCAAGGGTCCCACGTGGTCTGGCCTCTAAAGGAATTCTCCAACCCTACACTCTCTCAACAGAGTCTGGCGTGGAGAAAATCTCAGTGTCCAATCAAGTCAGGGGACCCACAGGGGCCATCCCCAAGTCAGCCCCACACTGGGTACTAAATTTGATGTCGAACACTCGGCCTCTGTGCACCAGTGCCAAATCGAATCTCAGAGAGGTTTGGAGGAAGTAGAAAAGAATAGCTTTACTGCTTTGACAGCCAAAGGGGGACACAGAAAACTCGTGCCCTCAAAAACCGTGCGTCCCAATGCAGGAGAATCTGGTGAGGAGTTTTACAGAAATGGTTTAAGGACACAGTTGATCCTAAGGATTAGTGTGTGCACAGGGCCTTAACTCACTTTAATCTGGCCTCAGATGGTCTCTTGATGAGCTTCTCTGGAATGAAGAACACGAAAATCTCCTATTTTGTTGCGGTTTTAGATTGGTAAAGAGCCCAAAGATACTCTTAAGTGTATCCCTTGAGGCAAAACCAGGATCCTGCCCCAAGGCTGCACTACTGTTCCTTGACTCTTCCTCCCTTGTCTCTGCATCCCCTCCCTTCCCTGATTAGCAACTATTCGAATCTGCCCTTTGGAACTCAGGGAAGGTCCTGGAGTCTCAAGCCTAACTAAGGCCCTTACACTACTCCTAACTCAGTCCCTGACACTGTACCTAACAAAGGCTCTGATGCAAATCCTAACTCAGGCCCTGACACTGTCTCTAACTAAGGCCCTGCTGCCATCAATATTTAAGTCCTGACATTATCCTGAGCTAATACCCTGACCCTGATCTTACCAAGGTCCTGAAACTGTCCCAAACTAAGCCCCTGACACTGTCCCTGAGTGAGACCCTGAGGCTGTCCCTAACAGAGGCCCTGATAATATCTTTAACGAAGACCCTAATGCTGATCCTACAGAGGCCCTTATGCTGCTCCTAGGTCATGCCCTGACACTGTCCCTAACTCAGGCCCCAAAGATAGGCCTCACTTAGGCCCTGTTGCCGTACCTTAGTTAGGCTCTGACGCTGTCCGTACGTGAAGCCCTGACACTGGTCCTGATTAAGGCCCTGACGCTGGTCCTAACTAAGGCCCTCATGCTCTCAATAACTAAGGCTTTCACGCTATCCCTCGCTCATTTCCTGACACTTTCCCTGGCCTTGAACCTGACTGTGTCTGGAGCTAATGTCCTGCTTCTTATCCCAACTGAAACCCTAACGCTCTCGATAACTAAAGCTCTGACTAGTCCTAACTAAGGCCCTGACACTGTCTCTAACTAAGGCCCGGAATCTATCTCTAATATAGGCCCTGCTGCTGGCAATAACTAAAATCCGGACACTATCCTGAGCTAATATCCTGACCCATCTCTAACCAAGGTCCTGACACCGTCCCTAAGAAAGCCCTGTCGCTGTCCTAAGTGAAGACCTGAGGCTGTGCCTAACTCAGGCCCTGAAGCTATGCCTAACTGAGGCCTTGACGCTGTGACTAACTCAGGCCCTGATCATGTCTGTAACTAAGACCCTAATGCTGATGCAACAAAGGCCTTGATGCTGGTCCTACATCATGCCCTGACAGTGTCCCCAGCTAAGGGCCTGACGCTAGGCCTCACTCAGGCCCTGTCACTCTCCAGAGTCAGGCACTGACGCTGTCCCTACCTGAAGCCCTGACACTGGTCCTAAATAAGGCCCTGATACTGTAACTAAGCTCTTGACACTATCCCTAGGTCATTTCCTGACACGATCCCTAAACTTTACCCTAACCCTGTCCCTAGCAAATGTCCTGCCTCTTATGCTAACTAAAGCCCTTATGCTGTGACTACCTCAGGCCCTGAATTTAGTCCCAAGGCCATGACACTGTCCCTAACTAAGGCCCTAACACTATTCCTAACTCAGGCCCTGACACTGTACCTAACAGAGGCCCAGATGCTAGTACTAACTAAGGCCTTGACACTGTCCCTAACTAAGGCCCTGCTGCCGTCAATATCCAATGTCCTGACACTATCCTGAGTTAATTTCCGGACCCATCTCTTACCAAGGTCCTGAAACTGTCCCTAAGTAAGCCCTGACGCTGTCCCTAAGTGAGGCCCTGAGACTGTCCCTAACAGAGCCCCTGATAATGTCTTTAACAAAGCCCCTGAGGCTGATCCTACCAAGGCCCTTATGCTGCTCTTAAGTCATGCCCTGATACTATCCCTAGCTAAGGCTCTGACACTAGGCCTCACTCAAGCCCTGTCGCTCTCCCTATGTCAGGCTCTGACGCTATCCCTACCTGAAGCCCTGACACTGGTCCTAAATTAGACCCTGATGCCCTAAGTAACTAAGGTCTTGACACTATCCCTAGGTCATGTCCTGACACAATCCCTAGACCTTAACCTAACCTTGTCTTTAACTAATGTCGAGCTTCTTATGCTAAATAAATCCCTGATGCTGTTCCTAACTAAGGGCCTGAAATTAGTCCCGAGGCCATGACCCTGGCCCTAACTGAGGACTGGAGGCTCTTCCTAACTCAGGCCCTGACACTGTCCCTAACTAAGGCCCTGACACTACACCTAACTCAGTCCCTGACACTATACCTAACAATGGCTCTGATGCTACTCCTAAGTCAGGCTGAGACAGTCTCTAAGGCCCTGCTGCCGTCAATATCTAAAGTTCTGACATTATCCTGAGCTAATATCCTGACCCATGTCTTACCAAGGTCCTGAAACTGTCCCAAAGTAAGCCCTGACGCTGTCCCTAAGTGAGGCCCTGAGAATGTCTTTAACGAAGACCCTAATGCTGATCCTACAGAGGCCCTTATGCTGCTCCTAAGTCATGCCCTGACACTGTCCCTAACTCAGGCCCTATAGATAGGCCTCACTTAGGCCCTGTTGCTGTACCTTAGTTAGGCTCTGACGCTGTCCGTACGTGAAGCCCTGACACTGGTCCTGATTAAGGCCCTGACGCTGGTCCTAACTAAGGCCCTCATGCTCTCAATAACTAAGGCTTTCACGCTATCCCTCGCTCATTTCCTGACACTTTCCCTGGCCTTGAACCTGACTGTGTCTGGAGCTAATGTCCTGCTTCTTATCCTAACTGAAACCCTAACGCTCTCGATAACTAAAGCTCTGACTAGTCCTAACTAAGGCCCTGACACTGTCTCTAACTAAGGCCCGGAATCTATCTCTAATATAGGCCCTGCTGCTGGCAATAACTAAAATCCGGACACTATCCTGAGCTAATATCCTGACCCATCTCTAACCAAGGTCCTGACACCGTCCCTAAGAAAGCCCTGTCGCTGTCCTAAGTGAAGACCTGAGGCTGTGCCTAACTCAGTCCCTGAAGCTATGCCTAACTGAGGCCTTGACACTGTGACTAACTCAGGCCCTGATCATGTCTTTAACTAAGACCCTAATGCTGATGCAACAAAGGCCGTGATGCTGCCCCTACATCATGCCCTGACAGTGTCCCCAGCTAAGGGCCTGACGCTAGGCCTCACTCAGGCCCTGTCGCTCTCCCAGAGTCAGGCACTGACGCTGTCCCTACCTGAAGCCCTGACACTGGTCCTAAATAAGGCCCTGATACTCTCAGGGACTAAGGTCTTGACACTATCCCTAGGTCATTTCCTAACACGATCCCTAGACTTTACCCTAACCCTGTCCCTAGCAAATGTCCTGCCTCTTATGCTAACTGAAGCCCTTATGCTGTGCCTAACTCAGGCCCTGATTTTAGTCCCAAGGCCGTGACACTGTCCCTAACTAAGGCCTAGATGCTCGTCCTAAATCCGGCCCAAAACTGTCCCTAACTAATGCCCTAACACTATTCCTAACTCAGGCCCTGACACGGTACCTAACAGAGGCTCTGATGCTAGTCCTAAGGCAGGCCCTGACACTGTGTCTAACTAAGGCCCTGCTGCCGTCAATATCTAAAGTCCTGACATTATCCTGAGCTAATATCCTCACCCATGTCTTACTAAGGTCCGGAAACTGTCCCAAAGTAAGCCCTGACGCTGTCCCTAAGTGAGGTCCTGATGCTGTCTCTACCTCGGAATCTGACATTCTAGTGTCCTGACTCTCCCTAACTGACATCCTGACGTCAGGATAAGTGAGGCTCCGACACTCCTCTTAACTCAGGACTTGCCGCTGTCCCTACCCAAAACCCTGACACTGTCTGTAACTAATGACCTGACTTTTTCCCTAACTAACACCCTAGTTTTGGCCCTGACTAACACCCTGACACTGGTTCTAATTATGGCCATGATGCTGGCTCGAAGGCCCTGAAGATATCCCTAAGTAACAGCCTGAACTGTGTCTAACTAAGGCTCTCACGTTATCTCTAACTGAAGCACTGACACTGTCCCTAACTTAGGCCCTGACACTGTCCCTTATAGTCTAAGCTGTCACTAAATAATGCCCTGATCCTGTCCATAACTAAGGCCCTGAATATGTCCCTAAGTACATCTCTAATGATGTCCCTAACAGCCTGAACTCTCTTCAAGTTATCTCTGAGGCTCTGACACTGGCCCTTCCTAAGGCCTCACCCCGGGGTTGTCCCAGGCTGCTGGGCAGTTTTCTCTTGTCCGCATCTCTAGCCAGCTGCCTGCCATTGGCCACTCTAAGATTCTGTGATGCAGTGGTCCCACGTGGGATGTGCCTGTGTAGGCTCACCTGCGGGAGGAGAGTCATGGCCACTCCGCCCTCCAGGGGACTGCGGCTCAGGGTAGGAATCTCTCAGCCAGTGTCTGGACACAGGGTTCTGTGTCCTTGTTTGTTGTAAATCCCTTGGAGTTACCTCTAACATTTTTTAAATGGATCTCCCCCTCAGCATATTTATGGTTTAAATTATTTACCCCATTAAAATTCAGGAATGACATTATTAGAATGAGCAGGAAGATATCGGATGCCCCCCCCCAAATGATCTATTACTTGGAGGATTTAAAATTCTAATGAGAAAACACTCACTCTCCTCACCCTCTTGGGCGTCAGCACAAGGCAGGAATCAGCTGCATTCTTTATTTATCCCTCTGATTTTCCAGAACCTTTCCATCAAGGAGAAATCTCTGGGCTCTGCGGGAACTGAGTGGTGACCAACAGGTAAATCTGAGACTGAAAAGCAACAGGAAAAGAGATAGAGGAGGAGATGAGAATCGGTGATGGGGAGAAGCAGGGACATCCACGTTCAATCTCAGGCTGAGAGTCTGGGTTAGTCTCCAATGAAGCTAAGGACCACCAGGATCTGGCCCCACCGGCCTGTCACCTGGTGTGGCGATTGGGGACAGCCAAACCACCATGGCCACTCTCAGAGAAATAAAGAAGGTGGGAGGGCACCCCTGAGAGCCAGGTTGAAAATGGTCATGCTGTGAAATAATAAGATGCCCTTTTCAGAAAAGTGAAGACGGTTCTCTTGGTTCTCAAAGACTTGAAAATACTCTGTGTCCTTCTGGAGGCATGCTGAAGCTGTCAGCCTTTGAGGGCAGTAATGGGAGTGCATCTGGGCTCAAGACCATCCAGCGCTCACTCCTTGAGGGTGCAGAAGATGACCAGTGTCCACCCCTCGTGTGCTGTGGGGCCTGAGAGCCCCTGATCACCGAGGACGGGAGGGGCCACACAGACACTCCACTGGACCACCGGGGGCTTGGCTGGTGGGCTACAGTCCTTTATCAGATACATGGTTTGCAAACATCTTGTGCCATTTTGGATGGTGGATTATCTTATTCCTTGCTCCTTTTATACACAACTGTTTTTCATTTTGAGGAAGTCCAATTCATCTATTTTGTCTTTTGTTGCTTGTGCTTTTGGTAGCAGATCTAAGAAATCATGACTAAATCCAAGGTCATGAAGATTTACTCTCATGTTTTCTTCTATGAGTTTTATAATTTTGGTTCTTGCATCTAGGCCTTTGGTCCATTTTGCGTTGATTTTTTTATACGGGGTGAGGGGAGGTAAGGGTCCAAGTTTATTCTTCTGCATGTGGGTATCCAGTCGTTCCAGAACCTGTGCTGTTTGGGAGAAAATACGCGCAAATGATGCAACCAACAAGGGCCTCATTCTAAAATATACAAACAGCTCATACAACTCAAAAAAGAAAAAAAATTAAAAAATAGGCAGAAGGTCTAAATAGACATTTCTGCAAAGACATACAGATGGCCAATAGGCACATGAAAAGATGCTCCACGTCGCTAATTATTAGAGAATGCAAATCAAAACTACAGTGAGTTATCACCTCATAGTGGTCAGAATGGCCATCATTCAAGTGTCTAGAAATAAATGCTCGAGGGGGTGTGGAGAAAAGGGAACCCTCCTACACTACTGGTGGGAATGTAAATTGATGCAGCCACTATGGAAAACAGTATGGAGGGTCCTCAAAAACTAAAACTAGAATTACCATATGAACCAGCAATCCCACTCCTGGACACATATCCAGACAAAACTATAATTCGAAAAGATACATGCACCCCAGTATTCACAGCAGCACTATTCACAATAGCCAAGACATGGAAGCAACCTGAATGTCCCTCAACAGATGAATGGATATAGAAGATGTGATACATATATACAATGGAATATTACTCAGCCATAAAACAGAATGAAATAATGCCATCTGCAGCTACATGGATGGACCTAGAGATTATCATACAAAGTGAAGTAAGTCAGACAGAGAACGACAAATACCATATGATATCACTTATATGTGGATTATAAAATGAGACCCAAATGAACCTATCTACAGAACAAAAACAGACTCTCAAATATAGAAAACAGACTTGTGGTTGTCAAGGGGAAGACAGAGGAGAGGGATGGATTGGGAGTTTGGGATTAGTAGATGCAAATTATTATATATAAGATGGATAAACAAGGTCTTACTGTACAGCACAGGGAACTGTATTCAATACCCTGTAATAAACCATAATGGAAAAGAATATGAAAAATATGTATATATGTATGTATGTATATATGAATCACTTTGCTGTACAGTAGAAATTAACACCACATTGTAGGTCAACTATACTTCAGTATCAATTAGTTTGAAGGCACTTTTATAAATCAGGCCTTATTTCTCTTGTCCTTTCATCCTGGGACAAATGTATAACAGAAGCTAACCTGGATTACTCCGGGATGAACTCATATCACACAGAACTTTAACTGTTTAACAAATCATGAATATCAGTTACACCATGGGATGCCCTGATCCAATATGAAGTTTGTATACCTTGTATCAAGCCTGCAGAATCCACGAAATTTGGAAATTCAAACTGAAATGAAGCCACCTATCCCATGACTTCTCCACAACTAGTTATACAACATCAGTTGGAAACCATATACAATCAAATGAATGCAGACAGAAACAACTATAGCCTTCCTTTTTTTTCCTTTTAGATAAAGACGATGTTTAAGGTGATGTCTTGGGCCGTTTCAGGGTGTTACTCAATTTCCTGGGTATCTGCCATGCACACAGGAGGTACACATGTTAGTTAACTTGTTTGTGCAACTATATGAAAGTAGTTAATACCACAAACCTGTATACGTAAAGTGAATTAAATGCTAAAGTCATGTTTTGCATTTTTAATAGCAAAGAAAAAAAAAGTGTAGCGCTGATATTTGTTACAAAAATGAACATTAAAAACATTCTTAGTGAAAAAAGCCATACAGAAAAGGCCACCTAGATCCCATACTCATCTTGTCTGCTTCAAATCCATCAAGGTTTTCCAAATGAGGGGGAAACTCAGTAATGGTTCCAGAAAAAGAAAACTGGATCAGGATGGAAAAAGACATTTTCATACAGTTGAGACAGCAGGTGAAAGTTGAAGTGGGGCTGAGTATTAAATTATAATGTGGACATCAGGATTTCCTCATTTAGGGGTTATGTGCTGGTTCCTTGGGCAAAACACACAGAGCATTTTGTGTGACGTGGCAAATGTGAGTACTTTTTGCCATTATTGCAACTTTTCTGTACATTTTAAATTACTGGAAAGTAAATTACTTTTCTAGACAACCATGTCAGTATCATGCCAGAAAATCAGATAAGACAGACATCAAATTTTGTTATAGAGACCAAGACTTACCCAGACCAAGTTCAACCAAAGGTGTGATACTTATTTCCCTTGTAGGAGTCCGCATGGCATTAAGAGGCACCGTGGGAAGAGTATATTAGTAGCTACCATGTCTTGGGTCCTGTGGATTACCTGGGGTGCAGTAGACACTGAGATTTTAGTATTGCAATTTTTCACATTACTTCAAAAAATATGTTAAAAAATAAATTCAGTAAAGTTGCAAAATATGGACTCAATATACACAAATCAGTTTTGTTTCTATACACTAATAATGAACCACCAGCAAGAAAAATTAAGAAAACAATCCCATTTACAATTCCATCAAAAAGAACAAACTATTTAGCAATAAATTTAACCAAGGACATGAAAGACCTATACTCAGAAAACTATAAAGCATTGATAAAGAAACTGAACACACAATAGAAAACAATATTCCATGCTCATGCATCAGAAAAATTACTACTATTAAAATGTTTATTCTACCCAAAGCCATCAACAAACAGTGCCAGGAAAACTAGACACCAGACTCCAAAGAACGACACTGGTCACCATCTACACGGCACAGAAAACTAACTAAAAGCGCACAGTATTCCACATTAAACCCTTTCTCTCCTGAGGCCCCTGAAGATGCGCCCCACCCACCCAGCAGTCAGCTGCACAGGAAGATTCTCCACACTTGCTCATTTTTTCCTCTTGTGGAGTCTCCTCACCAGTGGTTCCTGAGAAAACCCAGCTGCTGTCAGTGTGGACAATGCCTCATGGTCCAGAAACCTAAGCCCTGACAGGAGACAAAGCTCCTGTCTGCTTGTCACGGAGCAAAGTCTGTGGGCAGGGTGCACCTGTGCCCCCAGGGTCAGACAGGTGGGTTCGGCGCCCCCTGTGGGACGTCAGAGAAGTGCCGGGAGCGCCGCACTCACAAACCCAGAGGCCTCATCCGGAAGGCAGTTCTGCTGTATACAATAAATTTGGAAATCCAAACTGAAATGGAGCCAAGTATCTCACTGTGTCTTCTCAAAAGATGCTTAAGGAGCAATTAATTACAAACCATATACAATGAAATGAATGTAGACACAAACTTTACAACTTAAACCAAAATTCACTCAAAATTGCCCATAGACAAATTTAAATTACCAAACTATAAAAGTCCTAGAAAAAAAAGAGATAATCTACATGACTTTGGGTCTGGTGACCTTATTCAGAAAACCGGAAGACAAACCACAAACTGCAAGAAACTATTTCCAAAACACATATCTGATAAAGGATTTGTACTCAAATTATGCCAACAACGCCATTAAAATTTGGTAAAGATTGAAACACACACCTGGCCCAAGAAGATAAACAGGCAGTAAATAAGCATACAAGAGTATACTCAAGATGCTGGTGGAATGCACGTACAACCAACTTTGGAAGACAGTTTGGCAGTTTTTTTCCAAATCTAAAAAGTCTCACCTTAGGATCCAAGAAGTGTACCTCTTGTATTTAGACAACTGCTTTGAAAAACTGTGTTCAAACCAAAACTAGCATCAAGTAATGCACAGCAGCTCTATTCATAATGGCTAAAAACTTAAAGATATCAGGATGTCCTTCTGTAGATGAATTCATAAGCAAATTAGGGCACATACATGTCAAGGGGAGAAGAATACACCACCCCAAAATATGCCCATTTGACAAAAGGATTATTTTGGACTGATTAATTTAAGAAACAGCAGACCCAGGAGAATCTTTCAAAACCAAGTAGAAAATGCCCTTTTAGGAGGTAAATTTACATTTATTAAGGATCTCTCCATTTGTATGGGTATGTCCCTCTCTGGACCAGGAATTGAATGATGACTAAATATCAAGAAAAGCTTGTTGGGACTTCCCTGCTGGTCCAGTGGTTAAGACTCCATGCTCCCAATGCAGGGGACCAGGGTTCAATCCCTGGTCAGGGAACTAGATCCCGCATGCTGCAATTAAGAGCCCACATGCCGCAACTAAAGATTCCACAGGCCGCAACTGAGACCCGGCACAGCCAAGTAAATAAATGTTTAAAAAAAAAAAAGCTTGTCAATGAAATAGGCCTGGATGTAAATCTGTGTAACAACCATACCCTTGTTTACTGGGCTTTGACTAATAACATCCCTTAAATCGCTTCCTCTATTCCCTAACATCTTTCTTTTGTTCTCAGCAGAAGATAGCATTTAAGGTAATGGCTTGGGCCATTTCAGGGAGTGACTCAGTTTTCCTGGGTATCTTTCAAGTATACAGGAGGTACGCATGGTGTATATTAAACTTCTGATTGTTTTCTCCAGTTCGTCTCTTTTTCATTACAAGGGAGATCTCAATAAAGAACATAGAAGTGTAGAGGGAAAACTATTTTTCCTCTCATATACATGCAATGCAATAGTATTCAGAGATATAAAGGAATGGACCATCAACCCGTGCAAAAAAAAAAAAAAAATAGATGCATCTAACACTTGCATTGCTAAGTGAAAGAATCCAGTCTGAAGTGCTACACACTGTATAACCTCATTTATATGACATTCTAGAAAAGGCAAAACTGACAATGGTAAACAGTTTATGGAATATGTGGTTGAAATAGTCCATATGATACTTTAGTGGTGAATACCTGTCACTATGCATTTGTCTACACCCACAGATTTTTACAACCCAACAAGTAATTTACAATCTATTCAAACTTAGCTACTTAGGATATGGGAGTGTCAAAGACTGGAATACAGAACGTAACAAAGAATCTAACTGATTCGGAAATGTATGAAAAAACTCACTGTTGGTCAGTGCAGGAAGTGCAGGCCGCGCTTCCCTCACAGGTCACTGGAGGCAGCGTGCCCTACTGACAGGACTGCTGAATCCATTAAACTGGACATTCAAACTAAAATGGAGTCTCTATCCCAAAAGTTTTCTAAAAGTAGTTAAGGAACAATTAATTGGAAACCATTTGGAATGAAGTGAATGTAGATGCAAACTTTACAACTTATACCAAATTCACTCAAAGTTATTCAGAGGCAAATTTTATTGTAGTTTCTAATTTATGTTTGGCTGCGTTGGGTCTTCGTTGCTGCATGTGGGGTTTCTCTAGTTGCGTCGAGTGGGGCTACTCTTCGTTGCGGTGCACGGGCTTCTCATTGCGGTGGCTTCTCTTGTGGGCGAGCATGGGCTCTAGGCGCGCAGGCTTCAGTAGTTGTGCCATGCAGGCTTGGTTGCTCTGCAGCATGTGGGATCTTCCCGGACCAGGGCTCGAGCCCGTGTCCCCTGCATTGGCAGGCGGACTCTTAACCACTGCGTCACCAGGGAAGTCCCCACAGACAAATTTTAAATACAAAACTATTCAAGGGGCTTCCCTGGTGGCGCAGTGGTTGAGAATCTGCCTGCTAATGCAGGGGACACGGGTTCGAGCCCTGACCTGGGAAGATCCCACATGCCGCGGAGCAACTAGGCCCGTGAGCCACAACTATTGAGCCTGCACGTCTGGAGCCTGTGCTCCGCAACAAGAGAGGCCGCGATAGTGAGAGGCCCGTGCACCGCGATGAAGAGTGGCCCCCGCTTGCCACAACTAGAGAAACCCTTCACACAGAAACGAAGACCCAACACAGCCAAAAATAAATTAATTAATTAATCAATTAAACAAAAAAAGCTGTCTCTCAAATTTAACCTTCAGAATATATTCAGGAAAAACGCATAAGCCGTTTTTGGCCAACCAAAGAAGCGGGCAATGCAAATCAACACTACAAAGAGGTATCACTTCGAATCAGAAAAAAGGACCATCCTCACAAAGGGTAAAAACCAGATATGCAGGACAAGGAGAGGAGAAAAGGGAGCCTTGTTACGCTGAAGGGGGGAACGTAAATTGCCAACGGCCACTCTGGAGAAGTGTGCTGTGTTTCCTAAAACATCTAAAAAACAGAGCTACAAAGCATAGGGCGCTTCCACTCATGGGCCTATATGTTGGAAAAACCTAAAATCCACAGGACGCAGGCACCCCGTTTACTGCTGCTATGTTTAAAACAGCCTCGACTTGGGTACAACTTAATAGTCCTTGGAAGGAAAAAATGGTGAAAGAAAATTTGGTACTTAAGCACAACGGAATATTACTCAGCCCTGAAATCAATGAAATGAGGCCAGTTGCAACAACTCAGGGGGACTTATGTATGGTCATTGAGAGTGAAATAAGTTAGACAGCAAGAGAAACTTATCATAAGATATCACTTATAAAGGGAATCTAAAAATCGCCAACCATGAACTGAATTACAAACCGAACACCATCACACATTTACAAAACACACTTATGGCTGCTTAAGGGGAAAAGTGTGGTGCGGTGATGCATAAACCAGGAGGTTGAAATTGGCACAGATACCGTTCCAAACGCCAATAATGTAATCGCCAAGACATACTCATTGTTCAAGGAACTGGACTCAGCACACTCTATTCACAGAAAAAACATCTATCTGACTACTAGAAACTAGAAAAGAATTTAATGATGTCTCTCTGTAAGTGACTCAGGTGGATGTACAGCACCAAGAAACACAACATTGCAAATCAGCTACACCCCACTATAAAAATTAATTATAAAAAAAGAAAGACAGTGAGAGAGAGAGGAATTCTTACAAAATTCAATCAGGGGCTGTGATGCAACTGGACTGACCACATCTACACTCACAGCTGAATGGGACGTAAGGCTGGACACCCTAACCCTAAACCCTAATCCTAACCCAACCCTAACCCTACCTTAACCCTAACCCTAACCCAACAGTAACCCTAACCCTAAACCTAAACCCTAACCCTAACCCCTAACCCTAACCCAACCCTAAGCCTAACCCTAACCCCTAGCCCTAGCCCTAACCCTGACCCTAACCCCTAACCCTTAACCCCTAACCCCTAACCCTAACCAAGTTCACAAGTAAACTTCTCGCCCACCTGGAGAGAGTGATTTAATTTTAAAGAGTAAAGACACAATCAGCTCAGTAATTGGCCACGGGGATGGAGGGGCCAAGGCTAACCTGAGCTGGAGGAACGTGCGTGCCTGCCTGGATGCTCAGAGGCCAAGGGCTGTTCTGAGACCTGCTTGGACACCCGTGCAGATGGAACAAAGGATCCGTCCAGTCCCAAGAGGGCCCCACCAGCCCTCACGAACGCAACACCAGACTTCCCTGGTGGTGCAGTGGTTAAGAATCCACCTGCCAACGCAGGGGACACGGGTTTGAGCCCTGGTCCGGGAAGATCCCACATGCTGTGGAGCAACTAAGCCCGTGCACCACAACTACTGAGCCTGCGCTCTACAAGCCGCGAGCCACAACTGCTGAAGCCCACGCGCTTAGAGCCTGTGCTCTGCAACAAGAGCAGCCACCGCAATGAGAAGCCCCCACTCGCCGCAACTAGAGAAAGCCTCCGTGCAGCAATGCAGACCCAACACAGCCCCAGATTAATTAATTAATTAATTAAGAAAAAAAAAAAGGCAGCACCTGGGGGCTGGCAGACTGATGCACCAAGTCTTACATCACGTCTACTTAGTATCCTGCATGTCAGGGCCATGCTGGACCTGGGGCTGCCCACACAGAGTGGGGCCTGCATCACCCTTCCCAGGAGGGAGGGTGGAGGGAAACCCTGCATGACCTCTGAGGCCCTAAGAACCCTTGACTAAGGCTGAGCTCAATTTGACACAGTGGGTGACCAGAGCAGACATTTCATTCATCTATCAATGAGAATCCAGAACTGGAGGAGCAGAAAACAATGGCCTCGCTCAACCGTGACGCTAATCCTGACATGGACCCTAACCCTAAACTCTGATCCTGACCCTAAGCCCTGACCTAACCTTAGCCTAACCCGTACCCTAAACCTGTACCTTACCCTAACCCATGCTCTACCCGCATCCTACCTGTACCCCAATTCTCACCCATACCCTAACACCCACTCTAACACAGAACCCTAACACCCTGAGACCAGAACCATAAACCTTAACCAATAAGCCAAACCATAACCATAAGCAAACCATAAACTATTTTCATTAACCATACCCATAAATAACTCATTAACCATAAAACTTAAACCATCACAGCAACCATAAACCATACACAGCCCCAACCCTCACACCAGCCCCAGCCCTAATGCTAACCCTCCAAACCACTTACACCAAGCCAAGTCTAATCAGATTACACAAATACATCTTGACAAAGAAAACTGGGGAATTCTCTGGTGGCCCAGTGGTTAGGACTCTGTGCTTTCACTGCCAAGGGCTCGGCTTCGATCCCTGACTGGGGAACTAAGATCCCACAAGCCATGGGACGTGGCCAAAATAAATAAATAAGTAGAATGAAATAAAACCACTATTTTAAAAGAGATTTTAAAAATAAAGGAAAAAAAACAAGAAAACTACCCCAGTACAACTTACAAATATGAATGTAAAAACCTATCACACAATAATAGCAACATGAAACCAACAGAACTTTAAATGGATAATGCCATAAGCAAGTATCTCTACACCAGGAATTTCAGGTTGCTCAACATATTAAAAGTAAGCAATGTATTCAACCACAATAATGGTGTGAAGTAAAAACACATAACCATATCAATTCATGCAAAAAATCTACAATGAAAATCCAGTGTTATTTCATGAAAAACACTCAAGAAAGCAGGAATAAAAGGAAATTGGTTCAATATGGAAAAGAGGAGTACAAAAAGCCACAGCAAACATCGTGCTCAATGTTAAAGACTGAAAGATTTACTCCTGAAATCAGGAACAAGGCCAGGAAGCTGGCCTTCATCACCGTTACTCAATAGTGTACTGGAAGTTCTACCCAGAATCTTGAGGAAAGAAATAAAAGGCATCCATGGGTGAATGGAAAAATTAAAACCGTGTCTCTTCACAGAACATAGGTCACATCATCTTATATATAAAACTACCTATAATCAGCAAAGAAATTATTTGAGCTAATCAACTAATTAATAAGCAAAGTTATAGAACAAAATATCAATTCATGAAAATCTATCTTATATGCATACGCTGGCAAAAAATAATCTGAAAAAGAATTTATGAGAACAATTCCATTTGTAATAATGTCAACATCAATATTTAGGAGTATATTTAATCAAGGTACAAGACTTGTTTTTATGTATGTAAAGTTGTATCTTTGAAATTACTGGAAAATCAATTACTTTTCAAAACATCATGTATGTCAACGGCATGCCAGAAAAGCAGAGAAAACATCAAACTTCCAGATAGAAGCCAAGCCTTACCCAGATCCAGTTCACCCAAAGTCCACATGTCATTTAGAGGCACCGTGGGAAGGTGATATTAGGAGCCGCTGTCCTCCGTGTTGTGGACGACCTGGATATGGTAGAAACAGTGGGATTTTTGAATTCCAATTTTCCACTTCATGCCACAAAAACACTATTAGAACTCATAAATAAATTCAGTAAAGTTGCAAAATCAATACACAGAAATCAGTTGCATTTCTAAACGCTAATAATGAACCATCAGAAAGAGAAAGAAAGCAACCCTATTTACAACTGCATCAAAAAGAACAAAATACCTGGGAATAAAGTCAACCAAGGAGGTGAAAGACCTGCACACTGAAAACTTTAAGACATTGATGAAGACATTGAAAAACACACCAATAAATGGAAAGATATCCTGTTCTCATGGAATGGAACAATTAATGTTGTTCAAATATCCATGCTACCCAAAGCAGTGGACACAGTGAATGCAATCCCTCCCAAAATTCCATGGTATTTTCCCCCCAAATAGAGCAAATCCTCCTAATATCTGTGGGGAACCACAAAGGACCCCAAATGGCCAAAGAAACCCTGAAAAAAGAGAACAGGCTGGAGGCATCTCCCTCCCTGACGTCACACTCTGCTGAGAAGCTACAGTCACCAAAACAGTGTGGAACTGGCTCAAAACGGGCACAGGGACCAGAGGAACAGGACAGAGAGACCAGAATTCAACCCCCACGGACGGGGTCGGTGAATTTATGACACAGGGACCAAGGACACACCAAGGAGCACGACACTCCCCACCATAAATGGTGCTGGGAAAACTGGACGCCCCATAACTCACGCTGGCTACCCTGCACACAAACCTGAACAAAAACCCAGCTTTCCACGCCAAGCCCTCCCTCGCTCACACGAAGACGGACCCCCTCAACGGTCAGTTGCCCACAGGAAGCTTCTCCCCACTTTTCCTCACCGTCTCTTCACCTTTTCCTCAGGCATCACCTGGGTCCTCAGGAAACCTAGTTCCCTAGTCAGCGTGGACGCAGCCCCACCTTGTCCTGAAGCCGAAACCCCAGCGAGTCCTAAGGAGACGGAGACCGAGCTCCTCTCAGCAGAGACACTGAGCCGGGCGTCCTACCGGAAGGCCTCCGCCCCCGCCCCCGCGCCTGAGGAGGCTCAACTGCTCTCAGCTGACCTCACAATCGAGTTCCCAGGGAACGAGCACGCGCTGTGGGTCAGGGAGGCGAACTCGGCGCCACCCTGTGGTCAGTGCAGGAAATGCAGGCCGCGCCTCCCTCACAGGTCACTGGAGGCAGCGCGCCCTACTGACAGGACTGCTGAATCCATTAAACTGAAAATTCAAACTAAAATGGAGTCTCTATCCCAAAACTTTTCTAAAATTAGTTAAGGAACAATTAATTGGAAACCATTTGGAATGAAGTGAATGTAGATGCAAACTTTACAACTTATACCAAATTCACTCAAAGTTATTCAGAGGCAAATTTTATTGTAGTTTATAATTTATGTTTGGCTGCATTGGGTCTTCGTTGCTGCATGTGGGCTTTCTCTAGTTGCGTCGAGTGGGGCTACTCTTCGTTGCGGTGCACGGGCTTCTCATTGCGGTGGCTTCTCTTGTGGGCGAGCATGGGCTCTAGGCGCGCAGGCTTCAGTAGTTGTGCCACGCAGGCTTGGTTGCTCTGCGGCATGTGGGATCTTCCCGGACCAGGGCTCGAGCCCGTGTCCCCTGCATTGGCAGGCGGACTCTTAACCACTGCGTCACCAGGGAAGTCCCCACAGACAAATTTTAAATACAAAACTATTCAAGGGGCTTCCCTGGTGGTGCAGTGGTTGAGAATCTGCCTGCTAATGCAGGGGACACGGGTTCGAGCCCTGACCTGGGAAGATCCCACATGCCACGGAGCAACTAGGCCCGTGAGCCACAACTATTGAGCCTGCACGTCTGGAGCCTGTGCTCCGCAACAAGAGAGGCCGCGATAGTGAGAGGCCCGTGCACCGCGATGAAGAGTGGCCCCCGCTTGCCACAACTAGAGAAACCCTTCACACAGAAACGAAGACCCAACACAGCCAAAAATAAATTAATTAATTAATCAATTAAACAAAAAAAGCTGTCTCTCAAATTTAACCTCCAGAATATATTCAGGAAAAACGCATAAGCCGTTTTTGGCCAACCAAAGAAGCGGGCAATGCAAATCAACACTACAAAGAGGTATCACTTCGAATCAGAAAAAAGGACCATCCTCACAAAGGGTAAAAACCAGATATGCAGGACAAGGAGAGGAGAAAAGGGAGCCTTGTTACGCTGAAGGGGGGAACGTAAATTGCCAACGGCCACTCTGGAGAAGTGTGCTGTGTTTCCTAAAACATCTAAAAAACAGAGCTACAAAGCATAGGGCGCTTCCACTCATGGGCCTATATGTTGGAAAAACCTAAAATCCACAGGACGCAGGCACCCTGTTTACTGCTGCTATGTTTACAACAGCCTCGACTTGGGTACAACTTAATAGTCCTTGGAAGGAAAAAATGGTGAAAGAAAATTTGGTACTTAAGCACAACGGAATATTACTCAGCCCTGAAATCAATGAAATGAGGCCAGTTGCAGCAACTCAGGGGGACTTATGTATGGTCATTGAGAGTGAAATAAGTTAGACAGCAAGAGAAACTTATCATAAGATATCACTTATAAAGGGAATCTAAAAATCGCCAACCATGAACTGAATTACAAACCGAACACCATCACACATTTACAAAACACACTTATGGCTGCTTAAGGGGAAAAGTGTGGTGCGGTGATGCATAAACCAGGAGGTTGAAATTGGCACAGATACCGTTCCATACGTCAATAATGTAATCGCCAAGACATACTCATTGTTCAAGGAACTGGACTCAGCACACTCTATTCACAGAAAAAACATCTATCTGACTACTAGAAACTAGAAAAGAATTTAATGATGTCTCTCTGTAAGTGACTCAGGTGGATGTACAGCACCAAGAAACACAACATTGCAAATCAGCTACACCCCACTATAAAAATTAATTATAAAAAAAGAAAGACAGTGAGAGAGAGAGGAATTCTTACAAAATTCAATCAGGGGCTGTGATGCAACTGGACTGACCACATCTACACTCACAGCTGAATGGGACGTAAGGCTGGACACCCTAACCCTAAACCCTAATCCTAACCCAACCCTAACCCTACCTTAACCCTAACCCTAACCCAACAGTAACCCTAACCCTAAACCTAAACCCTAACCCTAACCCAACCCTAAGCCTAACCCTAACCCCTAGCCCTAGCCCTAGCCCTAACCCTGACCCTAACCCCTAACCCTTAACCCCTAACCCCTAACCCTAACCAAGTTCACAAGTAAACTTCTCGCCCACCTGGAGAGAGTGATTTAATTTTAAAGAGTAAAGACACAATCAGCTCAGTAATTGGCCACGGGGATGGAGGGGCCAAGGCTAACCTGAGCTGGAGGAACGTGCGTGCCTGCCTGGATGCTCAGAGGCCAAGGGCTGTTCTGAGACCTGCTTGGACACCCGTGCAGATGGAACAAAGGATCCGTCCAGTCCCAAGAGGGCCCCACCAGCCCTCACGAACGCAACACCAGACTTCCCTGGTGGTGCAGTGGTTAAGAATCCACCTGCCAACGCAGGGGACACGGGTTTGAGCCCTGGTCCGGGAAGATCCCACATGCTGTGGAGCAACTAAGCCCGTGCACCACAACTACTGAGCCTGCGCTCTACAAGCCGCGAGCCACAACTGCTGAAGCCCACGCGCTTAGAGCCTGTGCTCTGCAACAAGAGCAGCCACCGCAATGAGAAGCCCCCACTCGCCGCAACTAGAGAAAGCCTCCGTGCAGCAATGCAGACCCAACACAGCCCCAGATTAATTAATTAATTAATTAAGAAAAAAAAAAAAGGCAGCACCTGGGGGCTGGCAGACTGATGCACCAAGTCTTACATCACGTCTACTTAGTATCCTGCATGTCAGGGCCATGCTGGACCTGGGGCTGCCCACACAGAGTGGGGCCTGCATCACCCTTCCCAGGAGGGAGGGTGGAGGGAAACCCTGCATGACCTCTGAGGCCCTAAGAACCCTTGACTAAGGCTGAGCTCAATTTGACACAGTGGGTGACCAGAGCAGACATTTCATTCATCTATCAATGAGAATCCAGAACTGGAGGAGCAGAAAACAATGGCCTCGCTCAACCTTGACGCTAATCCTGACATCGACCCTAACCCTAAACTCTGATCCTCACCCTAAGCCCTGACCTAACCTTAGCCTAACCCGTACCCTAAACCTGTACCTTACCCTAACCCATGCTCTACCCGCATCCTACCTGTACCCCAATTCTCACCCATACCCTAACACCCACTCTAACACAGAACCCTAACACCCTGAGACCAGAACCATAAACCTTAACCAATAAGCCAAACCATAACCATAAGCAAACCATAAACTATATTCATTAACCATACCCATAAATAACTCATTAACCATAAAACTTAAACCATCACAGCAACCATAAACCATACACAGCCCCAACCCTCACACCAGCCCCAGCCCTAATGCTAACCCTCCAAACCACTTACACCAAGCCAAGTCTAATCAGATTACACAAATACATCTTGACAAAGAAAACTGGGGAATTCTCTGGTGGCCCAGTGGTTAGGACTCTGTGCTTTCACTGCCAAGGGCTCGGCTTCGATCCCTGACTGGGGAACTAAGATCCCACAAGCCATGGGACGTGGCCAAAATAAATAAATAAGTAGAATGAAATAAAACCACTATTTTAAAAGAGATTTTAAAAATAAAGGAAAAAAAACAAGAAAACTACCCCAGTACAACTTACAAATATGAATGTAAAAACCTATCACACAATAATAGCAACATGAAACCAACAGAACTTTAAATGGATAATGCCATAAGCAAGTATCTCTACACCAGGAATTTCAGGTTGCTCAACATATTAAAAGTAAGCAATGTATTCAACCACAATAATGGTGTGAAGTAAAAACACATAACCATATCAATTCATGCAAAAAATCTACAATGAAAATCCAGTGTTATTTCATGAAAAACACTCAAGAAAGCAGGAATAAAAGGAAATTGGTTCAATATGGAAAAGAGGAGTACAAAAAGCCACAGCAAACATCGTGCTCAATGTTAAAGACTGAAAGATTTACTCCTGAAATCAGGAACAAGGCCAGGAAGCTGGCCTTCATCACCGTTACTCAATAGTGTACTGGAAGTTCTACCCAGAATCTTGAGGAAAGAAATAAAAGGCATCCATGGGTGAATGGAAAAATTAAAACCGTGTCTCTTCACAGAACATAGGTCACATCATCTTATATATAAAACTACCTATAATCAGCAAAGAAATTATTTGAGCTAATCAACTAATTAATAAGCAAAGTTATAGAACAAAATATCAATTCATGAAAATCTATCTTATATGCATACGCTGGCAAAAAATAATCTGAAAAAGAATTTATGAGAACAATTCCATTTGTAATAATGTCAACATCAATATTTAGGAGTATATTTAATCAAGGTACAAGACTTGTTTTTATGTATGTAAAGTTGTATCTTTGAAATTACTGGAAAATCAATTACTTTTCAAAACATCATGTATGTCAACGGCATGCCAGAAAAGCAGAGAAAACATCAAACTTCCAGATAGAAGCCAAGCCTTACCCAGATCCAGTTCACCCAAAGTCCACGTGTCATTTAGAGGCACCGTGGGAAGGTGATATTAGGAGCCGCTGTCCTCCGTGTTGTGGACGACCTGGATATGGTAGAAACAGTGGGATTTTTGAATTCCAATTTTCCACTTCATGCCACAAAAACACTATTAGAACTCATAAATAAATTCAGTAAAGTTGCAAAATCAATACACAGAAATCAGTTGCATTTCTAAACGCTAATAATGAACCATCAGAAAGAGAAAGAAAGCAACCCTATTTACAACTGCATCAAAAAGAACAAAATACCTGGGAATAAAGTCAACCAAGGAGGTGAAAGACCTGCACACTGAAAACTTTAAGACATTGATGAAGACATTGAAAAACACACCAATAAATGGAAAGATATCCTGTTCTCATGGAATGGAACAATTAATGTTGTTCAAATATCCATGCTACCCAAAGCAGTGGACACAGTGAATGCAATCCCTCCCAAAATTCCATGGTATTTTCCCCCCAAATAGAGCAAATCCTCCTAATATCTGTGGGGAACCACAAAGGACCCCAAATGGCCAAAGAAACCCTGAAAAAAGAGAACGGGCTGGAGGCATCTCCCTCCCTGACGTCACACTCTGCTGAGAAGCTACAGTCACCAAAACAGTGTGGAACTGGCTCAAAACGGGCACAGGGACCAGAGGAACAGGACAGAGAGACCAGAATTCAACCCCCACGGACGGGGTCTGTGAATTTATGACACAGGGACCAAGGACACACCAAGGAGCACGACACTCCCCACCATAAATGGTGCTGGGAAACCTGGACGCCCCATAACTCACGCTGGCTACCCTGCACACAAACCTGAACAAAAACCCAGCTTTCCACGCCAAGCCCTCCCTCGCTCACACGAAGACGGACCCCCTCAACGGTCAGTCGCCCACAGGAAGCTTCTCCCCACTTTTCCTCACCGTCTCTTCACCTTTTCCTCAGGCATCACCTGGGTCCTCAGGAAACCTAGTTCCCTAGTCAGCGTGGACGCAGCCCCACCTTGTCCTGAAGCCGAAACCCCAGCGAGTCCTAAGGAGACGGAGACCGAGCTCCTCTCAGCAGAGACACTGAGCCGGGCGTCCTACCGGAAGGCCTCCGCCCCCGCCCCCGCGCCTGAGGAGGCTCAACTGCTCTCAGCTGACCTCACAATCGAGTTCGCAGGGAACGAGCATGCGCTGTGGGTCAGGGAGGCGAACTCGGCGCCACCCTGTGGTCAGTGCAGGAAATGCAGGCCGCGCCTCCCTCACAGGTCACTGGAGGCAGCGCGCCCTACTGACAGGACTGCTGAATCCATTAAACTGGAAATTCAAACTAAAATGGAGTCTCTATCCCAAAACTTTTCTAAAATTAGTTAAGGAACAATTAATTGGAAACCATTTGGAATGAAGTGAATGTAGATGCAAACTTTACAACTTATACCAAATTCACTCAAAGTTATTCAGAGGCAAATTTTATTGTAGTTTATAATTTATGTTTGGCTGCATTGGGTCTTCGTTGCTGCATGTGGGCTTTCTCTAGTTGCGTCGAGTGGGGCTACTCTTCGTTGCGGTGCACAGGCTTCTCATTGCGGTGGCTTCTCTTGTGGGCGAGCATGGGCTCTAGGCGCGCAGGCTTCAGTAGTTGTGCCACGCAGGCTTGGTTGCTCTGCGGCCTGTGGGATCTTCCCGGACCAGGGCTCGAGCCCGTGTCCCCTGCATTGGCAGGCGGACTCTTAACCACTGCGTCACCAGGGAAGTCCCCACAGACAAATTTTAAATACAAAACTATTCAAGGGGCTTCCCTGGTGGTGCAGTGGTTGAGAATCTGCCTGCTAATGCAGGGGACACGGGTTCGAGCCCTGACCTGGGAAGATCCCACATGCCACGGAGCAACTAGGCCCGTGAGCCACAACTATTGAGCCTGCACGTCTGGAGCCTGTGCTCCGCAACAAGAGAGGCCGCGATAGTGAGAGGCCCGTGCACCGTGATGAAGAGTGGCCCCCGCTTGCCACAACTAGAGAAACCCTTCACACAGAAACGAAGACCCAACACAGCCAAAAATAAATTAATTAATTAATCAATTAAACAAAAAAAGCTGTCTCTCAAATTTAACCTCCAGAATATATTCAGGAAAAACGCATAAGCCGTTTTTGGCCAACCAAAGAAGCGGGCAATGCAAATCAACACTACAAAGAGGTATCACTTCGAATCAGAAAAAAGGACCATCCTCACAAAGGGTAAAAACCAGATATGCAGGACAAGGAGAGGAGAAAAGGGAGCCTTGTTACGCTGAAGGGGGGAACGTAAATTGCCAACGGCCACTCTGGAGAAGTGTGCTGTGTTTCCTAAAACATCTAAAAAACAGAGCTACAAAGCATAGGGCGCTTCCACTCATGGGCCTATATGTTGGAAAAACCTAAAATCCACAGGACGCAGGCACCCTGTTTACTGCTGCTATGTTTACAACAGCCTCGACTTGGGTACAACTTAATAGTCCTTGGAAGGAAAAAATGGTGAAAGAAAATTTGGTACTTAAGCACAACGGAATATTACTCAGCCCTGAAATCAATGAAATGAGGCCAGTTGCAGCAACTCAGGGGGACTTATGTATGGTCATTGAGAGTGAAATAAGTTAGACAGCAAGAGAAACTTATCATAAGATATCACTTATAAAGGGAATCTAAAAATCGCCAACCATGAACTGAATTACAAACCGAACACCATCACACATTTACAAAACACACTTATGGCTGCTTAAGGGGAAAAGTGTGGTGCGGTGATGCATAAACCAGGAGGTTGAAATTGGCACAGATACCGTTCCATACGCCAATAATGTAATCGCCAAGACATACTCATTGTTCAAGGAACTGGACTCAGCACACTCTATTCACAGAAAAAACATCTATCTGACTACTAGAAACTAGAAAAGAATTTAATGATGTCTCTCTGTAAGTGACTCAGGTGGATGTACAGCACCAAGAAACACAACATTGCAAATCAGCTACACCCCACTATAAAAATTAATTATAAAAAAAGAAAGACAGTGAGAGAGAGAGGAATTCTTACAAAATTCAATCAGGGGCTGTGATGCAACTGGACTGACCACATCTACACTCACAGCTGAATGGGACGTAAGGCTGGACACCCTAACCCTAAACCCTAATCCTAACCCAACCCTAACCCTACCTTAACCCTAACCCTAACCCAACAGTAACCCTAACCCTAAACCTAAACCCTAACCCTAACCCAACCCTAAGCCTAACCCTAACCCCTAGCCCTAGCCCTAGCCCTAACCCTGACCCTAACCCCTAACCCTTAACCCCTAACCCCTAACCCTAACCAAGTTCACAAGTAAACTTCTCGCCCACCTGGAGAGAGTGATTTAATTTTAAAGAGTAAAGACACAATCAGCTCAGTAATTGGCCACGGGGATGGAGGGGCCAAGGCTAACCTGAGCTGGAGGAACGTGCGTGCCTGCCTGGATGCTCAGAGGCCAAGGGCTGTTCTGAGACCTGCTTGGACACCCGTGCAGATGGAACAAAGGATCCGTCCAGTCCCAAGAGGGCCCCACCAGCCCTCACGAACGCAACACCAGACTTCCCTGGTGGTGCAGTGGTTAAGAATCCACCTGCCAACGCAGGGGACACGGGTTTGAGCCCTGGTCCGGGAAGATCCCACATGCTGTGGAGCAACTAAGCCCGTGCACCACAACTACTGAGCCTGCGCTCTACAAGCCGCGAGCCACAACTGCTGAAGCCCACGCGCTTAGAGCCTGTGCTCTGCAACAAGAGCAGCCACCGCAATGAGAAGCCCCCACTCGCCGCAACTAGAGAAAGCCTCCGTGCAGCAATGCAGACCCAACACAGCCCCAGATTAATTAATTAATTAATTAAGAAAAAAAAAAAAGGCAGCACCTGGGGGCTGGCAGACTGATGCACCAAGTCTTACATCACGTCTACTTAGTATCCTGCATGTCAGGGCCATGCTGGACCTGGGGCTGCCCACACAGAGTGGGGCCTGCATCACCCTTCCCAGGAGGGAGGGTGGAGGGAAACCCTGCATGACCTCTGAGGCCCTAAGAACCCTTGACTAAGGCTGAGCTCAATTTGACACAGTGGGTGACCAGAGCAGACATTTCATTCATCTATCAATGAGAATCCAGAACTGGAGGAGCAGAAAACAATGGCCTCGCTCAACCTTGACGCTAATCCTGACATCGACCCTAACCCTAAACTCTGATCCTCACCCTAAGCCCTGACCTAACCTTAGCCTAACCCGTACCCTAAACCTGTACCTTACCCTAACCCATGCTCTACCCGCATCCTACCTGTACCCCAATTCTCACCCATACCCTAACACCCACTCTAACACAGAACCCTAACACCCTGAGACCAGAACCATAAACCTTAACCAATAAGCCAAACCATAACCATAAGCAAACCATAAACTATATTCATTAACCATACCCATAAATAACTCATTAAGCATAAAACTTAAACCATCACAGCAACCATAAACCATACACAGCCCCAACCCTCACACCAGCCCCAGCCCTAATGCTAACCCTCCAAACCACTTACACCAAGCCAAGTCTAATCAGATTACACAAATACATCTTGACAAAGAAAACTGGGGAATTCTCTGGTGGCCCAGTGGTTAGGACTCTGTGCTTTCACTGCCAAGGGCTCGGCTTCGATCCCTGACTGGGGAACTAAGATCCCACAAGCCATGGGACGTGGCCAAAATAAATAAATAAGTAGAATGAAATAAAACCACTATTTTAAAAGAGATTTTAAAAATAAAGGAAAAAAAACAAGAAAACTACCCCAGTACAACTTACAAATATGAATGTAAAAACCTATCACACAATAATAGCAACATGAAACCAACAGAACTTTAAATGGATAATGCCATAAGCAAGTATCTCTACACCAGGAATTTCAGGTTGCTCAACATATTAAAAGTAAGCAATGTATTCAACCACAATAATGGTGTGAAGTAAAAACACATAACCATATCAATTCATGCAAAAAATCTACAATGAAAATCCAGTGTTATTTCATGAAAAACACTCAAGAAAGCAGGAATAAAAGGAAATTGGTTCAATAGGGAAAAGAGGAGTACAAAAAGCCACAGCAAACATCGTGCTCAATGTTAAAGACTGAAAGATTTACTCCTGAAATCAGGAACAAGGCCAGGAAGCTGGCCTTCATCACCGTTACTCAATAGTGTACTGGAAGTTCTACCCAGAATCTTGAGGAAAGAAATAAAAGGCATCCATGGGTGAATGGAAAAATTAAAACCGTGTCTCTTCACAGAACATAGGTCACATCATCTTATATATAAAACTACCTATAATCAGCAAAGAAATTATTTGAGCTAATCAACTAATTAATAAGCAAAGTTATAGAACAAAATATCAATTCATGAAAATCTATCTTATATGCATACGCTGGCAAAAAATAATCTGAAAAAGAATTTATGAGAACAATTCCATTTGTAATAATGTCAACATCAATATTTAGGAGTATATTTAATCAAGGTACAAGACTTGTTTTTATGTATGTAAAGTTGTATCTTTGAAATTACTGGAAAATCAATTACTTTTCAAAACATCATGTATGTCAACGGCATGCCAGAAAAGCAGAGAAAACATCAAACTTCCAGATAGAAGCCAAGCCTTACACAGATCCAGTTCACCCAAAGTCCACGTGTCATTTAGAGGCACCGTGGGAAGGTGATATTAGGAGCCGCTGTCCTCCGTGTTGTGGACGACCTGGATATGGTAGAAACAGTGGGATTTTTGAATTCCAATTTTCCACTTCATGCCACAAAAACACTATTAGAACTCATAAATAAATTCAGTAAAGTTGCAAAATCAATACACAGAAATCAGTTGCATTTCTAAACGCTAATAATGAACCATCAGAAAGAGAAAGAAAGCAACCCTATTTACAACTGCATCAAAAAGAACAAAATACCTGGGAATAAAGTCAACCAAGGAGGTGAAAGACCTGCACACTGAAAACTTTAAGACATTGATGAAGACATTGAAAAACACACCAATAAATGGAAAGATATCCTGTTCTCATGGAATGGAACAATTAATGTTGTTCAAATATCCATGCTACCCAAAGCAGTGGACACAGTGAATGCAATCCCTCCCAAAATTCCATGGTATTTTCCCCCCAAATAGAGCAAATCCTCCTAATATCTGTGGGGAACCACAAAGGACCCCAAATGGCCAAAGAAACCCTGAAAAAAGAGAACGGGCTGGAGGCATCTCCCTCCCTGACGTCACACTCTGCTGAGAAGCTACAGTCACCAAAACAGTGTGGAACTGGCTCAAAACGGGCACAGGGACCAGAGGAACAGGACAGAGAGACCAGAATTCAACCCCCACGGACGGGGTCTGTGAATTTATGACACAGGGACCAAGGACACACCAAGGAGCACGACACTCCCCACCATAAATGGTGCTGGGAAACCTGGACGCCCCATAACTCACGCTGGCTACCCTGCACACAAACCTGAACAAAAACCCAGCTTTCCACGCCAAGCCCTCCCTCGCTCACACGAAGACGGACCCCCTCAACGGTCAGTCGCCCACAGGAAGCTTCTCCCCACTTTTCCTCACCGTCTCTTCACCTTTTCCTCAGGCATCACCTGGGTCCTCAGGAAACCTAGTTCCCTAGTCAGCGTGGACGCAGCCCCACCTTGTCCTGAAGCCGAAACCCCAGCGAGTCCTAAGGAGACGGAGACCGAGCTCCTCTCAGCAGAGACACTGAGCCGGGCGTCCTACCGGAAGGCCTCCGCCCCCGCCCCCGCGCCTGAGGAGGCTCAACTGCTCTCAGCTGACCTCACAATCGAGTTCGCAGGGAACAAGCATGCGCTGTGGGTCAGGGAGGCGAACTCGGCGCCACCCTGTGGTCAGTGCAGGAAATGCAGGCCGCGCCTCCCTCACAGGTCACTGGAGGCAGCGCGCCCTACTGACAGGACTGCTGAATCCATTAAACTGGAAATTCAAACTAAAATGGAGTCTCTATCCCAAAACTTTTCTAAAATTAGTTAAGGAACAATTAATTGGAAACCATTTGGAATGAAGTGAATGTAGATGCAAACTTTACAACTTATACCAAATTCACTCAAAGTTATTCAGAGGCAAATTTTATTGTAGTTTATAATTTATGTTTGGCTGCATTGGGTCTTCGTTGCTGCATGTGGGCTTTCTCTAGTTGCGTCGAGTGGGGCTACTCTTCGTTGCGGTGCACGGGCTTCTCATTGCGGTGGCTTCTCTTGTGGGCGAGCATGGGCTCTAGGCGCGCAGGCTTCAGTAGTTGTGCCACGCAGGCTTGGTTGCTCTGCGGCATGTGGGATCTTCCCGGACCAGGGCTCGAGCCCGTGTCCCCTGCATTGGCAGGCGGACTCTTAACCACTGCGTCACCAGGGAAGTCCCCACAGACAAATTTTAAATACAAAACTATTCAAGGGGCTTCCCTGGTGGTGCAGTGGTTGAGAATCTGCCTGCTAATGCAGGGGACACGGGTTCGAGCCCTGACCTGGGAAGATCCCACATGCCACGGAGCAACTAGGCCCGTGAGCCACAACTATTGAGCCTGCACGTCTGGAGCCTGTGCTCCGCAACAAGAGAGGCCGCGATAGTGAGAGGCCCGTGCACCGCGATGAAGAGTGGCCCCCGCTTGCCACAACTAGAGAAACCCTTCACACAGAAACGAAGACCCAACACAGCCAAAAATAAATTAATTAATTAATCAATTAAACAAAAAAAGCTGTCTCTCAAATTTAACCTCCAGAATATATTCAGGAAAAACGCATAAGCCGTTTTTGGCCAACCAAAGAAGCGGGCAATGCAAATCAACACTACAAAGAGGTATCACTTCGAATCAGAAAAAAGGACCATCCTCACAAAGGGTAAAAACCAGATATGCAGGACAAGGAGAGGAGAAAAGGGAGCCTTGTTACGCTGAAGGGGGGAACGTAAATTGCCAACGGCCACTCTGGAGAAGTGTGCTGTGTTTCCTAAAACATCTAAAAAACAGAGCTACAAAGCATAGGGCGCTTCCACTCATGGGCCTATATGTTGGAAAAACCTAAAATCCACAGGACGCAGGCACCCTGTTTACTGCTGCTATGTTTACAACAGCCTCGACTTGGGTACAACTTAATAGTCCTTGGAAGGAAAAAATGGTGAAAGAAAATTTGGTACTTAAGCACAACGGAATATTACTCAGCCCTGAAATCAATGAAATGAGGCCAGTTGCAGCAACTCAGGGGGACTTATGTATGGTCATTGAGAGTGAAATAAGTTAGACAGCAAGAGAAACTTATCATAAGATATCACTTATAAAGGGAATCTAAAAATCGCCAACCATGAACTGAATTACAAACCGAACACCATCACACATTTACAAAACACACTTATGGCTGCTTAAGGGGAAAAGTGTGGTGCGGTGATGCATAAACCAGGAGGTTGAAATTGGCACAGATACCGTTCCATACGCCAATAATGTAATCGCCAAGACATACTCATTGTTCAAGGAACTGGACTCAGCACACTCTATTCACAGAAAAAACATCTATCTGACTACTAGAAACTAGAAAAGAATTTAATGATGTCTCTCTGTAAGTGACTCAGGTGGATGTACAGCACCAAGAAACACAACATTGCAAATCAGCTACACCCCACTATAAAAATTAATTATAAAAAAAGAAAGACAGTGAGAGAGAGAGGAATTCTTACAAAATTCAATCAGGGGCTGTGATGCAACTGGACTGACCACATCTACACTCACAGCTGAATGGGACGTAAGGCTGGACACCCTAACCCTAAACCCTAATCCTAACCCAACCCTAACCCTACCTTAACCCTAACCCTAACCCAACAGTAACCCTAACCCTAAACCTAAACCCTAACCCTAACCCCTAACCCAAACCCAACCCTAAGCCTAACCCTAACCCCTAGCCCTAGCCCTAGCCCTAACCCCTAACCCTTAACCCCTAACCCCTAACCCTAACCAAGTTCACAAGTAAACTTCTCGCCCACCTGGAGAGAGTGATTTAATTTTAAAGAGTAAAGACACAATCAGCTCAGTAATTGGCCACGGGGATGGAGGGGCCAAGGCTAACCTGAGCTGGAGGAACGTGCGTGCCTGCCTGGATGCTCAGAGGCCAAGGGCTGTTCTGAGACCTGCTTGGACACCCGTGCAGATGGAACAAAGGATCCGTCCAGTCCCAAGAGGGCCCCACCAGCCCTCACGAACGCAACACCAGACTTCCCTGGTGGTGCAGTGGTTAAGAATCCACCTGCCAACGCAGGGGACACGGGTTTGAGCCCTGGTCCGGGAAGATCCCACATGCTGTGGAGCAACTAAGCCCGTGCACCACAACTACTGAGCCTGCGCTCTACAAGCCGCGAGCCACAACTGCTGAAGCCCACGCGCTTAGAGCCTGTGCTCTGCAACAAGAGCAGCCACCGCAATGAGAAGCCCCCACTCGCCGCAACTAGAGAAAGCCTCCGTGCAGCAATGCAGACCCAACACAGCCCCAGATTAATTAATTAATTAATTAAGAAAAAAAAAAAAGGCAGCACCTGGGGGCTGGCAGACTGATGCACCAAGTCTTACATCACGTCTACTTAGTATCCTGCATGTCAGGGCCATGCTGGACCTGGGGCTGCCCACACAGAGTGGGGCCTGCATCACCCTTCCCAGGAGGGAGGGTGGAGGGAAACCCTGCATGACCTCTGAGGCCCTAAGAACCCTTGACTAAGGCTGAGCTCAATTTGACACAGTGGGTGACCAGAGCAGACATTTCATTCATCTATCAATGAGAATCCAGAACTGGAGGAGCAGAAAACAATGGCCTCGCTCAACCTTGACGCTAATCCTGACATCGACCCTAACCCTAAACTCTGATCCTCACCCTAAGCCCTGACCTAACCTTAGCCTAACCCGTACCCTAAACCTGTACCTTACCCTAACCCATGCTCTACCCGCATCCTACCTGTACCCCAATTCTCACCCATACCCTAACACCCACTCTAACACAGAACCCTAACACCCTGAGACCAGAACCATAAACCTTAACCAATAAGCCAAACCATAACCATAAGCAAACCATAAACTATATTCATTAACCATACCCATAAATAACTCATTAAGCATAAAACTTAAACCATCACAGCAACCATAAACCATACACAGCCCCAACCCTCACACCAGCCCCAGCCCTAATGCTAACCCTCCAAACCACTTACACCAAGCCAAGTCTAATCAGATTACACAAATACATCTTGACAAAGAAAACTGGGGAATTCTCTGGTGGCCCAGTGGTTAGGACTCTGTGCTTTCACTGCCAAGGGCTCGGCTTCGATCCCTGACTGGGGAACTAAGATCCCACAAGCCATGGGACGTGGCCAAAATAAATAAATAAGTAGAATGAAATAAAACCACTATTTTAAAAGAGATTTTAAAAATAAAGGAAAAAAAACAAGAAAACTACCCCAGTACAACTTACAAATATGAATGTAAAAACCTATCACACAATAATAGCAACATGAAACCAACAGAACTTTAAATGGATAATGCCATAAGCAAGTATCTCTACACCAGGAATTTCAGGTTGCTCAACATATTAAAAGTAAGCAATGTATTCAACCACAATAATGGTGTGAAGTAAAAACACATAACCATATCAATTCATGCAAAAAATCTACAATGAAAATCCAGTGTTATTTCATGAAAAACACTCAAGAAAGCAGGAATAAAAGGAAATTGGTTCAATAGGGAAAAGAGGAGTACAAAAAGCCACAGCAAACATCGTGCTCAATGTTAAAGACTGAAAGATTTACTCCTGAAATCAGGAACAAGGCCAGGAAGCTGGCCTTCATCACCGTTACTCAATAGTGTACTGGAAGTTCTACCCAGAATCTTGAGGAAAGAAATAAAAGGCATCCATGGGTGAATGGAAAAATTAAAACCGTGTCTCTTCACAGAACATAGGTCACATCATCTTATATATAAAACTACCTATAATCAGCAAAGAAATTATTTGAGCTAATCAACTAATTAATAAGCAAAGTTATAGAACAAAATATCAATTCATGAAAATCTATCTTATATGCATACGCTGGCAAAAAATAATCTGAAAAAGAATTTATGAGAACAATTCCATTTGTAATAATGTCAACATCAATATTTAGGAGTATATTTAATCAAGGTACAAGACTTGTTTTTATGTATGTAAAGTTGTATCTTTGAAATTACTGGAAAATCAATTACTTTTCAAAACATCATGTATGTCAACGGCATGCCAGAAAAGCAGAGAAAACATCAAACTTCCAGATAGAAGCCAAGCCTTACCCAGATCCAGTTCACCCAAAGTCCACGTGTCATTTAGAGACACCGTGGGAAGGTGATATTAGGAGCCGCTGTCCTCCGTGTTGTGGACGACCTGGATATGGTAGAAACAGTGGGATTTTTGAATTCCAATTTTCCACTTCATGCCACAAAAACACTATTAGAACTCATAAATAAATTCAGGAAAGTTGCAAAATCAATACACAGAAATCAGTTGCATTTCTAAACGCTAATAATGAACCATCAGAAAGAGAAAGAAAGCAACCCTATTTACAACTGCATCAAAAAGAACAAAATACCTGGGAATAAAGTCAACCAAGGAGGTGAAAGACCTGCACTCTGAAAACTTTAAGACATTGATGAAGACATTGAAAAACACACCAATAAATGGAAAGATATCCTGTTCTCATGGAATGGAACAATTAATGTTGTTCAAATATCCATGCTACCCAAAGCAGTGGACACAGTGAATGCAATCCCTCCCAAAATTCCATGGTGTTTTCCCCCCAAATAGAGCAAATCCTCCTAATATCTGTGGGGAACCACAAAGGACCCCAAATGGCCAAAGAAACCCTGAAAAAAGAGAACGGGCTGGAGGCATCTCCCTCCCTGACGTCACACTCTGCTGAGAAGCTACAGTCACCAAAACAGTGTGGAACTGGCTCAAAACGGGCACAGGGACCAGAGGAACAGGACAGAGAGACCAGAATTCAACCCCCACGGACGGGGTCTGTGAATTTATGACACAGGGACCAAGGACACACCAAGGAGCACGACACTCCCCACCATAAATGGTGCTGGGAAACCTGGACGCCCCATAACTCACGCTGGCTACCCTGCACACAAACCTGAACAAAAACCCAGCTTTCCACGCCAAGCCCTCCCTCGCTCACACGAAGACGGACCCCCTCAACGGTCAGTCGCCCACAGGAAGCTTCTCCCCACTTTTCCTCACCGTCTCTTCACCTTTTCCTCAGGCATCACCTGGGTCCTCAGGAAACCTAGTTCCCTAGTCAGCGTGGACGCAGCCCCACCTTGTCCTGAAGCCGAAACCCCAGCGAGTCCTAAGGAGACGGAGACCGAGCTCCTCTCAGCAGAGACACTGAGCCGGGCGTCCTACCGGAAGGCCTCCGCCCCCGCCCCCGCGCCTGAGGAGGCTCAACTGCTCTCAGCTGACCTCACAATCGAGTTCGCAGGGAACGAGCATGCGCTGTGGGTCAGGGAGGCGAACTCGGCGCCACCCTGTGGTCAGTGCAGGAAATGCAGGCCGCGCCTCCCTCACAGGTCACTGGAGGCAGCGCGCCCTACTGACAGGACTGCTGAATCCATTAAACTGGAAATTCAAACTAAAATGGAGTCTCTATCCCAAAACTTTTCTAAAATTAGTTAAGGAACAATTAATTGGAAACCATTTGGAATGAAGTGAATGTAGATGCAAACTTTACAACTTATACCAAATTCACTCAAAGTTATTCAGAGGCAAATTTTATTGTAGTTTATAATTTATGTTTGGCTGCATTGGGTCTTCGTTGCTGCATGTGGGCTTTCTCTAGTTGCGTCGAGTGGGGCTACTCTTCGTTGCGGTGCACGGGCTTCTCATTGCGGTGGCTTCTCTTGTGGGCGAGCATGGGCTCTAGGCGCGCAGGCTTCAGTAGTTGTGCCACGCAGGCTTGGTTGCTCTGCGGCCTGTGGGATCTTCCCGGACCAGGGCTCGAGCCCGTGTCCCCTGCATTGGCAGGCGGACTCTTAACCACTGCGTCACCAGGGAAGTCCCCACAGACAAATTTTAAATACAAAACTATTCAAGGGGCTTCCCTGGTGGTGCAGTGGTTGAGAATCTGCCTGCTAATGCAGGGGACACGGGTTCGAGCCCTGACCTGGGAAGATCCCACATGCCGCGGAGCAACTAGGCCCGTGAGCCACAACTATTGAGCCTGCACGTCTGGAGCCTGTGCTCCGCAACAAGAGAGGCCGCGATAGTGAGAGGCCCGTGCACCGCGATGAAGAGTGGCCCCCGCTTGCCACAACTAGAGAAACCCTTCACACAGAAACGAAGACCCAACACAGCCAAAAATAAATTAATTAATTAATCAATTAAACAAAAAAAGCTGTCTCTCAAATTTAACCTCCAGAATATATTCAGGAAAAACGCATAAGCCGTTTTTGGCCAACCAAAGAAGCGGGCAATGCAAATCAACACTACAAAGAGGTATCACTTCGAATCAGAAAAAAGGACCATCCTCACAAAGGGTAAAAACCAGATATGCAGGACAAGGAGAGGAGAAAAGGGAGCCTTGTTACGCTGAAGGGGGGAACGTAAATTGCCAACGGCCACTCTGGAGAAGTGTGCTGTGTTTCCTAAAACATCTAAAAAACAGAGCTACAAAGCATAGGGCGCTTCCACTCATGGGCCTATATGTTGGAAAAACCTAAAATCCACAGGACGCAGGCACCCTGTTTACTGCTGCTATGTTTACAACAGCCTCGACTTGGGTACAACTTAATAGTCCTTGGAAGGAAAAAATGGTGAAAGAAAATTTGGTACTTAAGCACAACGGAATATTACTCAGCCCTGAAATCAATGAAATGAGGCCAGTTGCAGCAACTCAGGGGGACTTATGTATGGTCATTGAGAGTGAAATAAGTTAGACAGCAAGAGAAACTTATCATAAGATATCACTTATAAAGGGAATCTAAAAATCGCCAACCATGAACTGAATTACAAACCGAACACCATCACACATTTACAAAACACACTTATGGCTGCTTAAGGGGAAAAGTGTGGTGCGGTGATGCATAAACCAGGAGGTTGAAATTGGCACAGATACCGTTCCATACGCCAATAATGTAATCGCCAAGACATACTCATTGTTCAAGGAACTGGACTCAGCACACTCTATTCACAGAAAAAACATCTATCTGACTACTAGAAACTAGAAAAGAATTTAATGATGTCTCTCTGTAAGTGACTCAGGTGGATGTACAGCACCAAGAAACACAACATTGCAAATCAGCTACACCCCACTATAAAAATTAATTATAAAAAAAGAAAGACAGTGAGAGAGAGAGGAATTCTTACAAAATTCAATCAGGGGCTGTGATGCAACTGGACTGACCACATCTACACTCACAGCTGAATGGGACGTAAGGCTGGACACCCTAACCCTAAACCCTAATCCTAACCCAACCCTAACCCTACCTTAACCCTAACCCTAACCCAACAGTAACCCTAACCCTAAACCTAAACCCTAACCCTAACCCAACCCTAAGCCTAACCCTAACCCCTAGCCCTAGCCCTAGCCCTAACCCTGACCCTAACCCCTAACCCTTAACCCCTAACCCCTAACCCTAACCAAGTTCACAAGTAAACTTCTCGCCCACCTGGAGAGAGTGATTTAATTTTAAAGAGTAAAGACACAATCAGCTCAGTAATTGGCCACGGGGATGGAGGGGCCAAGGCTAACCTGAGCTGGAGGAACGTGCGTGCCTGCCTGGATGCTCAGAGGCCAAGGGCTGTTCTGAGACCTGCTTGGACACCCGTGCAGATGGAACAAAGGATCCGTCCAGTCCCAAGAGGGCCCCACCAGCCCTCACGAACGCAACACCAGACTTCCCTGGTGGTGCAGTGGTTAAGAATCCACCTGCCAACGCAGGGGACACGGGTTTGAGCCCTGGTCCGGGAAGATCCCACATGCTGTGGAGCAACTAAGCCCGTGCACCACAACTACTGAGCCTGCGCTCTACAAGCCGCGAGCCACAACTGCTGAAGCCCACGCGCTTAGAGCCTGTGCTCTGCAACAAGAGCAGCCACCGCAATGAGAAGCCCCCACTCGCCGCAACTAGAGAAAGCCTCCGTGCAGCAATGCAGACCCAACACAGCCCCAGATTAATTAATTAATTAATTAAGAAAAAAAAAAAAGGCAGCACCTGGGGGCTGGCAGACTGATGCACCAAGTCTTACATCACGTCTACTTAGTATCCTGCATGTCAGGGCCATGCTGGACCTGGGGCTGCCCACACAGAGTGGGGCCTGCATCACCCTTCCCAGGAGGGAGGGTGGAGGGAAACCCTGCATGACCTCTGAGGCCCTAAGAACCCTTGACTAAGGCTGAGCTCAATTTGACACAGTGGGTGACCAGAGCAGACATTTCATTCATCTATCAATGAGAATCCAGAACTGGAGGAGCAGAAAACAATGGCCTCGCTCAACCTTGACGCTAATCCTGACATCGACCCTAACCCTAAACTCTGATCCTCACCCTAAGCCCTGACCTAACCTTAGCCTAACCCGTACCCTAAACCTGTACCTTACCCTAACCCATGCTCTACCCGCATCCTACCTGTACCCCAATTCTCACCCATACCCTAACACCCACTCTAACACAGAACCCTAACACCCTGAGACCAGAACCATAAACCTTAACCAATAAGCCAAACCATAACCATAAGCAAACCATAAACTATATTCATTAACCATACCCATAAATAACTCATTAACCATAAAACTTAAACCATCACAGCAACCATAAACCATACACAGCCCCAACCCTCACACCAGCCCCAGCCCTAATGCTAACCCTCCAAACCACTTACACCAAGCCAAGTCTAATCAGATTACACAAATACATCTTGACAAAGAAAACTGGGGAATTCTCTGGTGGCCCAGTGGTTAGGACTCTGTGCTTTCACTGCCAAGGGCTCGGCTTCGATCCCTGACTGGGGAACTAAGATCCCACAAGCCATGGGACGTGGCCAAAATAAATAAATAAGTAGAATGAAATAAAACCACTATTTTAAAAGAGATTTTAAAAATAAAGGAAAAAAAACAAGAAAACTACCCCAGTACAACTGACAAATATGAATGTAAAAACCTATCACACAATAATAGCAACATGAAACCAACAGAACTTTAAATGGATAATGCCATAAGCAAGTATCTCTACACCAGGAATTTCAGGTTGCTCAACATATTAAAAGTAAGCAATGTATTCAACCACAATAATGGTGTGAAGTAAAAACACATAACCATATCAATTCATGCAAAAAATCTACAATGAAAATCCAGTGTTATTTCATGAAAAACACTCAAGAAAGCAGGAATAAAAGGAAATTGGTTCAATAGGGAAAAGAGGAGTACAAAAAGCCACAGCAAACATCGTGCTCAATGTTAAAGACTGAAAGATTTACTCCTGAAATCAGGAACAAGGCCAGGAAGCTGGCCTTCATCACCGTTACTCAATAGTGTACTGGAAGTTCTACCCAGAATCTTGAGGAAAGAAATAAAAGGCATCCATGGGTGAATGGAAAAATTAAAACCGTGTCTCTTCACAGAACATAGGTCACATCATCTTATATATAAAACTACCTATAATCAGCAAAGAAATTATTTGAGCTAATCAACTAATTAATAAGCAAAGTTATAGAACAAAATATCAATTCATGAAAATCTATCTTATATGCATACGCTGGCAAAAAATAATCTGAAAAAGAATTTATGAGAACAATTCCATTTGTAATAATGTCAACATCAATATTTAGGAGTATATTTAATCAAGGTACAAGACTTGTTTTTATGTATGTAAAGTTGTATCTTTGAAATTACTGGAAAATCAATTACTTTTCAAAACATCATGTATGTCAACGGCATGCCAGAAAAGCAGAGAAAACATCAAACTTCCAGATAGAAGCCAAGCCTTACCCAGATCCAGTTCACCCAAAGTCCACGTGTCATTTAGAGACACCGTGGGAAGGTGATATTAGGAGCCGCTGTCCTCCGTGTTGTGGACGACCTGGATATGGTAGAAACAGTGGGATTTTTGAATTCCAATTTTCCACTTCATGCCACAAAAACACTATTAGAACTCATAAATAAATTCAGGAAAGTTGCAAAATCAATACACAGAAATCAGTTGCATTTCTAAACGCTAATAATGAACCATCAGAAAGAGAAAGAAAGCAACCCTATTTACAACTGCATCAAAAAGAACAAAATACCTGGGAATAAAGTCAACCAAGGAGGTGAAAGACCTGCACTCTGAAAACTTTAAGACATTGATGAAGACATTGAAAAACACACCAATAAATGGAAAGATATCCTGTTCTCATGGAATGGAACAATTAATGTTGTTCAAATATCCATGCTACCCAAAGCAGTGGACACAGTGAATGCAATCCCTCCCAAAATTCCATGGTGTTTTCCCCCCAAATAGAGCAAATCCTCCTAATATCTGTGGGGAACCACAAAGGACCCCAAATGGCCAAAGAAACCCTGAAAAAAGAGAACGGGCTGGAGGCATCTCCCTCCCTGACGTCACACTCTGCTGAGAAGCTACAGTCACCAAAACAGTGTGGAACTGGCTCAAAACGGGCACAGGGACCAGAGGAACAGGACAGAGAGACCAGAATTCAACCCCCACGGACGGGGTCTGTGAATTTATGACACAGGGACCAAGGACACACCAAGGAGCACGACACTCCCCACCATAAATGGTGCTGGGAAACCTGGACGCCCCATAACTCACGCTGGCTACCCTGCACACAAACCTGAACAAAAACCCAGCTTTCCACGCCAAGCCCTCCCTCGCTCACACGAAGACGGACCCCCTCAACGGTCAGTCGCCCACAGGAAGCTTCTCCCCACTTTTCCTCACCGTCTCTTCACCTTTTCCTCAGGCATCACCTGGGTCCTCAGGAAACCTAGTTCCCTAGTCAGCGTGGACGCAGCCCCACCTTGTCCTGAAGCCGAAACCCCAGCGAGTCCTAAGGAGACGGAGACCGAGCTCCTCTCAGCAGAGACACTGAGCCGGGCGTCCTACCGGAAGGCCTCCGCCCCCGCCCCCGCGCCTGAGGAGGCTCAACTGCTCTCAGCTGACCTCACAATCGAGTTCGCAGGGAACGAGCATGCGCTGTGGGTCAGGGAGGCGAACTCGGCGCCACCCTGTGGTCAGTGCAGGAAATGCAGGCCGCGCCTCCCTCACAGGTCACTGGAGGCAGCGCGCCCTACTGACAGGACTGCTGAATCCATTAAACTGGAAATTCAAACTAAAATGGAGTCTCTATCCCAAAACTTTTCTAAAATTAGTTAAGGAACAATTAATTGGAAACCATTTGGAATGAAGTGAATGTAGATGCAAACTTTACAACTTATACCAAATTCACTCAAAGTTATTCAGAGGCAAATTTTATTGTAGTTTATAATTTATGTTTGGCTGCATTGGGTCTTCGTTGCTGCATGTGGGCTTTCTCTAGTTGCGTCGAGTGGGGCTACTCTTCGTTGCGGTGCACGGGCTTCTCATTGCGGTGGCTTCTCTTGTGGGCGAGCATGGGCTCTAGGCGCGCAGGCTTCAGTAGTTGTGCCACGCAGGCTTGGTTGCTCTGCGGCCTGTGGGATCTTCCCGGACCAGGGCTCGAGCCCGTGTCCCCTGCATTGGCAGGCGGACTCTTAACCACTGCGTCACCAGGGAAGTCCCCACAGACAAATTTTAAATACAAAACTATTCAAGGGGCTTCCCTGGTGGTGCAGTGGTTGAGAATCTGCCTGCTAATGCAGGGGACACGGGTTCGAGCCCTGACCTGGGAAGATCCCACATGCCACGGAGCAACTAGGCCCGTGAGCCACAACTATTGAGCCTGCACGTCTGGAGCCTGTGCTCCGCAACAAGAGAGGCCGCGATAGTGAGAGGCCCGTGCACCGCGATGAAGAGTGGCCCCCGCTTGCCACAACTAGAGAAACCCTTCACACAGAAACGAAGACCCAACACAGCCAAAAATAAATTAATTAATTAATCAATTAAACAAAAAAAGCTGTCTCTCAAATTTAACCTCCAGAATATATTCAGGAAAAACGCATAAGCCGTTTTTGGCCAACCAAAGAAGCGGGCAATGCAAATCAACACTACAAAGAGGTATCACTTCGAATCAGAAAAAAGGACCATCCTCACAAAGGGTAAAAACCAGATATGCAGGACAAGGAGAGGAGAAAAGGGAGCCTTGTTACGCTGAAGGGGGGAACGTAAATTGCCAACGGCCACTCTGGAGAAGTGTGCTGTGTTTCCTAAAACATCTAAAAAACAGAGCTACAAAGCATAGGGCGCTTCCACTCATGGGCCTATATGTTGGAAAAACCTAAAATCCACAGGACGCAGGCACCCTGTTTACTGCTGCTATGTTTACAACAGCCTCGACTTGGGTACAACTTAATAGTCCTTGGAAGGAAAAAATGGTGAAAGAAAATTTGGTACTTAAGCACAACGGAATATTACTCAGCCCTGAAATCAATGAAATGAGGCCAGTTGCAGCAACTCAGGGGGACTTATGTATGGTCATTGAGAGTGAAATAAGTTAGACAGCAAGAGAAACTTATCATAAGATATCACTTATAAAGGGAATCTAAAAATCGCCAACCATGAACTGAATTACAAACCGAACACCATCACACATTTACAAAACACACTTATGGCTGCTTAAGGGGAAAAGTGTGGTGCGGTGATGCATAAACCAGGAGGTTGAAATTGGCACAGATACCGTTCCATACGCCAATAATGTAATCGCCAAGACATACTCATTGTTCAAGGAACTGGACTCAGCACACTCTATTCACAGAAAAAACATCTATCTGACTACTAGAAACTAGAAAAGAATTTAATGATGTCTCTCTGTAAGTGACTCAGGTGGATGTACAGCACCAAGAAACACAACATTGCAAATCAGCTACACCCCACTATAAAAATTAATTATAAAAAAAGAAAGACAGTGAGAGAGAGAGGAATTCTTACAAAATTCAATCAGGGGCTGTGATGCAACTGGACTGACCACATCTACACTCACAGCTGAATGGGACGTAAGGCTGGACACCCTAACCCTAAACCCTAATCCTAACCCAACCCTAACCCTACCTTAACCCTAACCCTAACCCAACAGTAACCCTAACCCTAAACCTAAACCCTAACCCTAACCCAACCCTAAGCCTAACCCTAACCCCTAGCCCTAGCCCTAGCCCTAACCCTGACCCTAACCCCTAACCCTTAACCCCTAACCCCTAACCCTAACCAAGTTCACAAGTAAACTTCTCGCCCACCTGGAGAGAGTGATTTAATTTTAAAGAGTAAAGACACAATCAGCTCAGTAATTGGCCACGGGGATGGAGGGGCCAAGGCTAACCTGAGCTGGAGGAACGTGCGTGCCTGCCTGGATGCTCAGAGGCCAAGGGCTGTTCTGAGACCTGCTTGGACACCCGTGCAGATGGAACAAAGGATCCGTCCAGTCCCAAGAGGGCCCCACCAGCCCTCACGAACGCAACACCAGACTTCCCTGGTGGTGCAGTGGTTAAGAATCCACCTGCCAACGCAGGGGACACGGGTTTGAGCCCTGGTCCGGGAAGATCCCACATGCTGTGGAGCAACTAAGCCCGTGCACCACAACTACTGAGCCTGCGCTCTACAAGCCGCGAGCCACAACTGCTGAAGCCCACGCGCTTAGAGCCTGTGCTCTGCAACAAGAGCAGCCACCGCAATGAGAAGCCCCCACTCGCCGCAACTAGAGAAAGCCTCCGTGCAGCAATGCAGACCCAACACAGCCCCAGATTAATTAATTAATTAATTAAGAAAAAAAAAAAAGGCAGCACCTGGGGGCTGGCAGACTGATGCACCAAGTCTTACATCACGTCTACTTAGTATCCTGCATGTCAGGGCCATGCTGGACCTGGGGCTGCCCACACAGAGTGGGGCCTGCATCACCCTTCCCAGGAGGGAGGGTGGAGGGAAACCCTGCATGACCTCTGAGGCCCTAAGAACCCTTGACTAAGGCTGAGCTCAATTTGACACAGTGGGTGACCAGAGCAGACATTTCATTCATCTATCAATGAGAATCCAGAACTGGAGGAGCAGAAAACAATGGCCTCGCTCAACCTTGACGCTAATCCTGACATCGACCCTAACCCTAAACTCTGATCCTCACCCTAAGCCCTGACCTAACCTTAGCCTAACCCGTACCCTAAACCTGTACCTTACCCTAACCCATGCTCTACCCGCATCCTACCTGTACCCCAATTCTCACCCATACCCTAACACCCACTCTAACACAGAACCCTAACACCCTGAGACCAGAACCATAAACCTTAACCAATAAGCCAAACCATAACCATAAGCAAACCATAAACTATATTCATTAACCATACCCATAAATAACTCATTAACCATAAAACTTAAACCATCACAGCAACCATAAACCATACACAGCCCCAACCCTCACACCAGCCCCAGCCCTAATGCTAACCCTCCAAACCACTTACACCAAGCCAAGTCTAATCAGATTACACAAATACATCTTGACAAAGAAAACTGGGGAATTCTCTGGTGGCCCAGTGGTTAGGACTCTGTGCTTTCACTGCCAAGGGCTCGGCTTCGATCCCTGACTGGGGAACTAAGATCCCACAAGCCATGGGACGTGGCCAAAATAAATAAATAAGTAGAATGAAATAAAACCACTATTTTAAAAGAGATTTTAAAAATAAAGGAAAAAAAACAAGAAAACTACCCCAGTACAACTTACAAATATGAATGTAAAAACCTATCACACAATAATAGCAACATGAAACCAACAGAACTTTAAATGGATAATGCCATAAGCAAGTATCTCTACACCAGGAATTTCAGGTTGCTCAACATATTAAAAGTAAGCAATGTATTCAACCACAATAATGGTGTGAAGTAAAAACACATAACCATATCAATTCATGCAAAAAATCTACAATGAAAATCCAGTGTTATTTCATGAAAAACACTCAAGAAAGCAGGAATAAAAGGAAATTGGTTCAATATGGAAAAGAGGAGTACAAAAAGCCACAGCAAACATCGTGCTCAATGTTAAAGACTGAAAGATTTACTCCTGAAATCAGGAACAAGGCCAGGAAGCTGGCCTTCATCACCGTTACTCAATAGTGTACTGGAAGTTCTACCCAGAATCTTGAGGAAAGAAATAAAAGGCATCCATGGGTGAATGGAAAAATTAAAACCGTGTCTCTTCACAGAACATAGGTCACATCATCTTATATATAAAACTACCTATAATCAGCAAAGAAATTATTTGAGCTAATCAACTAATTAATAAGCAAAGTTATAGAACAAAATATCAATTCATGAAAATCTATCTTATATGCATACGCTGGCAAAAAATAATCTGAAAAAGAATTTATGAGAACAATTCCATTTGTAATAATGTCAACATCAATATTTAGGAGTATATTTAATCAAGGTACAAGACTTGTTTTTATGTATGTAAAGTTGTATCTTTGAAATTACTGGAAAATCAATTACTTTTCAAAACATCATGTATGTCAACGGCATGCCAGAAAAGCAGAGAAAACATCAAACTTCCAGATAGAAGCCAAGCCTTACCCAGATCCAGTTCACCCAAAGTCCACGTGTCATTTAGAGACACCGTGGGAAGGTGATATTAGGAGCCGCTGTCCTCCGTGTTGTGGACGACCTGGATATGGTAGAAACAGTGGGATTTTTGAATTCCAATTTTCCACTTCATGCCACAAAAACACTATTAGAACTCATAAATAAATTCAGTAAAGTTGCAAAATCAATACACAGAAATCAGTTGCATTTCTAAACGCTAATAATGAACCATCAGAAAGAGAAAGAAAGCAACCCTATTTACAACTGCATCAAAAAGAACAAAATACCTGGGAATAAAGTCAACCAAGGAGGTGAAAGACCTGCACTCTGAAAACTTTAAGACATTGATGAAGACATTGAAAAACACACCAATAAATGGAAAGATATCCTGTTCTCATGGAATGGAACAATTAATGTTGTTCAAATATCCATGCTACCCAAAGCAGTGGACACAGTGAATGCAATCCCTCCCAAAATTCCATGGTGTTTTCCCCCCAAATAGAGCAAATCCTCCTAATATCTGTGGGGAACCACAAAGGACCCCAAATGGCCAAAGAAACCCTGAAAAAAGAGAACGGGCTGGAGGCATCTCCCTCCCTGACGTCACACTCTGCTGAGAAGCTACAGTCACCAAAACAGTGTGGAACTGGCTCAAAACGGGCACAGGGACCAGAGGAACAGGACAGAGAGACCAGAATTCAACCCCCACGGACGGGGTCTGTGAATTTATGACACAGGGACCAAGGACACACCAAGGAGCACGACACTCCCCACCATAAATGGTGCTGGGAAACCTGGACGCCCCATAACTCACGCTGGCTACCCTGCACACAAACCTGAACAAAAACCCAGCTTTCCACGCCAAGCCCTCCCTCGCTCACACGAAGACGGACCCCCTCAACGGTCAGTCGCCCACAGGAAGCTTCTCCCCACTTTTCCTCACCGTCTCTTCACCTTTTCCTCAGGCATCACCTGGGTCCTCAGGAAACCTAGTTCCCTAGTCAGCGTGGACGCAGCCCCACCTTGTCCTGAAGCCGAAACCCCAGCGAGTCCTAAGGAGACGGAGACCGAGCTCCTCTCAGCAGAGACACTGAGCCGGGCGTCCTACCGGAAGGCCTCCGCCCCCGCCCCCGCGCCTGAGGAGGCTCAACTGCTCTCAGCTGACCTCACAATCGAGTTCGCAGGGAACGAGCATGCGCTGTGGGTCAGGGAGGCGAACTCGGCGCCACCCTGTGGTCAGTGCAGGAAATGCAGGCCGCGCCTCCCTCACAGGTCACTGGAGGCAGCGCGCCCTACTGACAGGACTGCTGAATCCATTAAACTGGAAATTCAAACTAAAATGGAGTCTCTATCCCAAAACTTTTCTAAAATTAGTTAAGGAACAATTAATTGGAAACCATTTGGAATGAAGTGAATGTAGATGCAAACTTTACAACTTATACCAAATTCACTCAAAGTTATTCAGAGGCAAATTTTATTGTAGTTTATAATTTATGTTTGGCTGCATTGGGTCTTCGTTGCTGCATGTGGGCTTTCTCTAGTTGCGTCGAGTGGGGCTACTCTTCGTTGCGGTGCACGGGCTTCTCATTGCGGTGGCTTCTCTTGTGGGCGAGCATGGGCTCTAGGCGCGCAGGCTTCAGTAGTTGTGCCACGCAGGCTTGGTTGCTCTGCGGCATGTGGGATCTTCCCGGACCAGGGCTCGAGCCCGTGTCCCCTGCATTGGCAGGCGGACTCTTAACCACTGCGTCACCAGGGAAGTCCCCACAGACAAATTTTAAATACAAAACTATTCAAGGGGCTTCCCTGGTGGTGCAGTGGTTGAGAATCTGCCTGCTAATGCAGGGGACACGGGTTCGAGCCCTGACCTGGGAAGATCCCACATGCCACGGAGCAACTAGGCCCGTGAGCCACAACTATTGAGCCTGCACGTCTGGAGCCTGTGCTCCGCAACAAGAGAGGCCGCGATAGTGAGAGGCCCGTGCACCGCGATGAAGAGTGGCCCCCGCTTGCCACAACTAGAGAAACCCTTCACACAGAAACGAAGACCCAACACAGCCAAAAATAAATTAATTAATTAATCAATTAAACAAAAAAAGCTGTCTCTCAAATTTAACCTCCAGAATATATTCAGGAAAAACGCATAAGCCGTTTTTGGCCAACCAAAGAAGCGGGCAATGCAAATCAACACTACAAAGAGGTATCACTTCGAATCAGAAAAAAGGACCATCCTCACAAAGGGTAAAAACCAGATATGCAGGACAAGGAGAGGAGAAAAGGGAGCCTTGTTACGCTGAAGGGGGAACGTAAATTGCCAACGGCCACTCTGGAGAAGTGTGCTGTGTTTCCTAAAACATCTAAAAAACAGAGCTACAAAGCATAGGGCGCTTCCACTCATGGGCCTATATGTTGGAAAAACCTAAAATCCACAGGACGCAGGCACCCTGTTTACTGCTGCTATGTTTACAACAGCCTCGACTTGGGTACAACTTAATAGTCCTTGGAAGGAAAAAATGGTGAAAGAAAATTTGGTACTTAAGCACAACGGAATATTACTCAGCCCTGAAATCAATGAAATGAGGCCAGTTGCAGCAACTCAGGGGGACTTATGTATGGTCATTGAGAGTGAAATAAGTTAGACAGCAAGAGAAACTTATCATAAGATATCACTTATAAAGGGAATCTAAAAATCGCCAACCATGAACTGAATTACAAACCGAACACCATCACACATTTACAAAACACACTTATGGCTGCTTAAGGGGAAAAGTGTGGTGCGGTGATGCATAAACCAGGAGGTTGAAATTGGCACAGATACCGTTCCATACGCCAATAATGTAATCGCCAAGACATACTCATTGTTCAAGGAACTGGACTCAGCACACTCTATTCACAGAAAAAACATCTATCTGACTACTAGAAACTAGAAAAGAATTTAATGATGTCTCTCTGTAAGTGACTCAGGTGGATGTACAGCACCAAGAAACACAACATTGCAAATCAGCTACACCCCACTATAAAAATTAATTATAAAAAAAGAAAGACAGTGAGAGAGAGAGGAATTCTTACAAAATTCAATCAGGGGCTGTGATGCAACTGGACTGACCACATCTACACTCACAGCTGAATGGGACGTAAGGCTGGACACCCTAACCCTAAACCCTAATCCTAACCCAACCCTAACCCTACCTTAACCCTAACCCTAACCCAACAGTAACCCTAACCCTAAACCTAAACCCTAACCCTAACCCCTAACCCAAACCCAACCCTAAGCCTAACCCTAACCCCTAGCCCTAGCCCTAGCCCTAACCCCTAACCCTTAACCCCTAACCCCTAACCCTAACCAAGTTCACAAGTAAACTTCTCGCCCACCTGGAGAGAGTGATTTAATTTTAAAGAGTAAAGACACAATCAGCTCAGTAATTGGCCACGGGGATGGAGGGGCCAAGGCTAACCTGAGCTGGAGGAACGTGCGTGCCTGCCTGGATGCTCAGAGGCCAAGGGCTGTTCTGAGACCTGCTTGGACACCCGTGCAGATGGAACAAAGGATCCGTCCAGTCCCAAGAGGGCCCCACCAGCCCTCACGAACGCAACACCAGACTTCCCTGGTGGTGCAGTGGTTAAGAATCCACCTGCCAACGCAGGGGACACGGGTTTGAGCCCTGGTCCGGGAAGATCCCACATGCTGTGGAGCAACTAAGCCCGTGCACCACAACTACTGAGCCTGCGCTCTACAAGCCGCGAGCCACAACTGCTGAAGCCCACGCGCTTAGAGCCTGTGCTCTGCAACAAGAGCAGCCACCGCAATGAGAAGCCCCCACTCGCCGCAACTAGAGAAAGCCTCCGTGCAGCAATGCAGACCCAACAGAGCCCCAGATTAATTAATTAATTAATTAAGAAAAAAAAAAAAGGCAGCACCTGGGGGCTGGCAGACTGATGCACCAAGTCTTACATCACGTCTACTTAGTATCCTGCATGTCAGGGCCATGCTGGACCTGGGGCTGCCCACACAGAGTGGGGCCTGCATCACCCTTCCCAGGAGGGAGGGTGGAGGGAAACCCTGCATGACCTCTGAGGCCCTAAGAACCCTTGACTAAGGCTGAGCTCAATTTGACACAGTGGGTGACCAGAGCAGATATTTCATTCATCTATCAATGAGAATCCAGAACTGGAGGAGCAGAAAACAATGGCCTCGCTCAACCTTGACGCTAATCCTGACATCGACCCTAACCCTAAACTCTGATCCTCACCCTAAGCCCTGACCTAACCTTAGCCTAACCCGTACCCTAAACCTGTACCTTACCCTAACCCATGCTCTACCCGCATCCTACCTGTACCCCAATTCTCACCCATACCCTAACACCCACTCTAACACAGAACCCTAACACCCTGAGACCAGAACCATAAACCTTAACCAATAAGCCAAACCATAACCATAAGCAAACCATAAACTATATTCATTAACCATACCCATAAATAACTCATTAACCATAAAACTTAAACCATCACAGCAACCATAAACCATACACAGCCCCAACCCTCACACCAGCCCCAGCCCTAATGCTAACCCTCCAAACCACTTACACCAAGCCAAGTCTAATCAGATTACACAAATACATCTTGACAAAGAAAACTGGGGAATTCTCTGGTGGCCCAGTGGTTAGGACTCTGTGCTTTCACTGCCAAGGGCTCGGCTTCGATCCCTGACTGGGGAACTAAGATCCCACAAGCCATGGGACATGGCCAAAATAAATAAATAAGTAGAATGAAATAAAACCACTATTTTAAAAGAGATTTTAAAAATAAAGGAAAAAAAACAAGAAAACTACCCCAGTACAACTTACAAATATGAATGTAAAAATCTATCACACAATAATAGCAACATGAAACCAACAGAACTTTAAATGGATAATGCCATAAGCAAGTATCTCTACACCAGGAATTTCAGGTTGCTCAACATATTAAAAGTAAGCAATGTATTCAACCACAATAATGGTGTGAAGTAAAAACACATAACCATATCAATTCATGCAAAAAATCTACAATGAAAATCCAGTGTTATTTCATGAAAAGCACTCAAGAAAGCAGGAATAAAAGGAAATTGGTTCAATAGGGAAAAGAGGAGTACAAAAAGCCACAGCAAACATCGTGCTCAATGTTAAAGACTGAAAGATTTACTCCTGAAATCAGGAACAAGGCCAGGAAGCTGGCCTTCATCACCGTTACTCAATAGTGTACTGGAAGTTCTACCCAGAATCTTGAGGAAAGAAATAAAAGGCATCCATGGGTGAATGGAAAAATTAAAACCGTGTCTCTTCACAGAACATAGGTCACATCATCTTATATATAAAACTACCTATAATCAGCAAAGAAATTATTTGAGCTAATCAACTAATTAATAAGCAAAGTTATAGAACAAAATATCAATTCATGAAAATCTATCTTATATGCATACGCTGGCAAAAAATAATCTGAAAAAGAATTTATGAGAACAATTCCATTTGTAATAATGTCAACATCAATATTTAGGAGTATATTTAATCAAGGTACAAGACTTGTTTTCATGTATGTAAAGTTGTATGTTTGAAATTACTGGAAAGTCAATTACTTTTCAAAACATCATGTATGTCAATAGCATGCCAGAAAAGCAGAGAAAACATCAAACTTCCAGATAGAAGCCAAGCCTTACCCAGATCCAGTTCACCCAAAGTCCACGTGTCATTTAGAGGCACCGTGGGAAGGTTATATTAGGAGCCGCTGTCCTCCGTGTTGTGGACGACCTGGATATGGTAGAAACAGTGGGATTTTGAATTCCAATTTTCCACTTCATGCCACAAAAACACTATTAGAACTCATAAATAAATTCAGGAAAGTTGCAAAATCAATACACAGAAATCAGTTGCATTTCTAAACGCTAATAATGAACCATCAGAAAGAGAAAGAAAGCAACCCTATTTACAACTGCATCAAAAAGAACAAAATACCTGGGAATAAAGTCAACCAAGGAGGTGAAAGACCTGCACTCTGAAAACTTTAAGACATTGATGAAGACATTGAAAAACACACCAATAAATGGAAAGATATCCTGTTCTCATGGAATGGAACAATTAATGTTGTTCAAATATCCATGCTACCCAAAGCAGTGGACACAGTGAATGCAATCCCTCCCAAAATTCCATGGTATTTTCCCCCCAAATAGAGCAAATCCTCCTAATATCTGTGGGGAACCACAAAGGACCCCAAATGGCCAAAGAAACCCTGAAAAAAGAGAACGGGCTGGAGGCATCTCCCTCCCTGACGTCACACTCTGCTGAGAAGCTACAGTCACCAAAACAGTGTGGAACTGGCTCAAAACGGGCACAGGGACCAGAGGAACAGGACAGAGAGACCAGAATTCAACCCCCACGGACGGGGTCGTTGAATTTATGACACAGGGACCAAGGACACACCAAGGAGCACGACACTCCCCACCATAAATGGTGCTGGGAAAACTGGACGCCCCATAACTCATGCTGGCTACCCTGCACACAAACCTGAACAAAAACCCAGCTTTCCACGCCAAGCCCTCCCTCGCTCACACGAAGACAGACCCCCTCAACGGTCAGTCGCCCACAGGAAGCTTCTCCCCACTTTTCCTCACCGTCTCTTCACCTTTTCCTCAGGCATCACCTGGGTCCTCAGGAAACCTAGTTCCCTAGTCAGCGTGGACGCAGCCCCACTTTGTCCTGAAGCCGAAACCCCAGCGAGTCCTAAGGAGACGGAGACCGAGCTCCTCTCAGCAGAGACACTGAGCCGGGCGTCCTACCCGAAGGCCCCCGCCCCCGCCCCCGCGCCTGAGGAGGCTCAACTGCTCTCAGCTGACCTCACAATCGAGTTCGCAGGGAAGGAGCATGCGCTGTGGGTCAGAGAGGCGAACTCGGCGCCACCCTGTGGTCAGTGCAGGAAGTGCAGGCCGCGCCTCCCTCACAGGTCACTGGAGGCAGCGCGCCCTACTGACAGGACTGCTGAATCCATTAAACTGGAAATTCAAACTAAAATGGAGTCTCTATCCCAAAACTTTTCTAAAATTAGTTAAGGAACAATTAATTGGAAACCATTTGGAATGAAGTGAATGTAGATGCAAACTTTACAACTTATACCAAATTCACTCAAAGTTATTCAGAGGCAAATTTTATTGTAGTTTATAATTTATGTTTGGCTGCATTGGGTCTTCGTTGCTGCATGTGGGCTTTCTCTAGTTGCGTCGAGTGGGGCTACTCTTCGTTGCGGTGCACGGGCTTCTCATTGCGGTGGCTTCTCTTGTGGGCGAGCATGGGCTCTAGGCGCGCAGGCTTCAGTAGTTGTGCCACGCAGGCTTGGTTGCTCTGCGGCATGTGGGATCTTCCCGGACCAGGGCTCGAGCCCGTGTCCCCTGCATTGGCAGGCGGACTCTTAACCACTGCGTCACCAGGGAAGTCCCCACAGACAAATTTTAAATACAAAACTATTCAAGGGGCTTCCCTGGTGGCGCAGTGGTAGAGAATCTGCCTGCCAATGCAGGGGACACGGGTTCGTGCCCTGGTCTGAGAGGATCACACATGCCGCGGAGAAACTGGGCCCGTGGGCCACAATGACTGAACCTGCGCGTCTGGAGCCTGTGCTCCGCAACAAGAGAGGCCGCGATAGAGAGAGGCCCGCGCACCGCGATGAAGAGTGGCCCCATTTGCCGCAACTGGAATGAGCCCTAGCACAGAAACGGAGACACAACATAGCGATCAATCAATCAAAAAATAAATCTTAAAAATAAATAAAAAATAAAAAAATAAAATAAAATCAAGCGGAACAGCGACTAAGACCTCATGGAAACGGCTGCATGCCTCCCTTTCTGCGCGGCTACTCAGGGACTTACCTCGAGGCCAGTACTCACGTTGAGTTTCCCTTTAGCTCTAGAGCGTGGCAGGATGAGCTCCACCCCGGCCATCGAAGCAGCCGGCATAGCTAGAGAAAACTCATTTTCTACCCAGAGCCATGCCTACAGTGGCTAGTGGCCTGTCAACAGCAGTCAATTTCAAGTAGCTTCAAGGCAGCATGAATGGAGCTTTCAAAATGGGAAAGCAACGCTAGTTCCATCAGGCCCCCATTTCCAAGGGCACACTCAGTATATATCCCGGTGCTTTCTAACAAGTCCAGAGAGACACAGGTTACCCAGTGGTTCCTTCCCTGAATCAACTCCTCGAAGCAGGGTGTTCTGCAAATAGCGAACTGCCTCAACGAAGGAACGCCCCAGCTAGGCCTCCGGGCCCATGGCTCTTCAAAAGCCTGCAGTGTTACCCGAGGAACTGGACTTTAGTTGCAGTCGGAACGCAAGCCGACTTTCTCTTGGAGGCAGGGTGACTTCAGGCAGGGACTCCCAGATGGAATAGTAAGCCGAGGGTTTTTCTCAGTGCAGCTCAGACTTGGGCAATGAGCCAGACTTGCACGGCACGTTGGACCTGCTAGAACTGTGTCCGTGGACATGTTCGAGTGCTGGGGAAATCAAGCTGTCCCAAGAAGGAGTGCAGTGTGTTGCCCTACACTCGGCATACACAGAGTGGCGCCGAAGGGCTATGGGCATGGATGTGGCTTAGCGGGCCCATGTGGGCCTGGGGGTACTCAGTGCTCTTGCAGGAAATAGGGTGCCCACGCGAGGCTCCTAGATGTCCTGCAAAGCGTACTGACATTAAAATAATGCAGAGCAGGGGTTTCCCTTGTGGTGCAATGTTTGGCAATCCACTGGCCGATGCAGGGGACATGGGTTTGAGCCCTGGTCCAGCAAGATCTCACATGCTGCGGAGCACCTAAGCCCGTGCACCACAATGACTGAGCCTGTGCTCTAGAGCCCGGGAGCCACAACGACTGAGCCCGCATGCCAGAACTAGTGAAGTGTACGTGCCTAGAGCCTGTGCTCCACAACAAGAGGAGTCACCGCAATGAGAAGCCCGTGCACCACAACGAAGAGTAGCCCCCGCTCGCTGCAACTAGAGAAAGCTCACGTGCAGCAACGAGGACCCAGCACAGTCAAAAAAAAGATAAATTAAATAAATAAATAAATAGATAGATAGACAGATAGATAAACAAATAAATAAATAAATAAACTACTGCAGAGCAGTGGCTATGGCCTCCTGAAAACTGCTGCACGCCTCCGCTTCTGCACGGCAATTCAGGGCCTTACCTCGAGGCAAGTGCTCACGCTAAGTGTCCCGTTAGCGCCACAGCATGGTAGGATGCTGACTTTCTCCTCGAGCAGAGTGACTTCAGGTACGAGGCCCTCGAAGAATTCTACGCAGAGTGTTTTCTCATGGCAGCTCAGACGGGGACCGTGACAAACACTTCCAGGGCACGTCGTACTGGCTAGAAATGTGGTCCTGAGGCTGTTCCAGTGTTCTGGAAATGTAGCTCTCCTTAAGGAACGTGCAGTGTGTTGCCCATCACTCGGCATACAGAGAGGGCCTCCGAGGGACCGACCTTTGGGCCTCGATGTTGCTCAGCAGGCCCACAGGAGTCTGGAGGTACTCAGGGATCTTGGAGGGAAAATGATGCACACCCGAGGGGCCTACGAGTCCTGAAAAGGGTACTGCCTTTAAAATAAAGCAGAACAGGGTCTTCCCTGGTGGCGCAGTCATTGAAAATCTTCCTGCCAATGCAGGGGACACGGGTTCGAGCCCTGGTCTGAGAGGACCACACATGCCACGGAGAAACTGGGCCCGTGAGCCACAACTACTGACCCTGCGCGTCTGGAGCCTGTGCTCCGCAACAAGAGAGGCCGCGATAGTGAGAGGCCCATGCAGCGCGATGAAGAGTGGCCCCATTTGCCGCAACTGGAGAGAGCCCTAGCACAGAAACGAAGACCCAACATAGCGATCAATCAATTAAAAAATAAATCTTAAAAAAACAATAAAACATTAAAACAATAAAATAAAATAAAGCAGAACAGCGACTAAGACCTCGTGGAAATGGCTGCATGCCTCCATTTCTGCGCGGCTACTCAGGGACTTACCTCGAGGCCAGTACTCACGTTGAGTTTCCCTTTAGGTCTAGAGCGTGGCAGGATGAGCTCCACCCCGGCCATCGAAGCACCCGGCTTAGCTAGAGAAAACTCCTTTTCTTCCCAGAGCCATTCCTACAGTGGCTAGAGGCCTGTCAACAGCAGTCAATTTCAAGTAGCTTCAAGGCAGCATGAATGGAGCTTTCAAAATGGGAAAGCAAGGCTAGTTCCATCAGGCCCCCATTTCCACGGGCACACGCAGCATACATCCCTGTGCTTTCTAACAAGTCCAAACAGACACAGGTTACCCAGTGGTTCTTTACCTGAATTAACTCCTCGAAGCAGGGTGTTCTTCAAATAGCCAACTGTCTCAACCAAGGATCGCCCCAGCTAAGCCTCCGGGCCCGTGGCTCTTCAAAACCCTGCAGTGTTACACGAGGAACTGGGCTTTAGTTGCAGTCGGAACGCAGGCTGACATTCTCCTGGAGGCAGGGTGACTTCAGGCAGGGGGTCCCAGATGGAATGTGAAGCTGAGGGTTATTCTCAGTGCAGCTCAGACTAGGGTAATGAGGCAGACTTGCACGGAATGTTGGACCTGCTAGAAAGGTGTTCGTCGACCTGTGGGAGTGTTGAGGAAATCAAGCCGTCCCAAGAAGGAGTGCAGTCTGTTGCCCTACACTCGGCATACTCAGAGTGGCTCCGAAGGGCTACGGGACTGGATGTGGCTTAGCAGGCCCATGGGGGCCTGACGGTACTCAGTGTTCTTGCAGGGAATAGGGTGCCCACGCGGGGTTCCTAGACGTCCTGCAAAGCGTACTGACATTAAAACAATGCAGAGCAGCGGCTATGGCCTCATGGAAAATGCTGCACGCCTCCTCTTCTGCATGGCAATTCAGGGCCTTAACTTGAGGCACGTGCTCTAGCTGAGTGTCCCGTTAGCGACACAGCATGGTAGGATGCTGACTTTCTCCTCGAGCAGCGTGACTTCAGGTACGAGGTCCTCGAAGAATTCTAAGCGGAGTGTTTTCTCATGGCAGCTCATACGGGGGCCATGACGAACACTTCCATGGCACGTCGCACTGCCTAGAGATGTGGTCCTGAGGCTGTTCCAGTGCTCTGGAAATGTAGCTCTCCTTAAGGAACGAGCAGTGTGTTGCCCATCACTCGGCATACACAGAGGGCCTCCGAGGGACCGACCTTCGGGCCTCGATGTTGCTCAGCAGGCCCACAGGGGTCTGGAGGTACTCACTGATCTTGGAGAGAAAATGATGCACACCCGAGGGGCCTAGGAGTCCTGAAAAGGGTACTTCCTTTAAAATAAAGCAGAACAGGGGCTTCCCTGGTGGCGCAGTGGTTGAGAATCTGCCTGCCAATGCAGGGTACACGGGTGCGAGCCCTGGTCTGGGAGGATCCCACATGCCGCGGAGCAACCGGGCCCGTGAGCCACAATTACTGAGCCTGCGCCTCTGGAGCCTGTGCTCCACAACAAGAGAGGCCGCGATAGTGAGAGGCCTACGCACCGCGATGAAGAGTCGCCCCCACTTACCGCAACTGGAGAGGGCCCTAGCACAGAAACGAAGACCCAATATAGCAATCAATCAATCAATACATAAATCTTAAAAAAACAATAAAACATTAAAACAATAAAATAAAATAAAGCAGAACAGCGACTAAGACCTCGTGGAAAGGGCTGCATGCCTCCATTTCTGCGCGGCTACTCAGGGACTTACCTCGAGGCCAATACTCACGTTGAGTTTCCCTTTAGCTCTAGAGCGTGGCAGGATGAGCTCCACCCCGGCCATCGAAGCACCCGGCTTAGCTAGAGAAAACTCCTTTTCTTCCCAGAGCCATTCCTACAGTGGCTAGAGGCCTGTCAACAGCAGTCAATTTCAAGTAGCTTCAAGGCAGCATGAATGGAGCTTTCAAAATGGGAAAGCAAGGCTAGTTCCATCAGGCCCCCATTTCCACGTGCACACGCAGCATACATCCCTGTGCTTTCTAACAAGTCCAAACAGACACAGGTGACCCAGTGGTTCTTTCCCTGAATCAACTCCTCGAAGCAGGGTGTTCTTCAAATAGCGAACTGTCTCAACCAAGGATCGCCCCAGCTAAGCCTCCGGGCCCGTGGCTCTTCAAAACCCTGCAGTGTTACACGAGGAACTGGGCTTTAGTTGCAGTCGGAACGCAGGCTGACATTCTCCTGGAGGCAGGGTGACTTCAGGCAGGGGGTCCCAGATGGAATGCGAAGCTGAGGGTTATTCTCAGTGCAGCTCAGACTAGGGTAATGAGACAGACTTGCACGGAATGTTGGACCTGCTAGAAAGGTGTTCGTCGACCTGTGGGAGTGTTGAGGAAATCAAGCCGTCCCAAGAAGGAGTGCAGTCTGTTGCCCTACACTCGGCATACTCAGAGTTGCTCCGAAGGGCTACGGGCCTGGATGTGGCATAGCGGGCCCACGGGGGCCTGGGGTTACTCAGTGTTCTTGCAGGGAATAGGGTTCCCACGCGAGGCTCCTAGATGTCCTGCAAAGCGGACTGACGTTAAAATAATGCAGAGCAGGGGCTTCGCTTGTGGTGCAGTGGTTGGGAATCCACCTGCCGATGCAGGGGACATGGGTTCGAGCCTTGGTCCACCAAGATCTCACATGCTGCGGAGCAATTAAGCCCGTGCTCCACAACGACTGAGCCTGCGCTCTAGAGTCCGGGAGCCACAACGACTCAGCCCGCATGCCACAACTACTGAAGTCCACGTGCCTAGAGCTTCTGCTCCACAACAAGAGGAGCCACCGCAATGAGAAGCCCGAGCACCGCAACGAAGAGTAGCCCCCGCTCGCTGCAACTAGAGAACGCTCACATGCAGCAACGAAGACCCAACACAGTAAAACAAAAATGATAAATTACATAAGAAAATAAAGAACTAGATAGACAGATAGATAAACAAATGAATAAATAAATAAACTAACGCTGAGCAGGGGCTACGGCCTCCTGAAAACTGCAGCACGCCTCCGCTTCTGCACGGCAATTCAGGGCCTTACCTCGAGGCAAGTGCTCACACTGAGTGTCCCGTTAGCGCCACAGCATGGTAGGATGCTGGCTTTCTCCTCGAGCAGAGTGACTTCAGGTACGAGGTCCTCGAAGAATTCTAAGCACAGTGTTTTCTCATGGAAGCTCAGACGGGGGCCATGACGAACACTTCCATGGCACGTCGCACTGCCTAGAAATGTGGTCCTGAGGCTGTTCCAGTGCTCTGGAAATGTAGCTCTCCTTAAGGAACGAGCAGTGTGTTGCCCATCACTCGGCATACACAGAGGGCCTCCGAGGGACCGACCTTTGGGCCTCGACGTTGCTCAGCAGGCCCACAGGGGTCTGCAGGCACTCAGAGATCCTGGAGGGAAAATGATGCACACCCGAGGGGCCTAGGAGTCCTGAAAAGGGTACTTCCTTTAAAATAAAGCAGAAGAGGGGCTTCCCTGATGGCGCAGTGGTTGAGAATCTGCCTGCCAATGCAGGGTACACGGGTTGGAGCCTTGGTCTGGGAGGATTCCACATGCTGCGGAACAACTGGGCCCGTGAGCCACAACTACTGAGCCTGCGCCTCTGGAGCCTGTGCTCCGCAACAAGAGAGGCCGCGATACTGAGAGGCCTACGCACCGCGATGAAGAGTGGCCCCCACTTACCGCAACTGGAGAGAGCCCTAGCACAGAAACGAAGACACAACATAGCAAGCAATCAATCAATACATAAATCTTAAAAAAACAATAAAACATTAAAAAAATAAAATACAATAAAGCAGAACAGCGACTAAGACCTCGTGGAAAGGGCTGCATGCCTCCTTTTCTGCGCGGCTACTCAGGGACTTACCTCGAGGCCAGTACTCACGTTGAGTTTCCATTTAGCTCTAGAGCGTGGCAGGATGAGCTCCACCCTGGCCATCGAAGCACCCGGCTTAGCTAGAGAAAACTCCTTTTCTTCCCAGAGCCATGCCTACAGTGGCTAGTGGCCTGTCAACAGCAGTCAATTTCAAGTAGCTTCAAGGCAGCATGAATGGAGCTTTCAAAATGGGAAAGCAAGGCTAGTTCCATCAGGCCCCCATTTCCACGGGCACACACAGCATACATCCCTGTGCTTTCTAACAAGTCCAAACAGACACAGGTTACCCAGTGGTACCTTCCCTGAATCAACTCCTCGAAGCAGGGTGTTCTGCAAATAGCGAACTGCCTCAACCAAGGAACGCCCCAGGTAAGCCTCCGGGCCCGTGGCTCTTCAAAAGCCTGCAGTGTTACACGAGGAACTGGGCTTTAGGTGCAGTCGGAACGCAGGCCGACATTCTCCTGGAGGCAGGGTGACTTCAGGCAGGGGGTACCAGATGGAATGCGAAGCCGAGGGTTATTCTCAGTGCAGCTCAGACTAGGGCAATGAGTCAGACTTGCACGGAATGTTGGACCTGCTAGAAAGGTGTTCGTCGACCTGTGGGAGTGTTGAAGGAATCAAGCTGTCCCAAGAAAGAGTGCCGTCTGTTGCCCTACACTCGGCATACACAGAGTGGCTCCGAAGGGCTACGGGCCTGGATGTGGCTTAGCAGGCCCATGGGGGCCTGACGGTACTCAGTGTTCTTGCAGGGAATAGGGTGCCCACGCGGGGTTCCTAGACGTCCTGCAAAGCGTACTGACATTAAAACAATGCAGAGCAGCGGCTATGGCCTCATGGAAAATGCTGCACGCCTCCTCTTCTGCATGGCAATTCAGGGCCTTAACTTGAGGCACGTGCTTTGGCTGAGTGTCCCGTTAGCGACACAGCATGGTAGGATGCTGACTTTCTCCTCGAGCAGCGTGACTTCAGGTACAAGGTCCTCGAAGAATTCTAAGCGGAGTGTTTTCTCATGGCAGCTCAGACGGGGGCCATGACGAACACTTCCATGGCACGTCGCACTGCCTAGAGATGTGGTCCTGAGGCTGTTCCAGTGCTCTGGAAATGTAGCTCTCCTTAAGGAACGAGCAGTGTGTTGCCCATCACTCGGCATACACAGAGGGCCTCCGAGGGACCGACCTTCGGGCCTCGATGTTGCTCAGCAGGCCCACAGGGGTCTGGAGGTACTCACTGATCTTGGAGAGAAAATGATGCACACCCGAGGGGCCTAGGAGTCCTGAAAAGGGTACTTCCTTTAAAATAAAGCAGAACAGGGGCTTCCCTGGTGGCGCAGTGGTTGAGAATCTGCCTGCCAATGCAGGGTACACGGGTGCGAGCCCTGGTCTGGGAGGATCCCACATGCCGCAGAGCAACCGGGCCCGTGAGCCACAATTACTGAGCCTGCGCCTCTGGAGCCTGTGCTCCACAACAAGAGAGGCCGCGATAGTGAGAGGCCTACGCACCGCGATGAAGAGTCGCCCCCACTTACCGCAACTGGAGAGGGCCCTAGCACAGAAACGAAGACCCAATATAGCAATCAATCAATCAATACATAAATCTTAAAAAAACAATAAAACATTAAAACAATAAAATAAAATAAAGCAGAACAGCGACTAAGACCTCGTGGAAAGGGCTGCATGCCTCCATTTCTGCGCGGCTACTCAGGGACTTACCTCGAGGCCAATACTCACGTTGAGTTTCCCTTTAGCTCTAGAGCGTGGCAGGATGAGCTCCACCCCGGCCATCGAAGCACCCGGCTTAGCTAGAGAAAACTCCTTTTCTTCCCAGAGCCATTCCTACAGTGGCTAGAGGCCTGTCAACAGCAGTCAATTTCAAGTAGCTTCAAGGCAGCATGAATGGAGCTTTCAAAATGGGAAAGCAAGGCTAGTTCCATCAGGCCCCTATTTCCACGGGCACACGCAGCATACATCCCTGTGCTTTCTAACAAGTCCAAACAGACACAGGTTACCCAGTGGTTCTTTCCCTGAATCAACTCCTCGAAGCAGGGTGTTCTTCAAATAGCGAACTGTCTCAACCAAGGATCGCCCCAGCTAAGCCTCCGGGCCCGTGGCTCTTCAAAACCCTGCAGTGTTACACGAGGAACTGGGCTTTAGTTGCAGTCGGAACGCAGGCTGACATTCTCCTGGAGGCAGGGTGACTTCAGGCAGGGGGTCCCAGATGGAATGCGAAGCTGAGGGTTATTCTCAGTGCAGCTCAGACTAGGGTAATGAGACAGACTTGCACGGAATGTTGGACCTGCTAGAAAGGTGTTCGTCGACCTGTGGGAGTGTTGAGGAAATCAAGCCGTCCCAAGAAGGAGTGCAGTCTGTTGCCCTACACTCGGCATACTCAGAGTGGCTCCGAAGGGCTATGGGCCTGGATGTGGCATAGCGGGCCCACGGGGGCCTGGGGTTACTCAGTGTTCTTGCAGGGAATAGGGTGCCCACGCGAGGCTCCTAGATGTCCTGCAAAGCGGACTGACGTTAAAATAATGCAGAGCAGGGGCTTCGCTTGTGGTGCAGTGGTTGGGAATCCACCTGCCGATGCAGGGGACATGGGTTCGAGCCTTGGTCCACTAAGATCTCACATGCTGCGGAGCAACTAAGCCCGTGCTCCACAACGACTGAGCCTGCGCTCTAGAGTCCGGGAGCCACAACGACTCAGCCCGCATGCCACAACTACTGAAGTCCACGTGCCTAGAGCTTCTGCTCCACAACAAGAGGAGCCACCGCAATGAGAAGCCCGAGCACCGCAACGAAGAGTAGCCCCCGCTCGCTGCAACTAGAGAACGCTCACATGCAGCAACGAAGACCCAACACAGTAAAACAAAAATGATAAATTACATAAGAAAATAAAGAACTAGATAGACAGATAGATAAACAAATGAATAAATAAATAAACTAACGCTGAGCAGGGGCTACGGCCTCCTGAAAACTGCAGCACGCCTCCGCTTCTGCACGGCAATTCAGGGCCTTACCTCGAGGCAAGTGCTCACACTGAGTGTCCCGTTAGCGCCACAGCATGGTAGGATGCTGGCTTTCTCCTCGAGCAGAGTGACTTCAGGTACGAGGTCCTCGAAGAATTCTAAGCACAGTGTTTTCTCATGGAAGCTCAGACGGGGGCCATGAAGAACACTTCCATGGCACGTCGCACTGCCTAGAAATGTGGTCCTGAGGCTGTTCCAGTGCTCTGGAAATGTAGCTCTCCTTAAGGAACGAGCAGTGTGTTGCCCATCACTCGGCATACACAGAGGGCCTCCGAGGGACCGACCTTTGGGCCTCGACGTTGCTCAGCAGGCCCACAGGGGTCTGCAGGCACTCAGAGATCCTGGAGGGAAAATGATGCACACCCGAGGGGCCTAGGAGTCCTGAAAACGGTACTTCCTTTAAAATAAAGCAGAAGAGGGGCTTCCCTGATGGCGCAGTGGTTGAGAATCTGCCTGCCAATGCAGGGTACACGGGTTGGAGCCTTGGTCTGGGAGGATTCCACATGCTGCGGAACAACTGGGCCCGTGAGCCACAACTACTGAGCCTGCGCCTCTGGAGCCTGTGCTCTGCAACAAGAGAGGCCGCGATACTGAGAGGCCTACGCACCGCGGTGAAGAGTGGCCCCCACTTACCGCAACTGGAGAGAGCCCTAGCACAGAAACGAAGACACAACATAGCAAGCAATCAATCAATACATAAATCTTAAAAAAACAATAAAACATTAAAAAAATAAAATACAATAAAGCAGAACAGCGACTAAGACCTCGTGGAAAGGGCTGCATGCCTCCTTTTCTGCGCGGCTACTCAGGGACTTACCTCGAGGCCAGTACTCACGTTGAGTTTCCATTTAGCTCTAGAGCGTGGCAGGATGAGCTCCACCCCGGCCATCGAAGCACCCGGCTTAGCTAGAGAAAACTCCTTTTCTTCCCAGAGCCATGCCTACAGTGGCTAGTGGCCTGTCAACAGCAGTCAATTTCAAGTAGCTTCAAGGCAGCATGAATGGAGCTTTCAAAATGGGAAAGCAAGGCTAGTTCCATCAGGCCCCCATTTCCACGGGCACACACAGCATACATCCCTGTGCTTTCTAACAAGTCCAAACAGACACAGGTTACCCAGTGGTACCTTCCCTGAATCAACTCCTCGAAGCAGGGTGTTCTGCAAATAGCGAACTGCCTCAACCAAGGAACGCCCCAGGTAAGCCTCCGGGCCCGTGGCTCTTCAAAAGCCTGCAGTGTTACACGAGGAACTGGGCTTTAGGTGCAGTCGGAACGCAGGCCGACATTCTCCTGGAGGCAGGGTGACTTCAGGCAGGGGGTACCAGATGGAATGCGAAGCCGAGGGTTATTCTCAGTGCAGCTCAGACTAGGGCAATGAGTCAGACTTGCACGGAATGTTGGACCTGCTAGAAAGGTGTTCGTCGACCTGTGGGAGTGTTGAAGGAATCAAGCTGTCCCAAGAAAGAGTGCCGTCTGTTGCCCTACACTCGGCATACACAGAGTGGCTCCGAAGGGCTACGGGCCTGGATGTGGCTTAGCAGGCCCATGGGGGCCTGACGGTACTCAGTGTTCTTGCAGGGAATAGGGTGCCCACGCGGGGTTCCTAGACGTCCTGCAAAGCGTACTGACATTAAAACAATGCAGAGCAGCGGCTATGGCCTCATGGAAAATGCTGCACGCCTCCTCTTCTGCATGGCAATTCAGGGCCTTAACTTGAGGCACGTGCTCTAGCTGAGTGTCCCGTTAGCGACACAGCATGGTAGGATGCTGACTTTCTCCTCGAGCAGAGTGACTTCAGGTACGAGGTCCTCGAAGAATTCTAAGCGGAGTGTTTTCTCATGGCAGCTCAGACGGGGGCCATGACGAACACTTCCATGACACGTCGCACTGCCTAGAGATGTGGTCCTGAGGCTGTTCCAGTGCTCTGGAAATGTAGCTCTCCTTAAGGAACGAGCAGTGTGTTGCCCATCACTCGGCATACACAGAGGGCCTCCGAGGGACCGACCTTCGGGCCTCGATGTTGCTCAGCAGGCCCACAGGGGTCTGGAGGTACTCACTGATCTTGGAGAGAAAATGATGCACACCCGAGGGGCCTAGGAGTCCTGAAAAGGGTACTTCCTTTAAAATAAAGCAGAACAGGGGCTTCCCTGGTGGCGCAGTGGTTGAGAATCTGCCTGCCAATGCAGGGTACACGGGTGCGAGCCCTGGTCTGGGAGGATCCCACATGCCGCGGAGCAACCGGGCCCGTGAGCCACAATTACTGAGCCTGCGCCTCTGGAGCCTGTGCTCCACAACAAGAGAGGCCGCGATAGTGAGAGGCCTACGCACCGCGATGAAGAGTCGCCCCCACTTACCGCAACTGGAGAGGGCCCTAGCACAGAAACGAAGACCCAATATAGCAATCAATCAATCAATACATAAATCTTAAAAAAACAATAAAACATTAAAACAATAAAATAAAATAAAGCAGAACAGCGACTAAGACCTCGTGGAAAGGGCTGCATGCCTCCATTTCTGCGCGGCTACTCAGGGACTTACCTCGAGGCCAATACTCACGTTGAGTTTCCCTTTAGCTCTAGAGCGTGGCAGGATGAGCTCCACCCCGGCCATCGAAGCACCCGGCTTAGCTAGAGAAAACTCCTTTTCTTCCCAGAGCCATTCCTACAGTGGCTAGAGGCCTGTCAACAGCAGTCAATTTCAAGTAGCTTCAAGGCAGCATGAATGGAGCTTTCAAAATGGGAAAGCAAGGCTAGTTCCATCAGGCCCCCATTTCCACGGGCACACGCAGCATACATCCCTGTGCTTTCTAACAAGTCCAAACAGACACAGGTTACCCAGTGGTTCTTTCCCTGAATCAACTCCTCGAAGCAGGGTGTTCTTCAAATAGCCAACTGTCTCAACCAAGGATCGCCCCAGCTAAGCCTCCGGGCCCGTGGCTCTTCAAAACCCTGCAGTGTTACACGAGGAACTGGGCTTTAGTTGCAGTCGGAACGCAGGCTGACATTCTCCTGGAGGCAGGGTGACTTCAGGCAGGGGGTCCCAGATGGAATGCGAAGCTGAGGGTTATTCTCAGTGCAGCTCAGACTAGGGTAATGAGGCAGACTTGCACGGAATGTTGGACCTGCTAGAAAGGTGTTCGTCGACCTGTGGGAGTGTTGAGGAAATCAAGCCGTCCCAAGAAAGAGTGCAGTCTGTTGCCCTACACTCGGCATACTCAGAGTGGCTCCGAAGGGCTACGGGCCTGGATGTGGCATAGCGGGCCCATGGGGGCCTGGGGTTCCTCAGTGTTCTTGCAGGGAATAGGGTGCCCACGCGAGGCTCCTAGATGTCCTGCAAAGCGGACTGACGTTAAAATAATGCAGAGCAGGGGCTTCGCTTGTGGTGCAGTGGTTGGGAATCCACCTGCCGATGCAGGGGACATGGGTTCGAGCCTTGGTCCACCAAGATCTCACATGCTGCGGAGCAACTAAGCCCGTGTTCCACTACGACTGAGCCTGCGCTCTAGAGTCCGGGAGCCACAACGACTGAGCCCGCATGCCACAACTACTGAAGTCCACGTGCCTAGAGCTTCTGCTCCACAACAAGAGGAGCCACCGCAATGAGAAGCCCGAGCACCGCAACGAAGAGTAGCCCCCGCTCGCTACAACTAGAGAACGCTCACATGCAGCAACGACGACCCAACACAGTAAAACAAAAATGATAAATTACATAAGAAAATAAATAAATAGATAGATAGATAAACAAATGAATAAATAAATAAACTAACGCTGAGCAGGGGCTACGGCCTCCTGAAAACTGCAGCACGCCTCCGCTTCTGCACGGCAATTCAGGGCCTTACCTCGAGGCAAGTGCTCACACTGAGTGTCCCGTTAGCGCCACAGCATGGTAGGATGCTGGCTTTCTCCTCGAGCAGAGTGACTTCAGGTACGAGGTCCTCGAAGAATTCTAAGCACACTGTTTTCTCATGGAAGCTCAGACGGGGGCCATGACGAACTCTTCCATGGCACGTCGCACTGCCTAGAAATGTGGTCCTGAGGCTGTTCCAGTGCTCTGGAAATGTAGCTCTCCTTAAGGAACGAGCAGTGTGTTGCCCATCACTCGGCATACACAGAGGGCCTCCGAGGGACCGACCTTTGGGCTTCGACGTTGCTCAGCAGGCCCACAGGGGTCTGCAGGCACTCAGAGATCCTGGAGGGAAAATGATGCACACCCGAGGGGCCTAGGAGTCCTGAAAAGGGTACTTCCTTTAAAATAAAGCAGAAGAGGGGCTTCCCTGATGGCGCAGTGGTTGAGAATCTGCCTGCCAATGCAGGGTACACGGGTTGGAGCCTTGGTCTGGGAGGATTCCACATGCTGCGGAACAACTGGGCCCGTGAGCCACAACTACTGAGCCTGCGCCTCTGGAGCCTGTGCTCCGCAACAAGAGAGGCCGCGATACTGAGAGGCCTACGCACCGCGATGAAGAGTGGCCCCCACTTACCGCAACTGGAGAGAGCCCTAGCACAGAAACGAAGACACAACATAGCAAGCAATCAATCAATACATAAATCTTAAAAAAACAATAAAACATTAAAAAAATAAAATACAATAAAGCAGAACAGCGACTAAGACCTCGTGGAAAGGGCTGCATGCCTCCTTTTCTGCGCGGCTACTCAGGGACTTACCTCGAGGCCAGTACTCACGTTGAGTTTCCATTTAGCTCTAGAGCGTGGCAGGATGAGCTCCACCCCGGCCATCGAAGCACCCGGCTTAGCTAGAGAAAACTCCTTTTCTTCCCAGAGCCATGCCTACAGTGGCTAGTGGCCTGTCAACAGCAGTCAATTTCAAGTAGCTTCAAGGCAGCATGAATGGAGCTTTCAAAATGGGAAAGCAAGGCTACTTCCATCAGGCCCCCATTTCCACGGGCACACACAGCATACATCCCTGTGCTTTCTAACAAGTCCAAACAGACACAGGTTACCCAGTGGTACCTTCCCTGAATCAACTCCTCGAAGCAGGGTGTTCTGCAAATAGCGAACTGCCTCAACCAAGGAACGCCCCAGGTAAGCCTCCGGGCCCGTGGCTCTTCAAAAGCCTGCAGTGTTACACGAGGAACTGGGCTTTAGGTGCAGTCGGAACGCAGGCCGACATTCTCCTGGAGGCAGGGTGACTTCAGGCAGGGGGTACCAGATGGAATGCGAAGCCGAGGGTTATTCTCAGTGCAGCTCAGACTAGGGCAATGAGTCAGACTTGCACGGAATGTTGGACCTGCTAGAAAGGTGTTCGTCGACCTGTGGGAGTGTTGAGGAAATCAAGCTGTCCCAAGAAAGAGTGCCATCTGTTGCCCTACACTCGGCATACACAGAGTGGCTCCGAAGGGCTACGGGCCTGGATGTGGCTTAGCAGGCCCATGGGGGCCTGACGGTACTCAGTGTTCTTGCAGGGAATAGGGTGCCCACGCGGGGTTCCTAGACGTCCTGCAAAGCGTACTGACATTAAAACAATGCAGAGCAGCGGCTATGGCCTCATGGAAAATGCTGCACGCCTCCTCTTCTGCATGGCAATTCAGGGCCTTAACTTGAGGCACGTGCTCTAGCTGAGTGTCCCGTTAGCGACACAGCATGGTAGGATGCTGACTTTCTCCTCGAGCAGCGTGACTTCAGGTACGAGGTCCTCGAAGAATTCTAAGCGGAGTGTTTTCTCATGGCAGCTCAGACGGGGGCCATGACAAACACTTCCATGGCACGTCGCACTGCCTAGAGATGTGGTCCTGAGGCTGTTCCAGTGCTCTGGAAATGTAGCTCTCCTTAAGGAACGAGCAGTGTGTTGCCCATCACTCGGCATACAGAGAGGGCCTCCGAGGGACCGACCTTCGCGCCTCGATGTTGCTCAGCAGGCCCACAGGGGTCTGGAGGTACTCACTGATCTTGGAGAGAAAATGATGCACACCCGAGGGGCCTAGGAGTCCTGAAAAGGGTACTTCCTTTAAAATAAAGCAGAACAGGGGCTTCCCTGGTGGCGCAGTGGTTGAGAATCTGCCTGCCAATGCAGGGTACACGGGTGCGAGACCTGGTCTGGGAGGATCCCACATGCCGCGGAGCAACCGGGCCCGTGAGCCACAACTACTGAGCCTGCGCCTCTGGAGCCTGTGCTCCACAACAAGAGAGGCCGCGATAGTGAGAGGCCTACGCACCGCGATGAAGAGTCGCCCCCACTTACCGCAACTGGAGAGGGCCCTAGCACAGAAACGAAGACCCAATATAGCAATCAATCAATCAATACATAAATCTTAAAAAAACAATAAAACATTAAAACAATAAAATAAAATAAAGCAGAACAGCGACTAAGACCTCGTGGAAAGGGCTGCATGCCTCCATTTCTGCGCGGCTACTCAGGGACTTACCTCGAGGCCAATACTCACGTTGAGTTTCCCTTTAGCTCTAGAGCGTGGCAGGATGAGCTCCACCCCGGCCATCGAAGCACCCGGCTTAGCTAGAGAAAACTCCTTTTCTTCCCAGAGCCATTCCTACAGTGGCTAGAGGCCTGTCAACAGCAGTCAATTTCAAGTAGCTTCAAGGCAGCATGAATGGAGCTTTCAAAATGGGAAAGCAAGGCTAGTTCCATCAGGCCCCCATTTCCACGGGCACACGCAGCATACATCCCTGTGCTTTCTAACAAGTCCAAACAGACACAGGTTACCCAGTGGTTCTTTCCCTGAATCAACTCCTCGAAGCAGGGTGTTCTTCAAATAGCGAACTGTCTCAACCAAGGATCACCCCAGCTAAGCCTCCGGGCCCGTGGCTCTTCAAAACCCTGCAGTGTTACACGAGGAACTGGGCTTTAGTTGCAGTCGGAACGCAGGCTGACATTCTCCTGGAGGCAGGGTGACTTCAGGCAAGGGGTCCCAGATGGAATGCGAAGCTGAGGGTTATTCTCAGTGCAGCTCAGACTAGGGTAATGAGGCAGACTTGCACGGAATGTTGGACCTGCTAGAAAGGTGTTCGTCGACCTGTGGGAGTGTTGAGGAAATCAAGCCGTCCCAAGAAAGAGTGCAGTCTGTTGCCCTACACTCGGCATACTCAGAGTGGCTACGAAGGGCTACGGGCCTGGATGTGGCATAGCGGGCCCACGGGGGCCTGGGGTTCCTCAGTGTTCTTGCAGGGAATAGGGTGCCCACGCGAGGCTCCTAGATGTCCTGCAAAGCGGACTGACGTTAAAATAATGCAGAGCAGGGGCTTCGCTTGTGGTGCAGTGGTTGGGAATCCACCTGCCGATGCAGGGGACATGGGTTCGAGCCTTGGTCCACCAAGATCTCACATGCTGCGGAGCAACTAAGCCCGTGCTCCAGTACGACTGAGCCTGCGCTCTAGAGTCCGGGAGCCACAACGACTGAGCCCGCATGCCACAACTACTGAAGTCCACGTGCCTAGAGCTTCTGCTCCACAACAAGAGGAGCCACCGCAATGAGAAGCCCGAGCACCGCAACGAAGAGTAGCCCCCGCTCGCTACAACTAGAGAACGCTCACATGCAGCAACGACGACCCAACACAGTAAAACAAAAATGATAAATTACATAAGAAAATAAATAAATAGATAGATAGATAAACAAATGAATAAATAAATAAACTAACGCTGAGCAGGGGCTACGGCCTCCTGAAAACTGCAGCACGCCTCCGCTTCTGCACGGCAATTCAGGGCCTTACCTCGAGGCAAGTGCTCACACTGAGTGTCCCGTTAGCGCCACAGCATGGTAGGATGCTGGCTTTCTCCTCGAGCAGAGTGACTTCAGGTACGAGGTCCTCGAAGAATTCTAAGCACACTGTTTTCTCATGGAAGCTCAGACGGGGGCCATGACGAACTCTTCCATGGCACGTCGCACTGCCTAGAAATGTGGTCCTGAGGCTGTTCTAGTGCTCTGGAAATGTAGCTCTCCTTAAGGAACGAGCAGTGTGTTGCCCATCACTCGGCATACACAGAGGGCCTCCGAGGGACCGACCTTTGGGCCTCGACGTTGCTCAGCAGGCCCACAGGGGTCTGCAGGCACTCAGAGATCCTGGAGGGAAAATGATGCACACCCGAGGGGCCTAGGAGTCCTGAAAAGGGTACTTCCTTTAAAATAAAGCAGAAGAGGGGCTTCCCTGATGGCGCAGTGGTTGAGAATCTGCCTGCCAATGCAGGGTACACGGGTTGGAGCCTTGGTCTGGGAGGATTCCACATGCTGCGGAACAACTGGGCCCGTGAGCCACAACTACTGAGCCTGCGCCTCTGGAGCCTGTGCTCTGCAACAAGAGAGGCCGCGATACTGAGAGGCCTACGCACCGCGATGAAGAGTGGCCCCCACTTACCGCAACTGGAGAGAGCCCTAGCACAGAAACGAAGACACAACATAGCAAGCAATCAATCAATACATAAATCTTAAAAAAACAATAAAACATTAAAAAAATAAAATACAATAAAGCAGAACAGCGACTAAGACCTCGTGGAAAGGGCTGCATGCCTCCTTTTCTGCGCGGCTACTCAGGGACTTACCTCGAGGCCAGTACTCACGTTGAGTTTCCATTTAGCTCTAGAGCGTGGCAGGATGAGCTCCACCCCGGCCATCGAAGCACCCGGCTTAGCTAGAGAAAACTCCTTTTCTTCCCAGAGCCATGCCTACAGTGGCTAGTGGCCTGTCAACAGCAGTCAATTTCAAGTAGCTTCAAGGCAGCATGAATGGAGCTTTCAAAATGGGAAAGCAAGGCTACTTCCATCAGGCCCCCATTTCCACGGGCACACACAGCATACATCCCTGTGCTTTCTAACAAGTCCAAACAGACACAGGTTACCCAGTGGTACCTTCCCTGAATCAACTCCTCGAAGCAGGGTGTTCTGCAAATAGCGAACTGCCTCAACCAAGGAACGCCCCAGGTAAGCCTCCGGGCCCGTGGCTCTTCAAAAGCCTGCAGTGTTACACGAGGAACTGGGCTTTAGGTGCAGTCGGAACGCAGGCCGACATTCTCCTGGAGGCAGGGTGACTTCAGGCAGGGGGTACCAGATGGAATGCGAAGCCGAGGGTTATTCTCAGTGCAGCTCAGACTAGGGCAATGAGTCAGACTTGCACGGAATGTTGGACCTGCTAGAAAGGTGTTCGTCGACCTGTGGGAGTGTTGAGGAAATCAAGCTGTCCCAAGAAAGAGTGCCATCTGTTGCCCTACACTCGGCATACACAGAGTGGCTCCGAAGGGCTACGGGCCTGGATGTGGCTTAGCAGGCCCATGGGGGCCTGACGGTACTCAGTGTTCTTGCAGGGAATAGGGTGCCCACGCGGGGTTCCTAGACGTCCTGCAAAGCGTACTGACATTAAAACAATGCAGAGCAGCGGCTATGGCCTCATGGAAAATGCTGCACGCCTCCTCTTCTGCATGGCAATTCAGGGCCTTAACTTGAGGCACGTGCTCTAGCTGAGTGTCCCGTTAGCGACACAGCATGGTAGGATGCTGACTTTCTCCTCGAGCAGCGTGACTTCAGGTACGAGGTCCTCGAAGAATTCTAAGCGGAGTGTTTTCTCATGGCAGCTCAGACGGGGGCCATGACAAACACTTCCATGGCACGTCGCACTGCCTAGAGATGTGGTCCTGAGGCTGTTCCAGTGCTCTGGAAATGTAGCTCTCCTTAAGGAACGAGCAGTGTGTTGCCCATCACTCGGCATACAGAGAGGGCCTCCGAGGGACCGACCTTCGCGCCTCGATGTTGCTCAGCAGGCCCACAGGGGTCTGGAGGTACTCACTGATCTTGGAGAGAAAATGATGCACACCCGAGGGGCCTAGGAGTCCTGAAAAGGGTACTTCCTTTAAAATAAAGCAGAACAGGGGCTTCCCTGGTGGCGCAGTGGTTGAGAATCTGCCTGCCAATGCAGGGTACACGGGTGCGAGACCTGGTCTGGGAGGATCCCACATGCCGCGGAGCAACCGGGCCCGTGAGCCACAACTACTGAGCCTGCGCCTCTGGAGCCTGTGCTCCACAACAAGAGAGGCCGCGATAGTGAGAGGCCTACGCACCGCGATGAAGAGTCGCCCCCACTTACCGCAACTGGAGAGGGCCCTAGCACAGAAACGAAGACCCAATATAGCAATCAATCAATCAATACATAAATCTTAAAAAAACAATAAAACATTAAAACAATAAAATAAAATAAAGCAGAACAGCGACTAAGACCTCGTGGAAAGGGCTGCATGCCTCCATTTCTGCGCGGCTACTCAGGGACTTACCTCGAGGCCAATACTCACGTTGAGTTTCCCTTTAGCTCTAGAGCGTGGCAGGATGAGCTCCACCCCGGCCATCGAAGCACCCGGCTTAGCTAGAGAAAACTCCTTTTCTTCCCAGAGCCATTCCTACAGTGGCTAGAGGCCTGTCAACAGCAGTCAATTTCAAGTAGCTTCAAGGCAGCATGAATGGAGCTTTCAAAATGGGAAAGCAAGGCTAGTTCCATCAGGCCCCCATTTCCACGGGCACACGCAGCATACATCCCTGTGCTTTCTAACAAGTCCAAACAGACACAGGTTACCCAGTGGTTCTTTCCCTGAATCAACTCCTCGAAGCAGGGTGTTCTTCAAATAGCGAACTGTCTCAACCAAGGATCACCCCAGCTAAGCCTCCGGGCCCGTGGCTCTTCAAAACCCTGCAGTGTTACACGAGGAACTGGGCTTTAGTTGCAGTCGGAACGCAGGCTGACATTCTCCTGGAGGCAGGGTGACTTCAGGCAAGGGGTCCCAGATGGAATGCGAAGCTGAGGGTTATTCTCAGTGCAGCTCAGACTAGGGTAATGAGGCAGACTTGCACGGAATGTTGGACCTGCTAGAAAGGTGTTCGTCGACCTGTGGGAGTGTTGAGGAAATCAAGCCGTCCCAAGAAAGAGTGCAGTCTGTTGCCCTACACTCGGCATACTCAGAGTGGCTACGAAGGGCTACGGGCCTGGATGTGGCATAGCGGGCCCACGGGGGCCTGGGGTTCCTCAGTGTTCTTGCAGGGAATAGGGTGCCCACGCGAGGCTCCTAGATGTCCTGCAAAGCGGACTGACGTTAAAATAATGCAGAGCAGGGGCTTCGCTTGTGGTGCAGTGGTTGGGAATCCACCTGCCGATGCAGGGGACATGGGTTCGAGCCTTGGTCCACCAAGATCTCACATGCTGCGGAGCAACTAAGCCCGTGCTCCAGTACGACTGAGCCTGCGCTCTAGAGTCCGGGAGCCACAACGACTGAGCCCGCATGCCACAACTACTGAAGTCCACGTGCCTAGAGCTTCTGCTCCACAACAAGAGGAGCCACCGCAATGAGAAGCCCGAGCACCGCAACGAAGAGTAGCCCCCGCTCGCTACAACTAGAGAACGCTCACATGCAGCAACGACGACCCAACACAGTAAAACAAAAATGATAAATTACATAAGAAAATAAATAAATAGATAGATAGATAAACAAATGAATAAATAAATAAACTAACGCTGAGCAGGGGCTACGGCCTCCTGAAAACTGCAGCACGCCTCCGCTTCTGCACGGCAATTCAGGGCCTTACCTCGAGGCAAGTGCTCACACTGAGTGTCCCGTTAGCGCCACAGCATGGTAGGATGCTGGCTTTCTCCTCGAGCAGAGTGACTTCAGGTACGAGGTCCTCGAAGAATTCTAAGCACACTGTTTTCTCATGGAAGCTCAGACGGGGGCCATGACGAACTCTTCCATGGCACGTCGCACTGCCTAGAAATGTGGTCCTGAGGCTGTTCTAGTGCTCTGGAAATGTAGCTCTCCTTAAGGAACGAGCAGTGTGTTGCCCATCACTCGGCATACACAGAGGGCCTCCGAGGGACCGACCTTTGGGCCTCGACGTTGCTCAGCAGGCCCACAGGGGTCTGCAGGCACTCAGAGATCCTGGAGGGAAAATGATGCACACCCGAGGGGCCTAGGAGTCCTGAAAAGGGTACTTCCTTTAAAATAAAGCAGAAGAGGGGCTTCCCTGATGGCGCAGTGGTTGAGAATCTGCCTGCCAATGCAGGGTACACGGGTTGGAGCCTTGGTCTGGGAGGATTCCACATGCTGCGGAACAACTGGGCCCGTGAGCCACAACTACTGAGCCTGCGCCTCTGGAGCCTGTGCTCTGCAACAAGAGAGGCCGCGATACTGAGAGGCCTACGCACCGCGATGAAGAGTGGCCCCCACTTACCGCAACTGGAGAGAGCCCTAGCACAGAAACGAAGACACAACATAGCAAGCAATCAATCAATACATAAATCTTAAAAAAACAATAAAACATTAAAAAAATAAAATACAATAAAGCAGAACAGCGACTAAGACCTCGTGGAAAGGGCTGCATGCCTCCTTTTCTGCGCGGCTACTCAGGGACTTACCTCGAGGCCAGTACTCACGTTGAGTTTCCATTTAGCTCTAGAGCGTGGCAGGATGAGCTCCACCCCGGCCATCGAAGCACCCGGCTTAGCTAGAGAAAACTCCTTTTCTTCCCAGAGCCATGCCTACAGTGGCTACTGGCCTGTCAACAGCAGTCAATTTCAAGTAGCTTCAAGGCAGCATGAATGGAGCTTTCAAAATGGGAAAGCAAGGCTAGTTCCATCAGGCCCCCATTTCCACGGGCACACACAGCATACATCCCTGTGCTTTCTAACAAGTCCAAACAGACACAGGTTACCCAGTGGTACCTTCCCTGAATCAACTCCTCGAAGCAGGGTGTTCTGCAAATAGCGAACTGCCTCAACCAAGGAACGCCCCAGGTAAGCCTCCGGGACCGTGGCTCTTCAAAAGCCTGCAGTGTTACACGAAGAACTGGGCTTTAGGTGCAGTCGGAACGCAGGCCGACATTCTCCTGGAGGCAGGGTGACTTCAGGCAGGGGGTACCAGATGGAATGCGAAGCCGAGGGTTATTCTCAGTGCAGCTCAGACTAGGGCAATGAGTCAGACTTGCACGGAATGTTGGACCTGCTAGAAAGGTGTTCGTCGACCTGTGGGAGTGTTGAGGGAATCAAGCTGTCCCAAGAAAGAGTGCCGTCTGTTGCCCTACACTCGGCATACACAGAGTGGCTCCGAAGGGCTACGGGCCTGGATGTGGCTTAGCAGGCCCATGGGGGCCTGACGGTACTCAGTGTTCTTGCAGGGAATAGGGTGCCCACGCGGGGTTCCTAGACGTCCTGCAAAGCGTAATGACATTAAAACAATGCAGAGCAGCGGCTATGGCCTCATGGAAAATGCTGCACGCCTCCTCTTCTGCATGGCAATTCAGGGCCTTAACTTGAGGCACGTGCTCTAGCTGAGTGTCCCGTTAGCGACACAGCATGGTAGGATGCTGACTTTCTCCTCGAGCAGAGTGACTTCAGGTACGAGGTCCTCGAAGAATTCTAAGCACAGTGTTTTCTCATGGCAGCTCAGACGGGGGCCATGACAAACACTTCCATGGCACGTCGCACTGCCTAGAGATGTGGTCCTGAGGCTGTTCCAGTGCTCTGGAAATGTAGCTCTCCTTAAGGAACGAGCAGTGTGTTGCCCATCACTCGGCATACACAGAGGGCCTCCGAGGGACCGACCTTTGGGCCTCGATGTTGCTCAGCAGGCCCACAGGGGTCTGGAGGTACTCACTGATCTTGGAGAGAAAATGATGCACACCCGAGGGGCCTAGGAGTCCTGAAAAGGGTACTTCCTTTAAAATAAAGCAGAACAGGGGCTTCCCTGGTGGCGCAGTGGTTGAGAATCTGCCTGCCAATGCAGGGTACACGGGTGCGAGCCCTGGTCTGGGAGGATCTCACATGCCGCGGAGCAACCGGGCCCGTGAGCCACAACTACTGAGCCTGCGCCTCTGGAGCCTGTGCTCCACAACAAGAGAGGCCGCGATAGTGAGAGGCCTACGCACCGCGATGAAGAGTCGCCCCCACTTACCGCAACTGGAGAGGGCCCTAGCACAGAAACGAAGACCCAATATAGCAATCAATCAATCAATACATAAATCTTAAAAAAACAATAAAACATTAAAACAATAAAATAAAATAAAGCAGAACAGCGACTAAGACCTCGTGGAAAGGGCTGCATGCCTCCATTTCTGCGCGGCTATTCAGGGACTTACCTCGAGGCCAGTACTCACGTTGAGTTTCCCTTTAGCTCTAGAGCGTGGCAGGATGAGCTCCACCCCGGCCATCGAAGCACCCGGCTTAGCTAGAGAAAACTCCTTTTCTTCCCAGAGCCATTCCTACAGTGGCTAGAGGCCTGTCAACAGCAGTCAATTTCAAGTAGCTTCAAGGCAGCATGAATGGAGCTTTCAAAATGGGAAAGCAAGGCTAGTTCCATCAGGCCCCCATTTCCACGTGCACACGCAGCATACATCCCTGTGCTTTCTAACAAGTCCAAACAGACACAGGTGACCCAGTGGTTCTTTCCCTGAATCAACTCCTCGAAGCAGGGTGTTCTTCAAATAGCGAACTGTCTCAACCAAGGATCGCCCCAGCTAAGCCTCTGGGCCCGTGGCTCTTCAAAACCCTGCAGTGTTACACGAGGAACTGGGCTTTAGTTGCAGTCGGAACGCAGGCTGACATTCTCCTGGAGGCAGGGTGACTTCAGGCAGGGGGTCCCAGATGGAATGCGAAGCTGAGGGTTATTCTCAGTGCAGCTCAGACTAGGGTAATGAGACAGACTTGCACGGAATGTTGGACCTGCTAGAAAGGTGTTCGTCGACCTGTGGGAGTGTTGAGGAAATCAAGCCGTCCCAAGAAGGAGTGCAGTCTGTTGCCCTACACTCGGCATACTCAGAGTTGCTCCGAAGGGCTACGGGCCTGGATGTGGCATAGCGGGCCCACGGGGGCCTGGGGTTCCTCAGTGTTCTTGCAGGGAATAGGGTGCCCACGCGAGGCTCCTAGATGTCCTGCAAAGCGGACTGACGTTAAAATAATGCAGAGCAGGGGCTTCGCTTGTGGTGCAGTGGTTGGGAATCCACCTGCCGATGCAGGGGACATGGGTTCGAGCCTTGGTCCACCAAGATCTCACATGCTGCGGAGCAACTAAGCCCGTGCTCCAGTACGACTGAGCCTGCGCTCTAGAGTCCGGGAGCCACAACGACTGAGCCCGCATGCCACAACTACTGAAGTCCACGTGCCTAGAGCTTCTGCTCCACAACAAGAGGAGCCACCGCAATGAGAAGCCCGAGCACCGCAACGAAGAGTAGCCCCCGCTCGCTACAACTAGAGAACGCTCACATGCAGCAACGACGACCCAACACAGTAAAACAAAAATGATAAATTACATAAGAAAATAAATAAATAGATAGATAGATAAACAAATGAATAAATAAATAAACTAACGCTGAGCAGGGGCTACGGCCTCCTGAAAACTGCAGCACGCCTCCGCTTCTGCACGGCAATTCAGGGCCTTACCTCGAGGCAAGTGCTCACACTGAGTGTCCCGTTAGCGCCACAGCATGGTAGGATGCTGGCTTTCTCCTCGAGCAGAGTGACTTCAGGTACGAGGTCCTCGAAGAATTCTAAGCACAGTGTTTTCTCATGGAAGCTCAGACGGGGGCCATGACGAACACTTCCATGGCACGTCGCACTGCCTAGAAATGTGGTCCTGAGGCTGTTCCAGTGCTCTGGAAATGTAGCTCTCCTTAAGGAACGAGCAGTGTGTTGCCCATCACTCGGCATACACAGAGGGCCTCCGAGGGACCGACCTTTGGGCCTCGACGTTGCTCAGCAGGCCCACAGGGGTCTGCAGGCACTCAGAGATCCTGGAGGGAAAATGATGCACACCCGAGGGGCCTAGGAGTCCTGAAAAGGGTACTTCCTTTAAAATAAAGCAGAAGAGGGGCTTCCCTGATGGCGCAGTGGTTGAGAATCTGCCTGCCAATGCAGGGTACACGGGTTGGAGCCTTGGTCTGGGAGGATTCCACATGCTGCGGAACAACTGGGCCCGTGAGCCACAACTACTGAGCCTGCGCCTCTGGAGCCTGTGCTCCGCAACAAGAGAGGCCGCGATACTGAGAGGCCTACGCACCGCGATGAAGAGTGGCCCCCACTTACCGCAACTGGAGAGAGCCCTAGCACAGAAACGAAGACACAACATAGCAAGCAATCAATCAATACATAAATCTTAAAAAAACAATAAAACATTAAAAAAATAAAATACAATAAAGCAGAACAGCGACTAAGACCTCGTGGAAAGGGCTGCATGCCTCCTTTTCTGCGCGGCTACTCAGGGACTTACCTCGAGGCCAGTACTCACGTTGAGTTTCCATTTAGCTCTAGAGCGTGGCAGGATGAGCTCCACCCCGGCCATCGAAGCACCCGGCTTAGCTAGAGAAAACTCCTTTTCTTCCCAGAGCCATGCCTACAGTGGCTACTGGCCTGTCAACAGCAGTCAATTTCAAGTAGCTTCAAGGCAGCATGAATGGAGCTTTCAAAATGGGAAAGCAAGGCTAGTTCCATCAGGCCCCCATTTCCACGGGCACACACAGCATACATCCCTGTGCTTTCTAACAAGTCCAAACAGACACAGGTTACCCAGTGGTACCTTCCCTGAATCAACTCCTCGAAGCAGGGTGTTCTGCAAATAGCGAACTGCCTCAACCAAGGAACGCCCCAGGTAAGCCTCCGGGCCCGTGGCTCTTCAAAAGCCTGCAGTGTTACACGAGGAACTGGGCTTTAGGTGCAGTCGGAACGCAGGCCGACATTCTCCTGGAGGCAGGGTGACTTCAGGCAGGGGGTACCAGATGGAATGCGAAGCCGAGGGTTATTCTCAGTGCAGCTCAGACTAGGGCAATGAGTCAGACTTGCACGGAATGTTGGACCTGCTAGAAAGGTGTTCGTCGACCTGTGGGAGTGTTGAGGGAATCAAGCTGTCCCAAGAAAGAGTGCCGTCTGTTGCCCTACACTCGGCATACACAGAGTGGCTCCGAAGGGCTACGGGCCTGGATGTGGCTTAGCAGGCCCATGGGGGCCTGACGGTACTCAGTGTTCTTGCAGGGAATAGGGTGCCCACGCGGGGTTCCTAGACGTCCTGCAAAGCGTACTGACATTAAAACAATGCAGAGCAGCGGCTATGGCCTCATGGAAAATGCTGCACGCCTCCTCTTCTGCATGGCAATTCAGGGCCTTAACTTGAGGCACGTGCTCTAGCTGAGTGTCCCGTTAGCGACACAGCATGGTAGGATGCTGACTTTCTCCTCGAGCAGAGTGACTTCAGGTACGAGGTCCTCGAAGAATTCTAAGCACAGTGTTTTCTCATGGCAGCTCAGACGGGGGCCATGACAAACACTTCCATGGCACGTCGCACTGCCTAGAGATGTGGTCCTGAGGCTGTTCCAGTGCTCTGGAAATGTAGCTCTCCTTAAGGAACGAGCAGTGTGTTGCCCATCACTCGGCATACACAGAGGGCCTCCGAGGGACCGACCTTTGGGCCTCGATGTTGCTCAGCAGGCCCACAGGGGTCTGGAGGTACTCACTGATCTTGGAGAGAAAATGATGCACACCCGAGGGGCCTAGGAGTCCTGAAAAGGGTACTTCCTTTAAAATAAAGCAGAACAGGGGCTTCCCTGGTGGCGCAGTGGTTGAGAATCTGCCTGCCAATGCAGGGTACACGGGTGCGAGCCCTGGTCTGGGAGGATCCCACATGCCGCGGAGCAACCGGGCCCGTGAGCCACAACTACTGAGCCTGCGCCTCTGGAGCCTGTGCTCCACAACAAGAGAGGCCGCGATAGTGAGAGGCCTACGCACCGCGATGAAGAGTCGCCCCCACTTACCGCAACTGGAGAGGGCCCTAGCACAGAAACGAAGACCCAATATAGCAATCAATCAATCAATACATAAATCTTAAAAAAACAATAAAACATTAAAACAATAAAATAAAATAAAGCAGAACAGCGACTAAGACCTCGTGGAAAGGGCTGCATGCCTCCATTTCTGCGCGGCTATTCAGGGACTTACCTCGAGGCCAGTACTCACGTTGAGTTTCCCTTTAGCTCTAGAGCGTGGCAGGATGAGCTCCACCCCGGCCATCGAAGCACCCGGCTTAGCTAGAGAAAACTCCTTTTCTTCCCAGAGCCATTCCTACAGTGGCTAGAGGCCTGTCAACAGCAGTCAATTTCAAGTAGCTTCAAGGCAGCATGAATGGAGCTTTCAAAATGGGAAAGCAAGGCTAGTTCCATCAGGCCCCCATTTCCACGTGCACACGCAGCATACATCCCTGTGCTTTCTAACAAGTCCAAACAGACACAGGTGACCCAGTGGTTCTTTCCCTGAATCAACTCCTCGAAGCAGGGTGTTCTTCAAATAGCGAACTGTCTCAACCAAGGATCGCCCCAGCTAAGCCTCTGGGCCCGTGGCTCTTCAAAACCCTGCAGTGTTACACGAGGAACTGGGCTTTAGTTGCAGTCGGAACGCAGGCTGACATTCTCCTGGAGGCAGGGTGACTTCAGGCAGGGGGTCCCAGATGGAATGCGAAGCTGAGGGTTATTCTCAGTGCAGCTCAGACTAGGGTAATGAGACAGACTTGCACGGAATGTTGGACCTGCTAGAAAGGTGTTCGTCGACCTGTGGGAGTGTTGAGGAAATCAAGCCGTCCCAAGAAGGAGTGCAGTCTGTTGCCCTACACTCGGCATACTCAGAGTTGCTCCGAAGGGCTACGGGCCTGGATGTGGCATAGCGGGCCCACGGGGGCCTGGGGTTACTCAGTGTTCTTGCAGGGAATAGGGTTCCCACGCGAGGCTCCTAGATGTCCTGCAAAGCGGACTGACGTTAAAATAATGCAGAGCAGGGGCTTCGCTTGTGGTGCAGTGGTTGGGAATCCACCTGCCGATGCAGGGGACATGGGTTCGAGCCTTGGTCCACCAAGATCTCACATGCTGCGGAGCAACTAAGCCCGTGCTCCAGTACGACTGAGCCTGCGCTCTAGAGTCCGGGAGCCACAACGACTGAGCCCGCATGCCACAACTACTGAAGTCCACGTGCCTAGAGCTTCTGCTCCACAACAAGAGGAGCCACCGCAATGAGAAGCCCGAGCACCGCAACGAAGAGTAGCCCCCGCTCGCTACAACTAGAGAACGCTCACATGCAGCAACGACGACCCAACACAGTAAAACAAAAATGATAAATTACATAAGAAAATAAATAAATAGATAGATAGATAAACAAATGAATAAATAAATAAACTAACGCTGAGCAGGGGCTACGGCCTCCTGAAAACTGCAGCACGCCTCCGCTTCTGCACGGCAATTCAGGGCCTTACCTCGAGGCAAGTGCTCACACTGAGTGTCCCGTTAGCGCCACAGCATGGTAGGATGCTGGCTTTCTCCTCGAGCAGAGTGACTTCAGGTACGAGGTCCTCGAAGAATTCTAAGCACAGTGTTTTCTCATGGAAGCTCAGACGGGGGCCATGACGAACACTTCCATGGCACGTCGCACTGCCTAGAAATGTGGTCCTGAGGCTGTTCCAGTGCTCTGGAAATGTAGCTCTCCTTAAGGAACGAGCAGTGTGTTGCCCATCACTCGGCATACACAGAGGGCCTCCGAGGGACCGACCTTTGGGCCTCGACGTTGCTCAGCAGGCCCACAGGGGTCTGCAGGCACTCAGAGATCCTGGAGGGAAAATGATGCACACCCGAGGGGCCTAGGAGTCCTGAAAAGGGTACTTCCTTTAAAATAAAGCAGAAGAGGGGCTTCCCTGATGGCGCAGTGGTTGAGAATCTGCCTGCCAATGCAGGGTACACGGGTTGGAGCCTTGGTCTGGGAGGATTCCACATGCTGCGGAACAACTGGGCCCGTGAGCCACAACTACTGAGCCTGCGCCTCTGGAGCCTGTGCTCCGCAACAAGAGAGGCCGCGATACTGAGAGGCCTACGCACCGCGATGAAGAGTGGCCCCCACTTACCGCAACTGGAGAGAGCCCTAGCACAGAAACGAAGACACAACATAGCAAGCAATCAATCAATACATAAATCTTAAAAAAACAATAAAACATTAAAAAAATAAAATACAATAAAGCAGAACAGCGACTAAGACCTCGTGGAAAGGGCTGCATGCCTCCTTTTCTGCGCGGCTACTCAGGGACTTACCTCGAGGCCAGTACTCACGTTGAGTTTCCATTTAGCTCTAGAGCGTGGCAGGATGAGCTCCACCCCGGCCATCGAAGCACCCGGCTTAGCTAGAGAAAACTCCTTTTCTTCCCAGAGCCATGCCTACAGTGGCTACTGGCCTGTCAACAGCAGTCAATTTCAAGTAGCTTCAAGGCAGCATGAATGGAGCTTTCAAAATGGGAAAGCAAGGCTAGTTCCATCAGGCCCCCATTTCCACGGGCACACACAGCATACATCCCTGTGCTTTCTAACAAGTCCAAACAGACACAGGTTACCCAGTGGTACCTTCCCTGAATCAACTCCTCGAAGCAGGGTGTTCTGCAAATAGCGAACTGCCTCAACCAAGGAACGCCCCAGGTAAGCCTCCGGGCCCGTGGCTCTTCAAAAGCCTGCAGTGTTACACGAGGAACTGGGCTTTAGGTGCAGTCGGAACGCAGGCCGACATTCTCCTGGAGGCAGGGTGACTTCAGGCAGGGGGTACCAGATGGAATGCGAAGCCGAGGGTTATTCTCAGTGCAGCTCAGACTAGGGCAATGAGTCAGACTTGCACGGAATGTTGGACCTGCTAGAAAGGTGTTCGTCGACCTGTGGGAGTGTTGAGGGAATCAAGCTGTCCCAAGAAAGAGTGCCGTCTGTTGCCCTACACTCGGCATACACAGAGTGGCTCCGAAGGGCTACGGGCCTGGATGTGGCTTAGCAGGCCCATGGGGGCCTGACGGTACTCAGTGTTCTTGCAGGGAATAGGGTGCCCACGCGGGGTTCCTAGACGTCCTGCAAAGCGTACTGACATTAAAACAATGCAGAGCAGCGGCTATGGCCTCATGGAAAATGCTGCACGCCTCCTCTTCTGCATGGCAATTCAGGGCCTTAACTTGAGGCACGTGCTCTAGCTGAGTGTCCCGTTAGCGACACAGCATGGTAGGATGCTGACTTTCTCCTCGAGCAGAGTGACTTCAGGTACGAGGTCCTCGAAGAATTCTAAGCACAGTGTTTTCTCATGGCAGCTCAGACGGGGGCCATGACAAACACTTCCATGGCACGTCGCACTGCCTAGAGATGTGGTCCTGAGGCTGTTCCAGTGCTCTGGAAATGTAGCTCTCCTTAAGGAACGAGCAGTGTGTTGCCCATCACTCGGCATACACAGAGGGCCTCCGAGGGACCGACCTTTGGGCCTCGATGTTGCTCAGCAGGCCCACAGGGGTCTGGAGGTACTCACTGATCTTGGAGAGAAAATGATGCACACCCGAGGGGCCTAGGAGTCCTGAAAAGGGTACTTCCTTTAAAATAAAGCAGAACAGGGGCTTCCCTGGTGGCGCAGTGGTTGAGAATCTGCCTGCCAATGCAGGGTACACGGGTGCGAGCCCTGGTCTGGGAGGATCCCACATGCCGCGGAGCAACCGGGCCCGTGAGCCACAACTACTGAGCCTGCGCCTCTGGAGCCTGTGCTCCACAACAAGAGAGGCCGCGATAGTGAGAGGCCTACGCACCGCGATGAAGAGTCGCCCCCACTTACCGCAACTGGAGAGGGCCCTAGCACAGAAACGAAGACCCAATATAGCAATCAATCAATCAATACATAAATCTTAAAAAAACAATAAAACATTAAAACAATAAAATAAAATAAAGCAGAACAGCGACTAAGACCTCGTGGAAAGGGCTGCATGCCTCCATTTCTGCGCGGCTATTCAGGGACTTACCTCGAGGCCAGTACTCACGTTGAGTTTCCCTTTAGCTCTAGAGCGTGGCAGGATGAGCTCCACCCCGGCCATCGAAGCACCCGGCTTAGCTAGAGAAAACTCCTTTTCTTCCCAGAGCCATTCCTACAGTGGCTAGAGGCCTGTCAACAGCAGTCAATTTCAAGTAGCTTCAAGGCAGCATGAATGGAGCTTTCAAAATGGGAAAGCAAGGCTAGTTCCATCAGGCCCCCATTTCCACGTGCACACGCAGCATACATCCCTGTGCTTTCTAACAAGTCCAAACAGACACAGGTGACCCAGTGGTTCTTTCCCTGAATCAACTCCTCGAAGCAGGGTGTTCTTCAAATAGCGAACTGTCTCAACCAAGGATCGCCCCAGCTAAGCCTCTGGGCCCGTGGCTCTTCAAAACCCTGCAGTGTTACACGAGGAACTGGGCTTTAGTTGCAGTCGGAACGCAGGCTGACATTCTCCTGGAGGCAGGGTGACTTCAGGCAGGGGGTCCCAGATGGAATGCGAAGCTGAGGGTTATTCTCAGTGCAGCTCAGACTAGGGTAATGAGACAGACTTGCACGGAATGTTGGACCTGCTAGAAAGGTGTTCGTCGACCTGTGGGAGTGTTGAGGAAATCAAGCCGTCCCAAGAAGGAGTGCAGTCTGTTGCCCTACACTCGGCATACTCAGAGTTGCTCCGAAGGGCTACGGGCCTGGATGTGGCATAGCGGGCCCACGGGGGCCTGGGGTTACTCAGTGTTCTTGCAGGGAATAGGGTTCCCACGCGAGGCTCCTAGATGTCCTGCAAAGCGGACTGACGTTAAAATAATGCAGAGCAGGGGCTTCGCTTGTGGTGCAGTGGTTGGGAATCCACCTGCCGATGCAGGGGACATGGGTTCGAGCCTTGGTCCACCAAGATCTCACATGCTGCGGAGCAATTAAGCCCGTGCTCCACAACGACTGAGCCTGCGCTCTAGAGTCCGGGAGCCACAACGACTCAGCCCGCATGCCACAACTACTGAAGTCCACGTGCCTAGAGCTTCTGCTCCACAACAAGAGGAGCCACCGCAATGAGAAGCCCGAGCACCGCAACGAAGAGTAGCCCCCGCTCGCTGCAACTAGAGAACGCTCACATGCAGCAACGAAGACCCAACACAGTAAAACAAAAATGATAAATTACATAAGAAAATAAAGAACTAGATAGACAGATAGATAAACAAATGAATAAATAAATAAACTAACGCTGAGCAGGGGCTACGGCCTCCTGAAAACTGCAGCACGCCTCCGCTTCTGCACGGCAATTCAGGGCCTTACCTCGAGGCAAGTGCTCACACTGAGTGTCCCGTTAGCGCCACAGCATGGTAGGATGCTGGCTTTCTCCTCGAGCAGAGTGACTTCAGGTACGAGGTCCTCGAAGAATTCTAAGCACAGTGTTTTCTCATGGAAGCTCAGACGGGGGCCATGACGAACACTTCCATGGCACGTCGCACTGCCTAGAAATGTGGTCCTGAGGCTGTTCCAGTGCTCTGGAAATGTAGCTCTCCTTAAGGAACGAGCAGTGTGTTGCCCATCACTCGGCATACACAGAGGGCCTCCGAGGGACCGACCTTTGGGCCTCGACGTTGCTCAGCAGGCCCACAGGGGTCTGCAGGCACTCAGAGATCCTGGAGGGAAAATGATGCACACCCGAGGGGCCTAGGAGTCCTGAAAAGGGTACTTCCTTTAAAATAAAGCAGAAGAGGGGCTTCCCTGATGGCGCAGTGGTTGAGAATATGCCTGCCAATGCAGGGTACACGGGTTGGAGCCTTGGTCTGGGAGGATTCCACATGCTGCGGAACAACTGGGCCCGTGAGCCACAACTACTGAGCCTGCGCCTCTGGAGCCTGTGCTCCGCAACAAGAGAGGCCGCGATACTGAGAGGCCTACGCACCGCGATGAAGAGTGGCCCCCACTTACCGCAACTGGAGAGAGCCCTAGCACAGAAACGAAGACACAACATAGCAAGCAATCAATCAATACATAAATCTTAAAAAAACAATAAAACATTAAAAAAATAAAATACAATAAAGCAGAACAGCGACTAAGACCTCGTGGAAAGGGCTGCATGCCTCCTTTTCTGCGCGGCTACTCAGGGACTTACCTCGAGGCCAGTACTCACGTTGAGTTTCCCTTTAGCTCTAGAGCGTGGCAGGATGAGCTCCACCCCGGCCATCGAAGCACCCGGCTTAGCTAGAGAAAACTCCTTTTCTTCCCAGAGCCATGCCTACAGTGGCTACTGGCCTGTCAACAGCAGTCAATTTCAAGTAGCTTCAAGGCAGCATGAATGGAGCTTTCAAAATGGGAAAGCAAGGCTACTTCCATCAGGCCCCCATTTCCACGGGCACACACAGCATACATCCCTGTGCTTTCTAACAAGTCCAAACAGACACAGGTTACCCAGTGGTACCTTCCCTGAATCAACTCCTCGAAGCAGGGTGTTCTGCAAATAGCGAACTGCCTCAACCAAGGAACGCCCCAGGTAAGCCTCCGGGCCCGTGGCTCTTCAAAAGCCTGCAGTGTTACACGAGGAACTGGGCTTTAGGTGCAGTCGGAACGCAGGCCGACATTCTCCTGGAGGCAGGGTGACTTCAGGCAGGGGGTACCAGATGGAATGCGAAGCCGAGGGTTATTCTCAGTGCAGCTCAGACTAGGGCAATGAGTCAGACTTGCACGGAATGTTGGACCTGCTAGAAAGGTGTTCGTCGACCTGTGGGAGTGTTGAGGGAATCAAGCTGTCCCAAGAAAGAGTGCCGTCTGTTGCCCTACACTCGGCATACACAGAGTGGCTCCGAAGGGCTACGGGCCTGGATGTGGCTTAGCAGGCCCATGGGGGCCTGACGGTACTCAGTGTTCTTGCAGGGAATAGGGTGCCCACGCGGGGTTCCTAGACGTCCTGCAAAGCGTACTGACATTAAAACAATGCAGAGCAGCGGCTATGGCCTCATGGAAAATGCTGCACGCCTCCTCTTCTGCATGGCAATTCAGGGCCTTAACTTGAGGCACGTGCTCTAGCTGAGTGTCCCGTTAGCGACACAGCATGGTAGGATGCTGACTTTCTCCTCGAGCAGCGTGACTTCAGGTACGAGGTCCTCGAAGAATTCTAAGCGGAGTGTTTTCTCATGGCAGCTCAGACGGGGGCCATGACAAACACTTCCATGGCACGTCGCACTGCCTAGAGATGTGGTCCTGAGGCTGTTCCAGTGCTCTGGAAATGTAGCTCTCCTTAAGGAACGAGCAGTGTGTTGCCCATCACTCGGCATACACAGAGGGCCTCCGAGGGACCGACCTTTGGGCCTCGATGTTGCTCAGCAGGCCCACAGGGGTCTGGAGGTACTCACTGATCTTGGAGAGAAAATGATGCACACCCGAGGGGCCTAGGAGTCCTGAAAAGGGTACTTCCTTTAAAATAAAGCAGAACAGGGGCTTCCCTGGTGGCGCAGTGGTTGAGAATCTGCCTGCCAATGCAGGGTACACGGGTGCGAGCCCTGGTCTGGGAGGATCCCACATGCCGCGGAGCAACCGGGCCCGTGAGCCACAACTACTGAGCCTGCGCCTCTGGAGCCTGTGCTCCACAACAAGAGAGGCCGCGATAGTGAGAGGCCTACGCACCGCGATGAAGAGTCGCCCCCACTTACCGCAACGGGAGAGGGCCCTAGCACAGAAACGAAGACCCAATATAGCAATCAATCAATCAATACATAAATCTTAAAAAAACAATAAAACATTAAAACAATAAAATAAAATAAAGCAGAACAGCGACTAAGACCTCGTGGAAAGGGCTGCATGCCTCCATTTCTGCGCGGCTACTCAGGGACTTACCTCGAGGCCAATACTCACGTTGAGTTTCCCTTTAGCTCTAGAGCGTGGCAGGATGAGCTCCACCCCGGCCATCGAAGCACCCGGCTTAGCTAGAGAAAACTCCTTTTCTTCCCAGAGCCATTCCTACAGTGGCTAGAGGCCTGTCAACAGCAGTCAATTTCAAGTAGCTTCAAGGCAGCATGAATGGAGCTTTCAAAATGGGAAAGCAAGGCTAGTTCCATCAGGCCCCCATTTCCACGGGCACACGCAGCATACATCCCTGTGCTTTCTAACAAGTCCAAACAGACACAGGTGACCCAGTGGTTCTTTCCCTGAATCAACTCCTCGAAGCAGGGTGTTCTTCAAATAGCGAACTGTCTCAACCAAGGATCGCCCCAGCTAAGCCTCCGGGCCCGTGGCTCTTCAAAACCCTGCAGTGTTACACGAGGAACTGGGCTTTAGTTGCAGTCGGAACGCAGGCTGACATTCTCCTGGAGGCAGGGTGACTTCAGGCAGGGGGTCCCAGATGGAATGCGAAGCTGAGGGTTATTCTCAGTGCAGCTCAGACTAGGGTAATGAGACAGACTTGCACGGAATGTTGGACCTGCTAGAAAGGTGTTCGTCGACCTGTGGGAGTGTTGAGGAAATCAAGCCGTCCCAAGAAGGAGTGCAGTCTGTTGCCCTACACTCGGCATACTCAGAGTGGCTCCGAAGGGCTATGGGCCTGGATGTGGCATAGCGGGCCCACGGGGGCCTGGGGTTACTCAGTGTTCTTGCAGGGAATAGGGTGCCCACGCGAGGCTCCTAGATGTCCTGCAAAGCGGACTGACGTTAAAATAATGCAGAGCAGGGGCTTCGCTTGTGGTGCAGTGGTTGGGAATCCACCTGCCGATGCAGGGGACATGGGTTCGAGCCTTGGTCCACCAAGATCTCACATGCTGCGGAGCAACTAAGCCCGTGCTCCACAACGACTGAGCCTGCGCTCTAGAGTCCGGGAGCCACAACGACTCAGCCCGCATGCCACAACTACTGAAGTCCACGTGCCTAGAGCTTCTGCTCCACAACAAGAGGAGCCACCGCAATGAGAAGCCCGAGCACCGCAACGAAGAGTAGCCCCCGCTCGCTGCAACTAGAGAACGCTCACATGCAGCAACGAAGACCCAACACAGTAAAACAAAAATGATAAATTACATAAGAAAATAAAGAACTAGATAGACAGATAGATAAACAAATGAATAAATAAATAAACTAACGCTGAGCAGGGGCTACGGCCTCCTGAAAACTGCAGCACGCCTCCGCTTCTGCACGGCAATTCAGGGCCTTACCTCGAGGCAAGTGCTCACACTGAGTGTCCCGTTAGCGCCACATCATGGTAGGATGCTGGCTTTCTCCTCGAGCAGAGTGACTTCAGGTACGAGGTCCTCGAAGAATTCTAAGCACAGTGTTTTCTCATGGAAGCTCAGACGGGGGCCATGACGAACTCTTCCATGGCACGTCGCACTGCCTAGAAATGTGGTCCTGAGGCTGTTCCAGTGCTCTGGAAATGTAGCTCTCCTTAAGGAACGAGCAGTGTGTTGCCCATCACTCGGCATACACAGAGGGCCTCCGAGGGACCGACCTTTGGGCCTCGACGTTGCTCAGCAGGCCCACAGGGGTCTGCAGGCACTCAGAGATCCTGGAGGGAAAATGATGCACACCCGAGGGGCCTAGGAGTCCTGAAAAGGGTACTTCCTTTAAAATAAAGCAGAAGAGGGGCTTCCCTGATGGCGCAGTGGTTGAGAATCTGCCTGCCAATGCAGGGTACACGGGTTGGAGCCTTGGTCTGGGAGGATTCCACATGCTGCGGAACAACTGGGCCCGTGAGCCACAACTACTGAGCCTGCGCCTCTGGAGCCTGTGCTCCGCAACAAGAGAGGCCGCGATACTGAGAGGCCTACGCACCGCGATGAAGAGTGGCCCCCACTTACCGCAACTGGAGAGAGCCCTAGCACAGAAACGAAGACACAACATAGCAAGCAATCAATCAATACATAAATCTTAAAAAAACAATAAAACATTAAAAAAATAAAATACAATAAAGCAGAACAGCGACTAAGACCTCGTGGAAAGGGCTGCATGCCTCCTTTTCTGCGCGGCTACTCAGGGACTTACCTCGAGGCCAGTACTCACGTTGAGTTTCCATTTAGCTCTAGAGCGTGGCAGGATGAGCTCCACCCCGGCCATCGAAGCACCCGGCTTAGCTAGAGAAAACTCCTTTTCTTCCCAGAGCCATGCCTACAGTGGCTAGTGGCCTGTCAACAGCAGTCAATTTCAAGTAGCTTCAAGGCAGCATGAATGGAGCTTTCAAAATGGGAAAGCAAGGCTAGTTCCATCAGGCCCCCATTTCCACGGGCACACACAGCATACATCCCTGTGCTTTCTAACAAGTCCAAACAGACACAGGTTACCCAGTGGTACCTTCCCTGAATCAACTCCTCGAAGCAGGGTGTTCTGCAAATAGCGAACTGCCTCAACCAAGGAACGCCCCAGGTAAGCCTCCGGACCCGTGACTCTTCAAAAGCCTGCAGTGTTACACGAGGAACTGGGCTTTAGGTGCAGTCGGAACGCAGGCCGACATTCTCCTGGAGGCAGGGTGACTTCAGGCAGGGGGTACCAGATGGAATGCGAAGCCGAGGGTTATTCTCAGTGCAGCTCAGACTAGGGCAATGAGTCAGACTTGCACGGAATGTTGGACCTGCTAGAAAGGTGTTCGTCGACCTGTGGGAGTGTTGAGGAAATCAAGCTGTCCCAAGAAAGAGTGCAGTCTGTTGCCCTACACTCGGCATACACAGAGTGGCTCCGAAGGGCTACGGGCCGGGATGTGGCTTAGCAGGCCCATGGGGGCCTGACGGTACTCAGTGTTCTTGCAGGGAATAGGGTGCCCACGCGGGGTTCCTAGACGTCCTGCAAAGCGTACTGACATTAAAACAATGCAGAGCAGCGGCTATGGCCTCATGGAAAATGCTGCACGCCTCCTCTTCTGCATGGCAATTCAGGGCCTTAACTTGAGGCACGTGCTCTAGCTGAGTGTCCCGTTAGCGACACAGCATGGTAGGATGCTGACTTTCTCCTCGAGCAGAGTGACTTCAGGTACGAGGTCCTCGAAGAATTCTAAGCACAGTGTTTTCTCATGGCAGCTCAGACGGGGGCCATGACAAACACTTCCATGGCACGTCGCACTGCCTAGAGATGTGGTCCTGAGGCTGTTCCAGTGCTCTGGAAATGTAGCTCTCCTTAAGGAACGAGCAGTGTGTTGCCCATCACTCGGCATACACAGAGGGCCTCCGAGGGACCGACCTTTGGGCCTCGATGTTGCTCAGCAGGCCCACAGGGGTCTGGAGGTACTCACTGATCTTGGAGAGAAAATGATGCACACCCGAGGGGCCTAGGAGTCCTGAAAAGGGTACTTCCTTTAAAATAAAGCAGAACAGGGGCTTCCCTGGTGGCGCAGTGGTTGAGAATCTGCCTGCCAATGCAGGGTACACGGGTGCGAGCCCTGGTCTGGGAGGATCCCACATGCCGCGGAGCAACCGGGCCCGTGAGCCACAACTACTGAGCCTGCGCCTCTGGAGCCTGTGCTCCACAACAAGAGAGGCCGCGATAGTGAGAGGCCTACGCACCGCGATGAAGAGTCGCCCCAACTTACCGCAACGGGAGAGGGCCCTAGCACAGAAACGAAGACCCAATATAGCAATCAATCAATCAATACATAAATCTTAAAAAAACAATAAAACATTAAAACAATAAAATAAAATAAAGCAGAACAGCGACTAAGACCTCGTGGAAAGGGCTGCATGCCTCCATTTCTGCGCGGCTACTCAGGGACTTACCTCGAGGCCAATACTCACGTTGAGTTTCCCTTTAGCTCTAGAGCGTGGCAGGATGAGCTCCACCCCGGCCATCGAAGCACCCGGCTTAGCTAGAGAAAACTCCTTTTCTTCCCAGAGCCATTCCTACAGTGGCTAGAGGCCTGTCAACAGCAGTCAATTTCAAGTAGCTTCAAGGCAGCATGAATGGAGCTTTCAAAATGGGAAAGCAAGGCTAGTTCCATCAGGCCCCCATTTCCACGGGCACACGCAGCATACATCCCTGTGCTTTCTAACAAGTCCAAACAGACACAGGTTACCCAGTGGTTCTTTCCCTGAATCAACTCCTCGAAGCAGGGTGTTCTTCAAATAGCGAACTGTCTCAACCAAGGATCGCCCCAGCTAAGCCTCCGGGCCCGTGGCTCTTCAAAACCCTGCAGTGTTACACGAGGAACTGGGCTTTAGTTGCAGTCGGAACGCAGGCTGACATTCTCCTGGAGGCAGGGTGACTTCAGGCAGGGGGTCCCAGATGGAATGTGAAGCTGAGGGTTATTCTCAGTGCAGCTCAGACTAGGGTAATGAGGCAGACTTGCACGGAATGTTGGACCTGCTAGAAAGGTGTTCGTCGACCTGTGGGAGTGTTGTGGAAATCAAGCCGTCCCAAGAAAGAGTGCAGTCTGTTGCCCCACACTCGGCATACTCAGAGTGGCTCCGAAGGGCTACGGGCCTGGATGTGGCATAGCGGGCCCATGGGGGCCTGGGGTTCCTCAGTGTTCTTGCAGGGAATAGGGTGCCCACGCGAGGCTCCTAGATGTCCTGCAAAGCGGACTGACGTTAAAATAATGCAGAGCAGGGGCTTCGCTTGTGGTGCAGTGGTTGGGAATCCACCTGCCGATGCAGGGGACATGGGTTCGAGCCTTGGTCCACCAAGATCTCACATGCTGCGCAGCAACTAAGCCCGTGTTCCACTACGACTGAGCCTGCGCTCTAGAGTCCGGGAGCCACAACGACTGAGCCTGCATGCCACAACTACTGAAGTCCACGTGCCTAGAGCTTCTGCTCCACAACAAGAGGAGCCACCGCAATGAGAAGCCCGAGCACCGCAACGAAGAGTAGCCCCCGCTCGCTACAACTAGAGAACGCTCACATGCAGCAACGACGACCCAACACAGTAAAACAAAAATGATAAATTACATAAGAAAATAAATAAATAGATAGATAGATAAACAAATGAATAAATAAATAAACTAACGCTGAGCAGGGGCTACGGCCTCCTGAAAACTGCAGCACGCCTCCGCTTCTGCACGGCAATTCAGGGCCTTACCTCGAGGCAAGTGCTCACACTGAGTGTCCCGTTAGCGCCACAGCATGGTAGGATGCTGGCTTTCTCCTCGAGCAGAGTGACTTCAGGTACGAGGTCCTCGAAGAATTCTAAGCACAGTGTTTTCTCATGGAAGCTCAGACGGGGGCCATGACGAACTCTTCCATGGCACGTCGCACTGCCTAGAAATGTGGTCCTGAGGCTGTTCCGGTGCTCTGGAAATGTAGCTCTCCTTAAGGAACGAGCAGTGTGTTGCCCATCACTCGGCATACACAGAGGGCCTCCGAGGGACCGACCTTTGGGCCTCGACGTTGCTCAGCAGGCCCACAGGGGTCTGCAGGCACTCAGAGATCCTGGAGGGAAAATGATGCACACCCGAGGGGCCTAGGAGTCCTGAAAAGGGTACTTCCTTTAAAATAAAGCAGAAGAGGGGCTTCCCTGATGGCGCAGTGGTTGAGAATCTGCCTGCCAATGCAGGGTACACGGGTTGGAGCCTTGGTCTGGGAGGATTCCACATGCTGCGGAACAACTGGGCCCGTGAGCCACAACTACTGAGCCTGCGCCTCTGGAGCCTGTGCTCCGCAACAAGAGAGGCCGCGATACTGAGAGGCCTACGCACCGCGATGAAGAGTGGCCCCCACTTACCGCAACTGGAGAGAGCCCTAGCACAGAAACGAAGACACAACATAGCAAGCAATCAATCAATACATAAATCTTAAAAAAACAATAAAACATTAAAAAAATAAAATACAATAAAGCAGAACAGCGACTAAGACCTCGTGGAAAGGGCTGCATGCCTCCTTTTCTGCGCGGCTACTCAGGGACTTACCTCGAGGCCAGTACTCACGTTGAGTTTCCATTTAGCTCTAGAGCGTGGCAGGATGAGCTCCACCCCGGCCATCGAAGCACCCGGCTTAGCTAGAGAAAACTCCTTTTCTTCCCAGAGCCATGCCTACAGTGGCTAGTGGCCTGTCAACAGCAGTCAATTTCAAGTAGCTTCAAGGCAGCATGAATGGAGCTTTCAAAATGGGAAAGCAAGGCTACTTCCATCAGGCCCCCATTTCCACGGGCACACACAGCATACATCCCTGTGCTTTCTAACAAGTCCAAACAGACACAGGTTACCCAGTGGTACCTTCCCTGAATCAACTCCTCGAAGCAGGGTGTTCTGCAAATAGCGAACTGCCTCAACCAAGGAACGCCCCAGGTAAGCCTCCGGACCCGTGACTCTTCAAAAGCCTGCAGTGTTACACGAGGAACTGGGCTTTAGGTGCAGTCGGAACGCAGGCCGACATTCTCCTGGAGGCAGGGTGACTTCAGGCAGGGGGTACCAGATGGAATGCGAAGCCGAGGGTTATTCTCAGTGCAGCTCAGACTAGGGCAATGAGTCAGACTTGCACGGAATGTTGGACCTGCTAGAAAGGTGTTCGTCGACCTGTGGGAGTGTTGAGGAAATCAAGCTGTCCCAAGAAAGAGTGCAGTCTGTTGCCCTACACTCGGCATACACAGAGTGGCTCCGAAGGGCTACGGGCCGGGATGTGGCTTAGCAGGCCCATGGGGGCCTGACGGTACTCAGTGTTCTTGCAGGGAATAGGTTGCCCACGCGGGGTTCCTAGACGTCCTGCAAAGCGTACTGACATTAAAACAATGCAGAGCAGCGGCTATGGCCTCATGGAAAATGCTGCACGCCTCCTCTTCTGCATGGCAATTCAGGGCCTTAACTTGAGGCACGTGCTCTAGCTGAGTGTCCCGTTAGCGACACAGCATGGTAGGATGCTGACTTTCTCCTCGAGCAGAGTGACTTCAGGTACGAGGTCCTCGAAGAATTCTAAGCACAGTGTTTTCTCATGGCAGCTCAGACGGGGGCCATGACAAACACTTCCATGGCACGTCGCACTGCCTAGAGATGTGGTCCTGAGGCTGTTCCAGTGCTCTGGAAATGTAGCTCTCCTTAAGGAACGAGCAGTGTGTTGCCCATCACTCGGCATACACAGAGGGCCTCCGAGGGACCGACCTTTGGGCCTCGATGTTGCTCAGCAGGCCCACAGGGGTCTGGAGGTACTCACTGATCTTGGAGAGAAAATGATGCACACCCGAGGGGCCTAGGAGTCCTGAAAAGGGTACTTCCTTTAAAATAAAGCAGAACAGGGGCTTCCCTGGTGGCGCAGTGGTTGAGAATCTGCCTGCCAATGCAGGGTACACGGGTGCGAGCCCTGGTCTGGGAGGATCCCACATGCCGCGGAGCAACCGGGCCCGTGAGCCACAACTACTGAGCCTGCGCCTCTGGAGCCTGTGCTCCACAACAAGAGAGGCCGCGATAGTGAGAGGCCTACGCACCGCGATGAAGAGTCGCCCCAACTTACCGCAACGGGAGAGGGCCCTAGCACAGAAACGAAGACCCAATATAGCAATCAATCAATCAATACATAAATCTTAAAAAAACAATAAAACATTAAAACAATAAAATAAAATAAAGCAGAACAGCGACTAAGACCTCGTGGAAAGGGCTGCATGCCTCCATTTCTGCGCGGCTACTCAGGGACTTACCTCGAGGCCAATACTCACGTTGAGTTTCCCTTTAGCTCTAGAGCGTGGCAGGATGAGCTCCACCCCGGCCATCGAAGCACCCGGCTTAGCTAGAGAAAACTCCTTTTCTTCCCAGAGCCATTCCTACAGTGGCTAGAGGCCTGTCAACAGCAGTCAATTTCAAGTAGCTTCAAGGCAGCATGAATGGAGCTTTCAAAATGGGAAAGCAAGGCTAGTTCCATCAGGCCCCCATTTCCACGGGCACACGCAGCATACATCCCTGTGCTTTCTAACAAGTCCAAACAGACACAGGTTACCCAGTGGTTCTTTCCCTGAATCAACTCCTCGAAGCAGGGTGTTCTTCAAATAGCGAACTGTCTCAACCAAGGATCGCCCCAGCTAAGCCTCCGGGCCCGTGGCTCTTCAAAACCCTGCAGTGTTACACGAGGAACTGGGCTTTAGTTGCAGTCGGAACGCAGGCTGACATTCTCCTGGAGGCAGGGTGACTTCAGGCAGGGGGTCCCAGATGGAATGTGAAGCTGAGGGTTATTCTCAGTGCAGCTCAGACTAGGGTAATGAGGCAGACTTGCACGGAATGTTGGACCTGCTAGAAAGGTGTTCGTCGACCTGTGGGAGTGTTGTGGAAATCAAGCCGTCCCAAGAAAGTGTGCCGTCTGTTGCCCCACACTCGGCATACTCAGAGTGGCTCCGAAGGGCTACGGGCCTGGATGTGGCATAGCGGGCCCATGGGGGCCTGGGGTTCCTCAGTGTTCTTGCAGGGAATAGGGTGCCCACGCGAGGCTCCTAGATGTCCTGCAAAGCGGACTGACGTTAAAATAATGCAGAGCAGGGGCTTCGCTTGTGGTGCAGTGGTTGGGAATCCACCTGCCGATGCAGGGGACATGGGTTCGAGCCTTGGTCCACCAAGATCTCACATGCTGCGCAGCAACTAAGCCCGTGTTCCACTACGACTGAGCCTGCGCTCTAGAGTCCGGGAGCCACAACGACTGAGCCTGCATGCCACAACTACTGAAGTCCACGTGCCTAGAGCTTCTGCTCCACAACAAGAGGAGCCACCGCAATGAGAAGCCCGAGCACCGCAACGAAGAGTAGCCCCCGCTCGCTACAACTAGAGAACGCTCACATGCAGCAACGACGACCCAACACAGTAAAACAAAAATGATAAATTACATAAGAAAATAAATAAATAGATAGATAGATAAACAAATGAATAAATAAATAAACTAACGCTGAGCAGGGGCTACGGCCTCCTGAAAACTGCAGCACGCCTCCGCTTCTGCACGGCAATTCAGGGCCTTACCTCGAGGCAAGTGCTCACACTGAGTGTCCCGTTAGCGCCACAGCATGGTAGGATGCTGGCTTTCTCCTCGAGCAGAGTGACTTCAGGTACGAGGTCCTCGAAGAATTCTAAGCACACTGTTTTCTCATGGAAGCTCAGACGGGGGCCATGACGAACTCTTCCATGGCACGTCGCACTGCCTAGAAATGTGGTCCTGAGGCTGTTCCAGTGCTCTGGAAATGTAGCTCTCCTTAAGGAACGAGCAGTGTGTTGCCCATCACTCGGCATACACAGAGGGCCTCCGAGGGACCGACCTTTGGGCCTCGACGTTGCTCAGCAGGCCCACAGGGGTCTGCAGGCACTCAGAGATCCTGGAGGGAAAATGATGCACACCCGAGGGGCCTAGGAGTCCTGAAAAGGGTACTTCCTTTAAAATAAAGCAGAAGAGGGGCTTCCCTGATGGCGCAGTGGTTGAGAATCTGCCTGCCAATGCAGGGTACACGGGTTGGAGCCTTGGTCTGGGAGGATTCCACATGCTGCGGAACAACTGGGCCCGTGAGCCACAACTACTGAGCCTGCGCCTCTGGAGCCTGTGCTCCGCAACAAGAGAGGCCGCGATACTGAGAGGCCTACGCACCGCGATGAAGAGTGGCCCCCACTTACCGCAACTGGAGAGAGCCCTAGCACAGAAACGAAGACACAACATAGCAAGCAATCAATCAATACATAAATCTTAAAAAAACAATAAAACATTAAAAAAATAAAATACAATAAAGCAGAACAGCGACTAAGACCTCGTGGAAAGGGCTGCATGCCTCCTTTTCTGCGCGGCTACTCAGGGACTTACCTCGAGGCCAGTACTCACGTTGAGTTTCCATTTAGCTCTAGAGCGTGGCAGGATGAGCTCCACCCCGGCCATCGAAGCACCCGGCTTAGCTAGAGAAAACTCCTTTTCTTCCCAGAGCCATGCCTACAGTGGCTAGTGGCCTGTCAACAGCAGTCAATTTCAAGTAGCTTCAAGGCAGCATGAATGGAGCTTTCAAAATGGGAAAGCAAGGCTACTTCCATCAGGCCCCCATTTCCACGGGCACACACAGCATACATCCCTGTGCTTTCTAACAAGTCCAAACAGACACAGGTTACCCAGTGGTACCTTCCCTGAATCAACTCCTCGAAGCAGGGTGTTCTGCAAATAGCGAACTGCCTCAACCAAGGAACGCCCCAGGTAAGCCTCCGGGCCCGTGGCTCTTCAAAAGCCTGCAGTGTTACACGAGGAACTGGGCTTTAGGTGCAGTCGGAACGCAGGCCGACATTCTCCTGGAGGCAGGGTGACTTCAGGCAGGGGGTACCAGATGGAATGCGAAGCCGAGGGTTATTCTCAGTGCAGCTCAGACTAGGGCAATGAGTCAGACTTGCACGGAATGTTGGACCTGCTAGAAAGGTGTTCGTCGACCTGTGGGAGTGTTGAGGAAATCAAGCTGTCCCAAGAAAGAGTGCCATCTGTTGCCCTACACTCGGCATACACAGAGTGGCTCCGAAGGGCTACGGGCCTGGATGTGGCTTAGCAGGCCCATGGGGGCCTGACGGTACTCAGTGTTCTTGCAGGGAATAGGGTGCCCACGCGGGGTTCCTAGACGTCCTGCAAAGCGTACTGACATTAAAACAATGCAGAGCAGCGGCTATGGCCTCATGGAAAATGCTGCACGCCTCCTCTTCTGCATGGCAATTCAGGGCCTTAACTTGAGGCACGTGCTCTAGCTGAGTGTCCCGTTAGCGACACAGCATGGTAGGATGCTGACTTTCTCCTCGAGCAGCGTGACTTCAGGTACGAGGTCCTCGAAGAATTCTAAGCGGAGTGTTTTCTCATGGCAGCTCAGACGGGGGCCATGACAAACACTTCCATGGCACGTCGCACTGCCTAGAGATGTGGTCCTGAGGCTGTTCCAGTGCTCTGGAAATGTAGCTCTCCTTAAGGAACGAGCAGTGTGTTGCCCATCACTCGGCATACACAGAGGGCCTCCGAGGGACCGACCTTCGCGCCTCGATGTTGCTCAGCAGGCCCACAGGGGTCTGGAGGTACTCACTGATCTTGGAGAGAAAATGATGCACACCCGAGGGGCCTAGGAGTCCTGAAAAGGGTACTTCCTTTAAAATAAAGCAGAACAGGGGCTTCCCTGGTGGCGCAGTGGTTGAGAATCTGCCTGCCAATGCAGGGTACACGGGTGCGAGACCTGGTCTGGGAGGATCCCACATGCCGCGGAGCAACCGGGCCCGTGAGCCACAACTACTGAGCCTGCGCCTCTGGAGCCTGTGCTCCACAACAAGAGAGGCCGCGATAGTGAGAGGCCTACGCACCGCGATGAAGAGTCGCCCCCACTTACCGCAACTGGAGAGGGCCCTAGCACAGAAACGAAGACCCAATATAGCAATCAATCAATCAATACATAAACCTTAAAAAAACAATAAAACATTAAAACAATAAAATAAAATAAAGCAGAACAGCGACTAAGACCTCGTGGAAAGGGCTGCATGCCTCCATTTCTGCGCGGCTACTCAGGGACTTACCTCGAGGCCAATACTCACGTTGAGTTTCCCTTTAGCTCTAGAGCGTGGCAGGATGAGCTCCACCCCGGCCATCGAAGCACCCGGCTTAGCTAGAGAAAACTCCTTTTCTTCCCAGAGCCATTCCTACAGTGGCTAGAGGCCTGTCAACAGCAGTCAATTTCAAGTAGCTTCAAGGCAGCATGAATGGAGCTTTCAAAATGGGAAAGCAAGGCTAGTTCCATCAGGCCCCCATTTCCACGGGCACACGCAGCATACATCCCTGTGCTTTCTAACAAGTCCAAACAGACACAGGTTACCCAGTGGTTCTTTCCCTGAATCAACTCCTCGAAGCAGGGTGTTCTTCAAATAGCGAACTGTCTCAACCAAGGATCGCCCCAGGTAAGCCTCCGGGCCCGTGGCTCTTCAAAACCCTGCAGTGTTACACGAGGAACTGGGCTTTAGTTACAGTCGGAACGCAGGCTGACATTCTCCTGGAGGCAGGGTGACTTCAGGCAAGGGGTCCCAGATGGAATGCGAAGCTGAGGGTTATTCTCAGTGCAGCTCAGACTAGGGTAATGAGGCAGACTTGCACGGAATGTTGGACCTGCTAGAAAGGTGTTCGTCGACCTGTGGGAGTGTTGAGGAAATCAAGCCGTCCCAAGAAAGAGTGCAGTCTGTTGCCCTACACTCGGCATACTCAGAGTGGCTACGAAGGGCTACGGGCCTGGATGTGGCATAGCGGGCCCACGGGGGCCTGGGGTTCCTCAGTGTTCTTGCAGGGAATAGGGTGCCCACGCGAGGCTCCTAGATGTCCTGCAAAGCGGACTGACGTTAAAATAATGCAGAGCAGGGGCTTCGCTTGTGGTGCAGTGGTTGGGAATCCACCTGCCGATGCAGGGGACATGGGTTCGAGCCTTGGTCCACCAAGATCTCACATGCTGCGGAGCAACTAAGCCCGTGCTCCAGTACGACTGAGCCTGCGCTCTAGAGTCCGGGAGCCACAACGACTGAGCCCGCATGCCACAACTACTGAAGTCCACGTGCCTAGAGCTTCTGCTCCACAACAAGAGGAGCCACCGCAATGAGAAGCCCGAGCACCGCAACGAAGAGTAGCCCCCGCTCGCTACAACTAGAGAACGCTCACATGCAGCAACGACGACCCAACACAGTAAAACAAAAATGATAAATTACATAAGAAAATAAATAAATAGATAGATAGATAAACAAATGAATAAATAAATAAACTAACGCTGAGCAGGGGCTACGGCCTCCTGAAAACTGCAGCACGCCTCCGCTTCTGCACGGCAATTCAGGGCCTTACCTCGAGGCAAGTGCTCACACTGAGTGTCCCGTTAGCGCCACAGCATGGTAGGATGCTGGCTTTCTCCTCGAGCAGAGTGACTTCAGGTACGAGGTCCTCGAAGAATTCTAAGCACACTGTTTTCTCATGGAAGCTCAGACGGGGGCCATGACGAACTCTTCCATGGCACGTCGCACTGCCTAGAAATGTGGTCCTGAGGCTGTTCCAGTGCTCTGGAAATGTAGCTCTCCTTAAGGAACGAGCAGTGTGTTGCCCATCACTCGGCATACACAGAGGGCCTCCGAGGGACCGACCTTTGGGCCTCGACGTTGCTCAGCAGGCCCACAGGGGTCTGCAGGCACTCAGAGATCCTGGAGGGAAAATGATGCACACCCGAGGGGCCTAGGAGTCCTGAAAAGGGTACTTCCTTTAAAATAAAGCAGAAGAGGGGCTTCCCTGATGGCGCAGTGGTTGAGAATCTGCCTGCCAATGCAGGGTACACGGGTTGGAGCCTTGGTCTGGGAGGATTCCACATGCTGCGGAACAACTGGGCCCGTGAGCCACAACTACTGAGCCTGCGCCTCTGGAGCCTGTGCTCTGCAACAAGAGAGGCCGCGATACTGAGAGGCCTACGCACCGCGATGAAGAGTGGCCCCCACTTACCGCAACTGGAGAGAGCCCTAGCACAGAAACGAAGACACAACATAGCAAGCAATCAATCAATACATAAATCTTAAAAAAACAATAAAACATTAAAAAAATAAAATACAATAAAGCAGAACAGCGACTAAGACCTCGTGGAAAGGGCTGCATGCCTCCTTTTCTGCGCGGCTACTCAGGGACTTACCTCGAGGCCAGTACTCACGTTGAGTTTCCATTTAGCTCTAGAGCGTGGCAGGATGAGCTCCACCCCGGCCATCGAAGCACCCGGCTTAGCTAGAGAAAACTCCTTTTCTTCCCAGAGCCATGCCTACAGTGGCTACTGGCCTGTCAACAGCAGTCAATTTCAAGTAGCTTCAAGGCAGCATGAATGGAGCTTTCAAAATGGGAAAGCAAGGCTACTTCCATCAGGCCCCCATTTCCACGGGCACACACAGCATACATCCCTGTGCTTTCTAACAAGTCCAAACAGACACAGGTTACCCAGTGGTACCTTCCCTGAATCAACTCCTCGAAGCAGGGTGTTCTGCAAATAGCGAACTGCCTCAACCAAGGAACGCCCCAGGTAAGCCTCCGGGCCCGTGGCTCTTCAAAAGCCTGCAGTGTTACAAGAGGAACTGGGCTTTAGGTGCAGTCGGAACGCAGGCCGACATTCTCCTGGAGGCAGGGTGACTTCAGGCAGGGGGTACCAGATGGAATGCGAAGCCGAGGGTTATTCTCAGTGCAGCTCAGACTAGGGCAATGAGTCAGACTTGCACGGAATGTTGGACCTGCTAGAAAGGTGTTCGTCGACCTGTGGGAGTGTTGAGGGAATCAAGCTGTCCCAAGAAAGAGTGCCGTCTGTTGCCCTACACTCGGCATACACAGAGTGGCTCCGAAGGGCTACGGGCCTGGATGTGGCTTAGCAGGCCCATGGGGGCCTGACGGTACTCAGTGTTCTTGCAGGGAATAGGGTGCCCACGCGGGGTTCCTAGACGTCCTGCAAAGCGTACTGACATTAAAACAATGCAGAGCAGCGGCTATGGCCTCATGGAAAATGCTGCACGCCTCCTCTTCTGCATGGCAATTCAGGGCCTTAACTTGAGGCACGTGCTCTAGCTGAGTGTCCCGTTAGCGACACAGCATGGTAGGATGCTGACTTTCTCCTCGAGCAGCGTGACTTCAGGTACGAGGTCCTCGAAGAATTCTAAGCGGAGTGTTTTCTCATGGCAGCTCAGACGGGGGCCATGACAAACACTTCCATGGCACGTCGCACTGCCTAGAGATGTGGTCCTGAGGCTGTTCCAGTGCTCTGGAAATGTAGCTCTCCTTAAGGAACGAGCAGTGTGTTGCCCATCACTCGGCATACACAGAGGGCCTCCGAGGGACCGACCTTCGGGCCTCGATGTTGCTCAGCAGGCCCACAGGGGTCTGGAGGTACTCACTGATCTTGGAGAGAAAATGATGCACACCCGAGGGGCCTAGGAGTCCTGAAAAGGGTACTTCCTTTAAAATAAAGCAGAACAGGGGCTTCCCTGGTGGCGCAGTGGTTGAGAATCTGCCTGCCAATGCAGGGTACACGGGTGCGAGCCCTGGTCTGGGAGGATCCCACATGCCGCGGAGCAACCGGGCCCGTGAGCCACAACTACTGTGCCTGCGCCTCTGGAGCCTGTGCTCCACAACAAGAGAGGCCGCGATAGTGAGAGGCCTACGCACCGCGATGAAGAGTCGCCCCCACTTACCGCAACTGGAGAGGGCCCTAGCACAGAAACGAAGACCCAATATAGCAATCAATCAATCAATACATAAATCTTAAAAAAACAATAAAACATTAAAACAATAAAATAAAATAAAGCAGAACAGCGACTAAGACCTCGTGGAAAGGGCTGCATGCCTCCATTTCTGCGCGGCTATTCAGGGACTTACCTCGAGGCCAGTACTCACGTTGAGTTTCCCTTTAGCTCTAGAGCGTGGCAGGATGAGCTCCACCCCGGCCATCGAAGCACCCGGCTTAGCTAGAGAAAACTCCTTTTCTTCCCAGAGCCATTCCTACAGTGGCTAGAGGCCTGTCAACAGCATTCAATTTCAAGTAGCTTCAAGGCAGCATGAATGGAGCTTTCAAAATGGGAAAGCAAGGCTAGTTCCATCAGGCCCCCATTTCCACGTGCACACGCAGCATACATCCCTGTGCTTTCTAACAAGTCCAAACAGACACAGGTGACCCAGTGGTTCTTTCCCTGAATCAACTCCTCGAAGCAGGGTGTTCTTCAAATAGCGAACTGTCTCAACCAAGGATCGCCCCAGCTAAGCCTCTGGGCCCGTGGCTCTTCAAAACCCTGCAGTGTTACACGAGGAACTGGGCTTTAGTTGCAGTCGGAACGCAGGCTGACATTCTCCTGGAGGCAGGGTGACTTCAGGCAGGGGGTCCCAGATGGAATGCGAAGCTGAGGGTTATTCTCAGTGCAGCTCAGACTAGGGTAATGAGACAGACTTGCACGGAATGTTGGACCTGCTAGAAAGGTGTTCGTCGACCTGTGGGAGTGTTGAGGAAATCAAGCCGTCCCAAGAAGGAGTGCAGTCTGTTGCCCTACACTCGGCATACTCAGAGTTGCTCCGAAGGGCTACGGGCCTGGATGTGGCATAGCGGGCCCACGGGGGCCTGGGGTTACTCAGTGTTCTTGCAGGGAATAGGGTTCCCACGCGAGGCTCCTAGATGTCCTGCAAAGCGGACTGACGTTAAAATAATGCAGAGCAGGGGCTTCGCTTGTGGTGCAGTGGTTGGGAATCCACCTGCCGATGCAGGGGACATGGGTTCGAGCCTTGGTCCACCAAGATCTCACATGCTGCGGAGCAATTAAGCCCGTGCTCCACAACGACTGAGCCTGCGCTCTAGAGTCCGGGAGCCACAACGACTCAGCCCGCATGCCACAACTACTGAAGTCCACGTGCCTAGAGCTTCTGCTCCACAACAAGAGGAGCCACCGCAATGAGAAGCCCGAGCACCGCAACGAAGAGTAGCCCCCGCTCGCTGCAACTAGAGAACGCTCACATGCAGCAACGAAGACCCAACACAGTAAAACAAAAATGATAAATTACATAAGAAAATAAAGAACTAGATAGACAGATAGATAAACAAATGAATAAATAAATAAACTAACGCTGAGCAGGGGCTACGGCCTCCTGAAAACTGCAGCACGCCTCCGCTTCTGCACGGCAATTCAGGGCCTTACCTCGAGGCAAGTGCTCACACTGAGTGTCCCGTTAGCGCCACAGCATGGTAGGATGCTGGCTTTCTCCTCGAGCAGAGTGACTTCAGGTACGAGGTCCTCGAAGAATTCTAAGCACAGTGTTTTCTCATGGAAGCTCAGACGGGGGCCATGACGAACACTTCCATGGCACGTCGCACTGCCTAGAAATGTGGTCCTGAGGCTGTTCCAGTGCTCTGGAAATGTAGCTCTCCTTAAGGAACGAGCAGTGTGTTGCCCATCACTCGGCATACACAGAGGGCCTCCGAGGGACCGACCTTTGGGCCTCGACGTTGCTCAGCAGGCCCACAGGGGTCTGCAGGCACTCAGAGATCCTGGAGGGAAAATGATGCACACCCGAGGGGCCTAGGAGTCCTGAAAAGGGTACTTCCTTTAAAATAAAGCAGAAGAGGGGCTTCCCTGATGGCGCAGTGGTTGAGAATCTGCCTGCCAATGCAGGGTACACGGGTTGGAGCCTTGGTCTGGGAGGATTCCACATGCTGCGGAACAACTGGGCCCGTGAGCCACAACTACTGAGCCTGCGCCTCTGGAGCCTGTGCTCCGCAACAAGAGAGGCCGCGATACTGAGAGGCCTACGCACCGCGATGAAGAGTGGCCCCCACTTACCGCAACTGGAGAGAGCCCTAGCACAGAAACGAAGACACAACATAGCAAGCAATCAATCAATACATAAATCTTAAAAAAACAATAAAACATTAAAAAAATAAAATACAATAAAGCAGAACAGCGACTAAGACCTCGTGGAAAGGGCTGCATGCCTCCTTTTCTGCGCGGCTACTCAGGGACTTACCTCGAGGCCAGTACTCACGTTGAGTTTCCATTTAGCTCTAGAGCGTGGCAGGATGAGCTCCACCCCGGCCATCGAAGCACCCGGCTTAGCTAGAGAAAACTCCTTTTCTTCCCAGAGCCATGCCTACAGTGGCTAGTGGCCTGTCAACAGCAGTCAATTTCAAGTAGCTTCAAGGCAGCATGAATGGAGCTTTCAAAATGGGAAAGCAAGGCTACTTCCATCAGGCCCCCATTTCCACGGGCACACACAGCATACATCCCTGTGCTTTCTAACAAGTCCAAACAGACACAGGTTACCCAGTGGTACCTTCCCTGAATCAACTCCTCGAAGCAGGGTGTTCTGCAAATAGCGAACTGCCTCAACCAAGGAACGCCCCAGGTAAGCCTCCGGGCCCGTGGCTCTTCAAAAGCCTGCAGTGTTACACGAGGAACTGGGCTTTAGGTGCAGTCGGAACGCAGGCCGACATTCTCCTGGAGGCAGGGTGACTTCAGGCAGGGGGTACCAGATGGAATGCGAAGCCGAGGGTTATTCTCAGTGCAGCTCAGACTAGGGCAATGAGTCAGACTTGCACGGAATGTTGGACCTGCTAGAAAGGTGTTCGTCGACCTGTGGGAGTGTTGAGGAAATCAAGCTGTCCCAAGAAAGAGTGCCATCTGTTGCCCTACACTCGGCATACACAGAGTGGCTCCGAAGGGCTACGGGCCTGGATGTGGCTTAGCAGGCCCATGGGGGCCTGACGGTACTCAGTGTTCTTGCAGGGAATAGGGTGCCCACGCGGGTTTCCTAGACGTCCTGCAAAGCGTACTGACATTAAAACAATGCAGAGCAGCGGCTATGGCCTCATGGAAAATGCTGCACGCCTCCTCTTCTGCATGGCAATTCAGGGCCTTAACTTGAGGCACGTGCTCTAGCTGAGTGTCCCGTTAGCGACACAGCATGGTAGGATGCTGACTTTCTCCTCGAGCAGCGTGACTTCAGGTACGAGGTCCTCGAAGAATTCTAAGCGGAGTGTTTTCTCATGGCAGCTCAGACGGGGGCCATGACAAACACTTCCATGGCACGTCGCACTGCCTAGAGATGTGGTCCTGAGGCTGTTCCAGTGCTCTGGAAATGTAGCTCTCCTTAAGGAACGAGCAGTGTGTTGCCCATCACTCGGCATACACAGAGGGCCTCCGAGGGACCGACCTTTGGGCCTCGATGTTGCTCAGCAGGCCAACAGGGGTCTGGAGGTACTCACTGATCTTGGAGAGAAAATGATGCACACCCGAGGGGCCTAGGAGTCCTGAAAAGGGTACTTCCTTTAAAATAAAGCAGAACAGGGGCTTCCCTGGTGGCGCAGTGGTTGAGAATCTGCCTGCCAATGCAGGGTACACGGGTGCGAGACCTGGTCTGGGAGGATCCCACATGCCGCGGAGCAACCGGGCCCGTGAGCCACAACTACTGAGCCTGCGCCTCTGGAGCCTGTGCTCCACAACAAGAGAGGCCGCGATAGTGAGAGGCCTACGCACCGCGATGAAGAGTCGCCCCAACTTACCGCAACGGGAGAGGGCCCTAGCACAGAAACGAAGACCCAATATAGCAATCAATCAATCAATACATAAATCTTAAAAAAACAATAAAACATTAAAACAATAAAATAAAATAAAGCAGAACAGCGACTAAGACCTCGTGGAAAGGGCTGCATGCCTCCATTTCTGCGCGGCTACTCAGGGACTTACCTCGAGGCCAATACTCACGTTGAGTTTCCCTTTAGCTCTAGAGCGTGGCAGGATGAGCTCCACCCCGGCCATCGAAGCACCCGGCTTAGCTAGAGAAAACTCCTTTTCTTCCCAGAGCCATTCCTACAGTGGCTAGAGGCCTGTCAACAGCAGTCAATTTCAAGTAGCTTCAAGGCAGCATGAATGGAGCTTTCAAAATGGGAAAGCAAGGCTAGTTCCATCAGGCCCCCATTTCCACGGGCACACGCAGCATACATCCCTGTGCTTTCTAACAAGTCCAAACAGACACAGGTTACCCAGTGGTTCTTTCCCTGAATCAACTCCTCGAAGCAGGGTGTTCTTCAAATAGCGAACTGTCTCAACCAAGGTTCGCCCCAGCTAAGCCTCCGGGCCCGTGGCTCTTCAAAACCCTGCAGTGTTACACGAGGAACTGGGCTTTAGTTGCAGTCGGAACGCAGGCTGACATTCTCCTGGAGGCAGGGTGACTTCAGGCAGGGGGTCCCAGATGGAATGTGAAGCTGAGGGTTATTCTCAGTGCAGCTCAGACTAGGGTAATGAGGCAGACTTGCACGGAATGTTGGACCTGCTAGAAAGGTGTTCGTCGACCTGTGGGAGTGTTGTGGAAATCAAGCCGTCCCAAGAAAGAGTGCAGTCTGTTGCCCTACACTCGGCATACTCAGAGTGGCTACGAAGGGCTACGGGCCTGGATGTGGCATAGCGGGCCCATGGGGGCCTGGGGTTCCTCAGTGTTCTTGCAGGGAATAGGGTGCCCACGCGAGGCTCCTAGATGTCCTGCAAAGCGGACTGACGTTAAAATAATGCAGAGCAGGGGCTTCGCTTGTGGTGCAGTGGTTGGGAATCCACCTGCCGATGCAGGGGACATGGGTTCGAGCCTTGGTCCACCAAGATCTCACATGCTGCGGAGCAACTAAGCCCGTGCTCCACTACGACTGAGCCTGCGCTCTAGAGTCCGGGAGCCACAACGACTGAGCCCGCATGCCACAACTACTGAAGTCCACGTGCCTAGAGCTTCTGCTCCACAACAAGAGGAGCCACCGCAATGAGAAGCCCGAGCACCGCAACGAAGAGTAGCCCCCGCTCGCTACAACTAGAGAACGCTCACATGCAGCAACGACGACCCAACACAGTAAAACAAAAATGATAAATTACATAAGAAAATAAATAAATAGATAGATAGATAAACAAATGAATAAATAAATAAACTAACGCTGAGCAGGGGCTACGGCCTCCTGAAAACTGCAGCACGCCTCCGCTTCTGCACGGCAATTCAGGGCCTTACCTCGAGGCAAGTGCTCACACTGAGTGTCCCGTTAGCGCCACAGCATGGTAGGATGCTGGCTTTCTCCTCGAGCAGAGTGACTTCAGGTACGAGGTCCTCGAAGAATTCTAAGCACAGTGTTTTCTCATGGAAGCTCAGACGGGGGCCATGACGAACTCTTCCATGGCACGTCGCACTGCCTAGAAATGTGGTCCTGAGGCTGTTCCAGTGCTCTGGAAATGTAGCTCTCCTTAAGGAACGAGCAGTGTGTTGCCCATCACTCGGCATACACAGAGGGCCTCCGAGGGACCGACCTTTGGGCCTCGACGTTGCTCAGCAGGCCCACAGGGGTCTGCAGGCACTCAGAGATCCTGGAGGGAAAATGATGCACACCCGAGGGGCCTAGGAGTCCTGAAAAGGGTACTTCCTTTAAAATAAAGCAGAAGAGGGGCTTCCCTGATGGCGCAGTGGTTGAGAATCTGCCTGCCAATGCAGGGTACACGGGTTGGAGCCTTGGTCTGGGAGGATTCCACATGCTGCGGAACAACTGGGCCCGTGAGCCACAACTACTGAGCCTGCGCCTCTGGAGCCTGTGCTCCGCAACAAGAGAGGCCGCGATACTGAGAGGCCTACGCACCGCGATGAAGAGTGGCCCCCACTTACCGCAACTGGAGAGAGCCCTAGCACAGAAACGAAGACACAACATAGCAAGCAATCAATCAATACATAAATCTTAAAAAAACAATAAAACATTAAAAAAATAAAATACAATAAAGCAGAACAGCGACTAAGACCTCGTGGAAAGGGCTGCATGCCTCCTTTTCTGCGCGGCTACTCAGGGACTTACCTCGAGGCCAGTACTCACGTTGAGTTTCCATTTAGCTCTAGAGCGTGGCAGGATGAGCTCCACCCCGGCCATCGAAGCACCCGGCTTAGCTAGAGAAAACTCCTTTTCTTCCCAGAGCCATGCCTACAGTGGCTAGTGGCCTGTCAACAGCAGTCAATTTCAAGTAGCTTCAAGGCAGCATGAATGGAGCTTTCAAAATGGGAAAGCAAGGCTACTTCCATCAGGCCCCCATTTCCACGGGCACACACAGCATACATCCCTGTGCTTTCTAACAAGTCCAAACAGACACAGGTTACCCAGTGGTACCTTCCCTGAATCAACTCCTCGAAGCAGGGTGTTCTGCAAATAGCGAACTGCCTCAACCAAGGAACGCCCCAGGTAAGCCTCCGGGCCCGTGGCTCTTCAAAAGCCTGCAGTGTTACACGAGGAACTGGGCTTTAGGTGCAGTCGGAACGCAGGCCGACATTCTCCTGGAGGCAGGGTGACTTCAGGCAGGGGGTACCAGATGGAATGCGAAGCCGAGGGTTATTCTCAGTGCAGCTCAGACTAGGGCAATGAGTCAGACTTGCACGGAATGTTGGACCTGCTAGAAAGGTGTTCGTCGACCTGTGGGAGTGTTGAGGAAATCAAGCTGTCCCAAGAAAGAGTGCCATCTGTTGCCCTACACTCGGCATACACAGAGTGGCTCCGAAGGGCTACGGGCCTGGATGTGGCTTAGCAGGCCCATGGGGGCCTGACGGTACTCAGTGTTCTTGCAGGGAATAGGGTGCCCACGCGGGGTTCCTAGACGTCCTGCAAAGCGTACTGACATTAAAACAATGCAGAGCAGCGGCTATGGCCTCATGGAAAATGCTGCACGCCTCCTCTTCTGCATGGCAATTCAGGGCCTTAACTTGAGGCACGTGCTCTAGCTGAGTGTCCCGTTAGCGACACAGCATGGTAGGATGCTGACTTTCTCCTCGAGCAGCGTGACTTCAGGTACGAGGTCCTCGAAGAATTCTAAGCGGAGTGTTTTCTCATGGCAGCTCAGACGGGGGCCATGACAAACACTTCCATGGCACGTCGCACTGCCTAGAGATGTGGTCCTGAGGCTGTTCCAGTGCTCTGGAAATGTAGCTCTCCTTAAGGAACGAGCAGTGTGTTGCCCATCACTCGGCATACACAGAGGGCCTCCGAGGGACCGACCTTCGGGCCTCGATGTTGCTCAGCAGGCCCACAGGGGTCTGGAGGTACTCACTGATCTTGGAGAGAAAATGATGCACACCCGAGGGGCCTAGGAGTCCTGAAAAGGGTACTTCCTTTAAAATAAAGCAGAACAGGGGCTTCCCTGGTGGCGCAGTGGTTGAGAATCTGCCTGCCAATGCAGGGTACACGGGTGCGAGCCCTGGTCTGGGAGGATCCCACATGCCGCGGAGCAACCGGGCCGGTGAGCCACAACTACTGAGCCTGCGCCTCTGGAGCCTGTGCTCCACAACAAGAGAGGCCGCGATAGTGAGAGGCCTACGCACCTCGATGAAGAGTCGCCCCCACTTACCGCAACTGGAGAGGGCCCTAGCACAGAAACGAAGACCCAATATAGCAATCAATCAATCAATACATAAATCTTAAAAAAACAATAAAACATTAAAACAATAAAATAAAATAAAGCAGAACAGCGACTAAGACCTCGTGGAAAGGGCTGCATGCCTCCATTTCTGCGCGGCTACTCAGGGACTTACCTCGAGGCCAATACTCACGTTGAGTTTCCCTTTAGCTCTAGAGCGTGGCAGGATGAACTCCACCCCGGCCATCGAAGCACCCGGCTTAGCTAGAGAAAACTCCTTTTCTTCCCAGAGCCATTCCTACAGTGGCTAGAGGCCTGTCAACAGCAGTCAATTTCAAGTAGCTTCAAGGCAGCATGAATGGAGCTTTCAAAATGGGAAAGCAAGGCTAGTTCCATCAGGCCCCCATTTCCACGGACACACGCAGCATACATCCCTGTGCTTTCTAACAAGTCCAAACAGACACAGGTGACCCAGTGGTTCTTTCCCTGAATCAATTCCTCGAAGCAGGGTGTTCTGCAAATAGCGAACTGTCTCAACCAAGGATCGCCCCAGCTAAGCCTCCGGGCCCGTGGCTCTTCAAAACCCTGCAGTGTTACACGAGGAACTGGGCTTTAGTTGCAGTCGGAACGCAGGCTGACATTCTCCTGGAGGCAGGGTGACTTCAGGCAGGGGGTCCCAGATGGAATGCGAAGCTGAGGGTTATTCTCAGTGCAGCTCAGACTAGGGTAATGAGGCAGACTTGCACGGAATGTTGGACCTGCTAGAAAGGTGTTCGTCGACCTGTGGGAGTGTTGAGGAAATCAAGCCGTCCCAAGAAAGAGTGCAGTCTGTTGCCCCACACTCGGCATACTCAGAGTGGCTCCGAAGGGCTACGGGCCTGGATGTGGCATAGCGGGCCCATGGGGGCCTGGGGTTCCTCAGTGTTCTTGCAGGGAATAGGGTGCCCACGCGAGGCTCCTAGATGTCCTGCAAAGCGGACTGACGTTAAAATAATGCAGAGCAGGGGCTTCGCTTGTGGTGCAGTGGTTGGGAATCCACCTGCCGATGCAGGGGACATGGGTTCGAGCCTTGGTCCACCAAGATCTCACATGCTGCGGAGCAACTAAGCCCGTGCTCCACAACGACTGAGCCTGCGCTCTAGAGTCCGGGAGCCACAACGACTGAGCCCGCATGCCACAACTACTGAAGTCCACGTGCCTAGAGCTTCTGCTCCACAACAAGAGGAGCCACCGCAATGAGAAGCCCGAGCACCGCAACGAAGAGTAGCCCCCGCTCGCTACAACTAGAGAACGCTCACATGCAGCAACGACGACCCAACACAGTAAAACAAAAATGATAAATTACATAAGAAAATAAATAAATAGATAGACAGATAGATAAACAAATGAATAAATAAATAAACTAACGCTGAGCAGGGGCTACGGCCTCCTGAAAACTGCAGCACGCCTCCGCTTCTGCACGGCAATTCAGGGCCTTACCTCGAGGCAAGTGCTCACACTGAGTGTCCCGTTAGCGCCACATCATGGTAGGATGCTGGCTTTCTCCTCGAGCAGAGTGACTTCAGGTACGAGGTCCTCGAAGAATTCTAAGCACAGTGTTTTCTCATGGAAGCTCAGACGGGGGCCATGACGAACTCTTCCATGGCACGTCGCACTGCCTAGAAATGTGGTCCTGAGGCTGTTCCAGTGCTCTGGAAATGTAGCTCTCCTTAAGGAACGAGCAGTGTGTTGCCCATCACTCGGCATACACAGAGGGCCTCCGAGGGACCGACCTTTGGGCCTCGACGTTGCTCAGCAGGCCCACAGGGGTCTGCAGGCACTCAGAGATCCTGGAGGGAAAATGATGCACACCCGAGGGGCCTAGGAGTCCTGAAAAGGGTACTTCCTTTAAAATAAAGCAGAAGAGGGGCTTCCCTGATGGCGCAGTGGTTGAGAATCTGCCTGCCAATGCAGGGTACACGGGTTGGAGCCTTGGTCTGGGAGGATTCCACATGCTGCGGAACAACTGGGCCCGTGAGCCACAACTACTGAGCCTGCGCCTCTGGAGCCTGTGCTCCGCAACAAGAGAGGCCGCGATACTGAGAGGCCTACGCACCGCGATGAAGAGTGGCCCCCACTTACCGCAACTGGAGAGAGCCCTAGCACAGAAACGAAGACACAACATAGCAAGCAATCAATCAATACATAAATCTTAAAAAAACAATAAAACATTAAAAAAATAAAATACAATAAAGCAGAACAGCGACTAAGACCTCGTGGAAAGGGCTGCATGCCTCCTTTTCTGCGCGGCTACTCAGGGACTTACCTCGAGGCCAGTACTCACGTTGAGTTTCCATTTAGCTCTAGAGCGTGGCAGGATGAGCTCCACCCCGGCCATCGAAGCACCCGGCTTAGCTAGAGAAAACTCCTTTTCTTCCCAGAGCCATGCCTACAGTGGCTAGTGGCCTGTCAACAGCAGTCAATTTCAAGTAGCTTCAAGGCAGCATGAATGGAGCTTTCAAAATGGGAAAGCAAGGCTAGTTCCATCAGGCCCCCATTTCCACGGGCACACACAGCATACATCCCTGTGCTTTCTAACAAGTCCAAACAGACACAGGTTACCCAGTGGTACCTTCCCTGAATCAACTCCTCGAAGCAGGGTGTTCTGCAAATAGCGAACTGCCTCAACCAAGGAACGCCCCAGGTAAGCCTCCGGACCCGTGACTCTTCAAAAGCCTGCAGTGTTACACGAGGAACTGGGCTTTAGGTGCAGTCGGAACGCAGGCCGACATTCTCCTGGAGGCAGGGTGACTTCAGGCAGGGGGTACCAGATGGAATGCGAAGCCGAGGGTTATTCTCAGTGCAGCTCAGACTAGGGCAATGAGTCAGACTTGCACGGAATGTTGGACCTGCTAGAAAGGTGTTCGTCGACCTGTGGGAGTGTTGAGGAAATCAAGCTGTCCCAAGAAAGAGTGCAGTCTGTTGCCCTACACTCGGCATACACAGAGTGGCTCCGAAGGGCTACGGGCCGGGATGTGGCTTAGCAGGCCCATGGGGGCCTGACGGTACTCAGTGTTCTTGCAGGGAATAGGGTGCCCACGCGGGGTTCCTAGACGTCCTGCAAAGCGTACTGACATTAAAACAATGCAGAGCAGCGGCTATGGCCTCATGGAAAATGCTGCACGCCTCCTCTTCTGCATGGCAATTCAGGGCCTTAACTTGAGGCACGTGCTCTAGCTGAGTGTCCCGTTAGCGACACAGCATGGTAGGATGCTGACTTTCTCCTCGAGCAGAGTGACTTCAGGTACGAGGTCCTCGAAGAATTCTAAGCACAGTGTTTTCTCATGGCAGCTCAGACGGGGGCCATGACAAACACTTCCATGGCACGTCGCACTGCCTAGAGATGTGGTCCTGAGGCTGTTCCAGTGCTCTGGAAATGTAGCTCTCCTTAAGGAACGAGCAGTGTGTTGCCCATCACTCGGCATACACAGAGGGCCTCCGAGGGACCGACCTTTGGGCCTCGATGTTGCTCAGCAGGCCCACAGGGGTCTGGAGGTACTCACTGATCTTGGAGAGAAAATGATGCACACCCGAGGGGCCTAGGAGTCCTGAAAAGGGTACTTCCTTTAAAATAAAGCAGAACAGGGGCTTCCCTGGTGGCGCAGTGGTTGAGAATCTGCCTGCCAATGCAGGGTACACGGGTGCGAGCCCTGGTCTGGGAGGATCCCACATGCCGCGGAGCAACCGGGCCCGTGAGCCACAACTACTGAGCCTGCGCCTCTGGAGCCTGTGCTCCACAACAAGAGAGGCCGCGATAGTGAGAGGCCTACGCACCGCGATGAAGAGTCGCCCCAACTTACCGCAACGGGAGAGGGCCCTAGCACAGAAACGAAGACCCAATATAGCAATCAATCAATCAATACATAAATCTTAAAAAAACAATAAAACATTAAAACAATAAAATAAAATAAAGCAGAACAGCGACTAAGACCTCGTGGAAAGGGCTGCATGCCTCCATTTCTGCGCGGCTACTCAGGGACTTACCTCGAGGCCAATACTCACGTTGAGTTTCCCTTTAGCTCTAGAGCGTGGCAGGATGAGCTCCACCCCGGCCATCGAAGCACCCGGCTTAGCTAGAGAAAACTCCTTTTCTTCCCAGAGCCATTCCTACAGTGGCTAGAGGCCTGTCAACAGCAGTCAATTTCAAGTAGCTTCAAGGCAGCATGAATGGAGCTTTCAAAATGGGAAAGCAAGGCTAGTTCCATCAGGCCCCCATTTCCACGGGCACACGCAGCATACATCCCTGTGCTTTCTAACAAGTCCAAACAGACACAGTTTACCCAGTGGTTCTTTCCCTGAATCAACTCCTCGAAGCAGGGTGTTCTTCAAATAGCGAACTGTCTCAACCAAGGATCGCCCCAGCTAAGCCTCTGGGCCCGTGGCTCTTCAAAACCCTGCAGTGTTACACGAGGAACTGGGCTTTAGTTGCAGTCGGAACGCAGGCTGACATTCTCCTGGAGGCAGGGTGACTTCAGGCAGGGGGTCCCAGATGGAATGTGAAGCTGAGGGTTATTCTCAGTGCAGCTCAGACTAGGGTAATGAGGCAGACTTGCACGGAATGTTGGACCTGCTAGAAAGGTGTTCGTCGACCTGTGGGAGTGTTGTGGAAATCAAGCCGTCCCAAGAAAGAGTGCAGTCTGTTGCCCCACACTCGGCATACTCAGAGTGGCTCCGAAGGGCTACGGGCCTGGATGTGGCATAGCGGGCCCATGGGGGCCTGGGGTTCCTCAGTGTTCTTGCAGGGAATAGGGTGCCCACGCGAGGCTCCTAGATGTCCTGCAAAGCGGACTGACGTTAAAATAATGCAGAGCAGGGGCTTCGCTTGTGGTGCAGTGGTTGGGAATCCACCTGCCGATGCAGGGGACATGGGTTCGAGCCTTGGTCCACCAAGATCTCACATGCTGCGCAGCAACTAAGCCCGTGTTCCACTACGACTGAGCCTGCGCTCTAGAGTCCGGGAGCCACAACGACTGAGCCTGCATGCCACAACTACTGAAGTCCACGTGCCTAGAGCTTCTGCTCCACAACAAGAGGAGCCACCGCAATGAGAAGCCCGAGCACCGCAACGAAGAGTAGCCCCCGCTCGCTACAACTAGAGAACGCTCACATGCAGCAACGACGACCCAACACAGTAAAACAAAAATGATAAATTACATAAGAAAATAAATAAATAGATAGATAGATAAACAAATGAATAAATAAATAAACTAACGCTGAGCAGGGGCTACGGCCTCCTGAAAACTGCAGCACGCCTCCGCTTCTGCACGGCAATTCAGGGCCTTACCTCGAGGCAAGTGCTCACACTGAGTGTCCCGTTAGCGCCACAGCATGGTAGGATGCTGGCTTTCTCCTCGAGCAGAGTGACTTCAGGTACGAGGTCCTCGAAGAATTCTAAGCACAGTGTTTTCTCATGGAAGCTCAGACGGGGGCCATGACGAACTCTTCCATGGCACGTCGCACTGCCTAGAAATGTGGTCCTGAGGCTGTTCCGGTGCTCTGGAAATGTAGCTCTCCTTAAGGAACGAGCAGTGTGTTGCCCATCACTCGGCATACACAGAGGGCCTCCGAGGGACCGACCTTTGGGCCTCGACGTTGCTCAGCAGGCCCACAGGGGTCTGCAGGCACTCAGAGATCCTGGAGGGAAAATGATGCACACCCGAGGGGCCTAGGAGTCCTGAAAAGGGTACTTCCTTTAAAATAAAGCAGAAGAGGGGCTTCCCTGATGGCGCAGTGGTTGAGAATCTGCCTGCCAATGCAGGGTACACGGGTTGGAGCCTTGGTCTGGGAGGATTCCACATGCTGCGGAACAACTGGGCCCGTGAGCCACAACTACTGAGCCTGCGCCTCTGGAGCCTGTGCTCCGCAACAAGAGAGGCCGCGATACTGAGAGGCCTACGCACCGCGATGAAGAGTGGCCCCCACTTACCGCAACTGGAGAGAGCCCTAGCACAGAAACGAAGACACAACATAGCAAGCAATCAATCAATACATAAATCTTAAAAAAACAATAAAACATTAAAAAAATAAAATACAATAAAGCAGAACAGCGACTAAGACCTCGTGGAAAGGGCTGCATGCCTCCTTTTCTGCGCGGCTACTCAGGGACTTACCTCGAGGCCAGTACTCACGTTGAGTTTCCATTTAGCTCTAGAGCGTGGCAGGATGAGCTCCACCCCGGCCATCGAAGCACCCGGCTTAGCTAGAGAAAACTCCTTTTCTTCCCAGAGCCATGCCTACAGTGGCTAGTGGCCTGTCAACAGCAGTCAATTTCAAGTAGCTTCAAGGCAGCATGAATGGAGCTTTCAAAATGGGAAAGCAAGGCTACTTCCATCAGGCCCCCATTTCCACGGGCACACACAGCATACATCCCTGTGCTTTCTAACAAGTCCAAACAGACACAGGTTACCCAGTGGTACCTTCCCTGAATCAACTCCTCGAAGCAGGGTGTTCTGCAAATAGCGAACTGCCTCAACCAAGGAACGCCCCAGGTAAGCCTCCGGACCCGTGACTCTTCAAAAGCCTGCAGTGTTACACGAGGAACTGGGCTTTAGGTGCAGTCGGAACGCAGGCCGACATTCTCCTGGAGGCAGGGTGACTTCAGGCAGGGGGTACCAGATGGAATGCGAAGCCGAGGGTTATTCTCAGTGCAGCTCAGACTAGGGCAATGAGTCAGACTTGCACGGAATGTTGGACCTGCTAGAAAGGTGTTCGTCGACCTGTGGGAGTGTTGAGGAAATCAAGCTGTCCCAAGAAAGAGTGCAGTCTGTTGCCCTACACTCGGCATACACAGAGTGGCTCCGAAGGGCTACGGGCCGGGATGTGGCTTAGCAGGCCCATGGGGGCCTGACGGTACTCAGTGTTCTTGCAGGGAATAGGTTGCCCACGCGGGGTTCCTAGACGTCCTGCAAAGCGTACTGACATTAAAACAATGCAGAGCAGCGGCTATGGCCTCATGGAAAATGCTGCACGCCTCCTCTTCTGCATGGCAATTCAGGGCCTTAACTTGAGGCACGTGCTCTAGCTGAGTGTCCCGTTAGCGACACAGCATGGTAGGATGCTGACTTTCTCCTCGAGCAGAGTGACTTCAGGTACGAGGTCCTCGAAGAATTCTAAGCACAGTGTTTTCTCATGGCAGCTCAGACGGGGGCCATGACAAACACTTCCATGGCACGTCGCACTGCCTAGAGATGTGGTCCTGAGGCTGTTCCAGTGCTCTGGAAATGTAGCTCTCCTTAAGGAACGAGCAGTGTGTTGCCCATCACTCGGCATACACAGAGGGCCTCCGAGGGACCGACCTTTGGGCCTCGATGTTGCTCAGCAGGCCCACAGGGGTCTGGAGGTACTCACTGATCTTGGAGAGAAAATGATGCACACCCGAGGGGCCTAGGAGTCCTGAAAAGGGTACTTCCTTTAAAATAAAGCAGAACAGGGGCTTCCCTGGTGGCGCAGTGGTTGAGAATCTGCCTGCCAATGCAGGGTACACGGGTGCGAGCCCTGGTCTGGGAGGATCCCACATGCCGCGGAGCAACCGGGCCCGTGAGCCACAACTACTGAGCCTGCGCCTCTGGAGCCTGTGCTCCACAACAAGAGAGGCCGCGATAGTGAGAGGCCTACGCACCGCGATGAAGAGTCGCCCCAACTTACCGCAACGGGAGAGGGCCCTAGCACAGAAACGAAGACCCAATATAGCAATCAATCAATCAATACATAAATCTTAAAAAAACAATAAAACATTAAAACAATAAAATAAAATAAAGCAGAACAGCGACTAAGACCTCGTGGAAAGGGCTGCATGCCTCCATTTCTGCGCGGCTACTCAGGGACTTACCTCGAGGCCAATACTCACGTTGAGTTTCCCTTTAGCTCTAGAGCGTGGCAGGATGAGCTCCACCCCGGCCATCGAAGCACCCGGCTTAGCTAGAGAAAACTCCTTTTCTTCCCAGAGCCATTCCTACAGTGGCTAGAGGCCTGTCAACAGCAGTCAATTTCAAGTAGCTTCAAGGCAGCATGAATGGAGCTTTCAAAATGGGAAAGCAAGGCTAGTTCCATCAGGCCCCCATTTCCACGGGCACACGCAGCATACATCCCTGTGCTTTCTAACAAGTCCAAACAGACACAGGTTACCCAGTGGTTCTTTCCCTGAATCAACTCCTCGAAGCAGGGTGTTCTTCAAATAGCGAACTGTCTCAACCAAGGATCGCCCCAGCTAAGCCTCCGGGCCCGTGGCTCTTCAAAACCCTGCAGTGTTACACGAGGAACTGGGCTTTAGTTGCAGTCGGAACGCAGGCTGACATTCTCCTGGAGGCAGGGTGACTTCAGGCAGGGGGTCCCAGATGGAATGTGAAGCTGAGGGTTATTCTCAGTGCAGCTCAGACTAGGGTAATGAGGCAGACTTGCACGGAATGTTGGACCTGCTAGAAAGGTGTTCGTCGACCTGTGGGAGTGTTGTGGAAATCAAGCCGTCCCAAGAAAGTGTGCAGTCTGTTGCCCCACACTCGGCATACTCAGAGTGGCTCCGAAGGGCTACGGGCCTGGATGTGGCATAGCGGGCCCATGGGGGCCTGGGGTTCCTCAGTGTTCTTGCAGGGAATAGGGTGCCCACGCGAGGCTCCTAGATGTCCTGCAAAGCGGACTGACGTTAAAATAATGCAGAGCAGGGGCTTCGCTTGTGGTGCAGTGGTTGGGAATCCACCTGCCGATGCAGGGGACATGGGTTCGAGCCTTGGTCCACCAAGATCTCACATGCTGCGCAGCAACTAAGCCCGTGTTCCACTACGACTGAGCCTGCGCTCTAGAGTCCGGGAGCCACAACGACTGAGCCTGCATGCCACAACTACTGAAGTCCACGTGCCTAGAGCTTCTGCTCCACAACAAGAGGAGCCACCGCAATGAGAAGCCCGAGCACCGCAACGAAGAGTAGCCCCCGCTCGCTACAACTAGAGAACGCTCACATGCAGCAACGACGACCCAACACAGTAAAACAAAAATGATAAATTACATAAGAAAATAAATAAATAGATAGATAGATAAACAAATGAATAAATAAATAAACTAACGCTGAGCAGGGGCTACGGCCTCCTGAAAACTGCAGCACGCCTCCGCTTCTGCACGGCAATTCAGGGCCTTACCTCGAGGCAAGTGCTCACACTGAGTGTCCCGTTAGCGCCACAGCATGGTAGGATGCTGGCTTTCTCCTCGAGCAGAGTGACTTCAGGTACGAGGTCCTCGAAGAATTCTAAGCACACTGTTTTCTCATGGAAGCTCAGACGGGGGCCATGACGAACTCTTCCATGGCACGTCGCACTGCCTAGAAATGTGGTCCTGAGGCTGTTCCAGTGCTCTGGAAATGTAGCTCTCCTTAAGGAACGAGCAGTGTGTTGCCCATCACTCGGCATACACAGAGGGCCTCCGAGGGACCGACCTTTGGGCCTCGACGTTGCTCAGCAGGCCCACAGGGGTCTGCAGGCACTCAGAGATCCTGGAGGGAAAATGATGCACACCCGAGGGGCCTAGGAGTCCTGAAAAGGGTACTTCCTTTAAAATAAAGCAGAAGAGGGGCTTCCCTGATGGCGCAGTGGTTGAGAATCTGCCTGCCAATGCAGGGTACACGGGTTGGAGCCTTGGTCTGGGAGGATTCCACATGCTGCGGAACAACTGGGCCCGTGAGCCACAACTACTGAGCCTGCGCCTCTGGAGCCTGTGCTCCGCAACAAGAGAGGCCGCGATACTGAGAGGCCTACGCACCGCGATGAAGAGTGGCCCCCACTTACCGCAACTGGAGAGAGCCCTAGCACAGAAACGAAGACACAACATAGCAAGCAATCAATCAATACATAAATCTTAAAAAAACAATAAAACATTAAAAAAATAAAATACAATAAAGCAGAACAGCGACTAAGACCTCGTGGAAAGGGCTGCATGCCTCCTTTTCTGCGCGGCTACTCAGGGACTTACCTCGAGGCCAGTACTCACGTTGAGTTTCCATTTAGCTCTAGAGCGTGGCAGGATGAGCTCCACCCCGGCCATCGAAGCACCCGGCTTAGCTAGAGAAAACTCCTTTTCTTCCCAGAGCCATGCCTACAGTGGCTAGTGGCCTGTCAACAGCAGTCAATTTCAAGTAGCTTCAAGGCAGCATGAATGGAGCTTTCAAAATGGGAAAGCAAGGCTACTTCCATCAGGCCCCCATTTCCACGGGCACACACAGCATACATCCCTGTGCTTTCTAACAAGTCCAAACAGACACAGGTTACCCAGTGGTACCTTCCCTGAATCAACTCCTCGAAGCAGGGTGTTCTGCAAATAGCGAACTGCCTCAACCAAGGAACGCCCCAGGTAAGCCTCCGGGCCCGTGGCTCTTCAAAAGCCTGCAGTGTTACACGAGGAACTGGGCTTTAGGTGCAGTCGGAACGCAGGCCGACATTCTCCTGGAGGCAGGGTGACTTCAGGCAGGGGGTACCAGATGGAATGCGAAGCCGAGGGTTATTCTCAGTGCAGCTCAGACTAGGGCAATGAGTCAGACTTGCACGGAATGTTGGACCTGCTAGAAAGGTGTTCGTCGACCTGTGGGAGTGTTGAGGAAATCAAGCTGTCCCAAGAAAGAGTGCCATCTGTTGCCCTACACTCGGCATACACAGAGTGGCTCCGAAGGGCTACGGGCCTGGATGTGGCTTAGCAGGCCCATGGGGGCCTGACGGTACTCAGTGTTCTTGCAGGGAATAGGGTGCCCACGCGGGGTTCCTAGACGTCCTGCAAAGCGTACTGACATTAAAACAATGCAGAGCAGCGGCTATGGCCTCATGGAAAATGCTGCACGCCTCCTCTTCTGCATGGCAATTCAGGGCCTTAACTTGAGGCACGTGCTCTAGCTGAGTGTCCCGTTAGCGACACAGCATGGTAGGATGCTGACTTTCTCCTCGAGCAGCGTGACTTCAGGTACGAGGTCCTCGAAGAATTCTAAGCGGAGTGTTTTCTCATGGCAGCTCAGACGGGGGCCATGACAAACACTTCCATGGCACGTCGCACTGCCTAGAGATGTGGTCCTGAGGCTGTTCCAGTGCTCTGGAAATGTAGCTCTCCTTAAGGAACGAGCAGTGTGTTGCCCATCACTCGGCATACACAGAGGGCCTCCGAGGGACCGACCTTCGCGCCTCGATGTTGCTCAGCAGGCCCACAGGGGTCTGGAGGTACTCACTGATCTTGGAGAGAAAATGATGCACACCCGAGGGGCCTAGGAGTCCTGAAAAGGGTACTTCCTTTAAAATAAAGCAGAACAGGGGCTTCCCTGGTGGCGCAGTGGTTGAGAATCTGCCTGCCAATGCAGGGTACACGGGTGCGAGACCTGGTCTGGGAGGATCCCACATGCCGCGGAGCAACCGGGCCCGTGAGCCACAACTACTGAGCCTGCGCCTCTGGAGCCTGTGCTCCACAACAAGAGAGGCCGCGATAGTGAGAGGCCTACGCACCGCGATGAAGAGTCGCCCCCACTTACCGCAACTGGAGAGGGCCCTAGCACAGAAACGAAGACCCAATATAGCAATCAATCAATCAATACATAAACCTTAAAAAAACAATAAAACATTAAAACAATAAAATAAAATAAAGCAGAACAGCGACTAAGACCTCGTGGAAAGGGCTGCATGCCTCCATTTCTGCGCGGCTACTCAGGGACTTACCTCGAGGCCAATACTCACGTTGAGTTTCCCTTTAGCTCTAGAGCGTGGCAGGATGAGCTCCACCCCGGCCATCGAAGCACCCGGCTTAGCTAGAGAAAACTCCTTTTCTTCCCAGAGCCATTCCTACAGTGGCTAGAGGCCTGTCAACAGCAGTCAATTTCAAGTAGCTTCAAGGCAGCATGAATGGAGCTTTCAAAATGGGAAAGCAAGGCTAGTTCCATCAGGCCCCCATTTCCACGGGCACACGCAGCATACATCCCTGTGCTTTCTAACAAGTCCAAACAGACACAGGTTACCCAGTGGTTCTTTCCCTGAATCAACTCCTCGAAGCAGGGTGTTCTTCAAATAGCGAACTGTCTCAACCAAGGATCACCCCAGCTAAGCCTCCGGGCCCGTGGCTCTTCAAAACCCTGCAGTGTTACACGAGGAACTGGGCTTTAGTTACAGTCGGAACGCAGGCTGACATTCTCCTGGAGGCAGGGTGACTTCAGGCAAGGGGTCCCAGATGGAATGCGAAGCTGAGGGTTATTCTCAGTGCAGCTCAGACTAGGGTAATGAGGCAGACTTGCACGGAATGTTGGACCTGCTAGAAAGGTGTTCGTCGACCTGTGGGAGTGTTGAGGAAATCAAGCCGTCCCAAGAAAGAGTGCAGTCTGTTGCCCTACACTCGGCATACTCAGAGTGGCTACGAAGGGCTACGGGCCTGGATGTGGCAAAGCGGGCCCACGGGGGCCTGGGGTTCCTCAGTGTTCTTGCAGGGAATAGGGTGCCCACGCGAGGCTCCTAGATGTCCTGCAAAGCGGACTAACGTTAAAATAATGCAGAGCAGGGGCTTCGCTTGTGGTGCAGTGGTTGGGAATCCACCTGCCGATGCAGGGGACATGGGTTCGAGCCTTGGTCCACCAAGATCTCACATGCTGCGGAGCAACTAAGCCCGTGCTCCAGTACGACTGAGCCTGCGCTCTAGAGTCCGGGAGCCACAACGACTGAGCCTGCATGCCACAACTACTGAAGTCCACGTGCCTAGAGCTTCTGCTCCACAACAAGAGGAGCCACCGCAATGAGAAGCCCGAGCACCGCAACGAAGAGTAGCCCCCGCTCGCTACAACTAGAGAACGCTCACATGCAGCAACGACGACCCAACACAGTAAAACAAAAATGATAAATTACATAAGAAAATAAATAAATAGATAGATAGATAAACAAATGAATAAATAAATAAACTAACGCTGAGCAGGGGCTACGGCCTCCTGAAAACTGCAGCACGCCTCCGCTTCTGCACGGCAATTCAGGGCCTTACCTCGAGGCAAGTGCTCACACTGAGTGTCCCGTTAGCGCCACAGCATGGTAGGATGCTGGCTTTCTCCTCGAGCAGAGTGACTTCAGGTACGAGGTCCTCGAAGAATTCTAAGCACACTGTTTTCTCATGGAAGCTCAGACGGGGGCCATGACGAACACTTCCATGGCACGTCGCACTGCCTAGAAATGTGGTCCTGAGGCTGTTCCAGTGCTCTGGAAATGTAGCTCTCCTTAAGGAACGAGCAGTGTGTTGCCCATCACTCGGCATACACAGAGGGCCTCCGAGGGACCGACCTTTGGGCCTCGACGTTGCTCAGCAGGCCCACAGGGGTCTGCAGGCACTCAGAGATCCTGGAGGGAAAATGATGCACACCCGAGGGGCCTAGGAGTCCTGAAAAGGGTACTTCCTTTAAAATAAAGCAGAAGAGGGGCTTCCCTGATGGCGCAGTGGTTGAGAATCTGCCTGCCAATGCAGGGTACACGGGTTGGAGCCTTGGTCTGGGAGGATTCCACATGCTGCGGAACAACTGGGCCCGTGAGCCACAACTACTGAGCCTGCGCCTCTGGAGCCTGTGCTCCGCAACAAGAGAGGCCGCGATACTGAGAGGCCTACGCACCGCGATGAAGAGTGGCCCCCACTTACCGCAACTGGAGAGAGCCCTAGCACAGAAACGAAGACACAACATAGCAAGCAATCAATCAATACATAAATCTTAAAAAAACAATAAAACATTAAAAAAATAAAATACAATAAAGCAGAACAGCGACTAAGACCTCGTGGAAAGGGCTGCATGCCTCCTTTTCTGCGCGGCTACTCAGGGACTTACCTCGAGGCCAGTACTCACGTTGAGTTTCCATTTAGCTCTAGAGCGTGGCAGGATGAGCTCCACCCCGGCCATCGAAGCACCCGGCTTAGCTAGAGAAAACTCCTTTTCTTCCCAGAGCCATGCCTACAGTGGCTAGTGGCCTGTCAACAGCAGTCAATTTCAAGTAGCTTCAAGGCAGCATGAATGGAGCTTTCAAAATGGGAAAGCAAGGCTACTTCCATCAGGCCCCCATTTCCACGGGCACACACAGCATACATCCCTGTGCTTTCTAACAAGTCCAAACAGACACAGGTTACCCAGTGGTACCTTCCCTGAATCAACTCCTCGAAGCAGGGTGTTCTGCAAATAGCGAACTGCCTCAACCAAGGAACGCCCCAGGTAAGCCTCCGGGCCCGTGGCTCTTCAAAAGCCTGCAGTGTTACACGAGGAACTGGGCTTTAGGTGCAGTCGGAACGCAGGCCGACATTCTCCTGGAGGCAGGGTGACTTCAGGCAGGGGGTACCAGATGGAATGCGAAGCCGAGGGTTATTCTCAGTGCAGCTCAGACTAGGGCAATGAGTCAGACTTGCACGGAATGTTGGACCTGCTAGAAAGGTGTTCGTCGACCTGTGGGAGTGTTGAGGAAATCAAGCTGTCCCAAGAAAGAGTGCCATCTGTTGCCCTACACTCGGCATACACAGAGTGGCTCCGAAGGGCTACGGGCCTGGATGTGGCTTAGCAGGCCCATGGGGGCCTGACGGTACTCAGTGTTCTTGCAGGGAATAGGGTGCCCACGCGGGGTTCTTAGACGTCCTGCAAAGCGTACTGACATTAAAACAATGCAGAGCAGCGGCTATGGCCTCATGGAAAATGCTGCACGCCTCCTCTTCTGCATGGCAATTCAGGGCCTTAACTTGAGGCACGTGCTCTAGCTGAGTGTCCCGTTAGCGACACAGCATGGTAGGATGCTGACTTTCTCCTCGAGCAGCGTGACTTCAGGTACGAGGTCCTCGAAGAATTCTAAGCGGAGTGTTTTCTCATGGCAGCTCAGACGGGGGCCATGACAAACACTTCCATGGCACGTCGCACTGCCTAGAGATGTGGTCCTGAGGCTGTTCCAGTGCTCTGGAAATGTAGCTCTCCTTAAGGAACGAGCAGTGTGTTGCCCATCACTCGGCATACACAGAGGGCCTCCGAGGGACCGACCTTTGGGCCTCGATGTTGCTCAGCAGGCCCACAGGGGTCTGGAGGTACTCACTGATCTTGGAGAGAAAATGATGCACACCCGAGGGGCCTAGGAGTCCTAAAAAGGGTACTTCCTTTAAAATAAAGCAGCACAGGGGCTTCCCTGGTGGCGCAGTGGTTGAGAATCTGCCTGCCAATGCAGGGTACACGGGTGCGAGCCCTGGTCTGGGAGGATCCCACATGCCGCGGAGCAACCGGGCCGGTGAGCCACAACTACTGAGCCTGCGCCTCTGGAGCCTGTGCTCCACAACAAGAGAGGCCGCGATAGTGAGAGGCCTACGCACCGCGATGAAGAGTCGCCCCCACTTTCCGCAACTGGAGAGGGCCCTAGCACAGAAACGAAGACCCAATATAGCAATCAATCAATCAATACATAAATCTTAAAAAAACAATAAAACATTAAAACAATAAAATAAAATAAAGCAGAACAGCGACTAAGACCTCGTGGAAAGGGCTGCATGCCTCCATTTCTGCGCGGCTATTCAGGGACTTACCTCGAGGCCAATACTCACGTTGAGTTTCCCTTTAGCTCTAGAGCGTGGCAGGATGAGCTCCACCCCGGCCATCGAAGCACCCGGCTTAGCTAGAGAAAACTCCTTTTCTTCCCAGAGCCATTCCTACAGTGGCTAGAGGCCTGTCAACAGCAGTCAATTTCAAGTAGCTTCAAGGCAGCATGAATAGAGCTTTCAAAATGGGAAAGCAAGGCTAGTTCCATCAGGCCCCATTTCCACGTGCACACGCAGCATACATCCCTGTGCTTTCTAACAAGTCCAAACAGACACAGGTGACCCAGTGGTTCTTTCCCTGAATCAACTCCTCGAAGCAGGGTGTTCTTCAAATAGCGAACTGTCACAACCAAGGATCGCCCCAGCTAAGCCTCCGGGCCCGTGGCTCTTCAAAACCCTGCAGTGTTACACGAGGAACTGGGCTTTAGTTGCAGTCGGAACGCAGGCTGACATTCTCCTGGAGGCAGGGTGACTTCAGGCAGGGGGTCCCAGATGGAATGCGAAGCTGAGGGTTATTCTCAGTGCAGCTCAGACTAGGGTAATGAGGCAGACTTGCACGGAATGTTGGACCTGCTAGAAAGGTGTTCGTCGACCTGTGGGAGTGTTGAGGAAATCAAGCCGTCCCAAGAAATAGTGCAGTCTGTTGCCCTACACTCGGCATACTCAGAGTGGCTCCGAAGGGCTACGGGCCTGGATGTGGCATAGCGGGCCCATGGGGGCCTGGGGTTACTCAGTGTTCTTGCAGGGAATAGGGTGCCCACGCGAGGCTCCTAGATGTCCTGCAAAGCGGACTGACGTTAAAATAATGCAGAGCAGGGGCTTCGCTTGTGGTGCAGTGGTTGGGAATACACCTGCCGATGCAGGGGACATGGGTTCGAGCCTTGGTCCACCAAGATCTCACATGCTGCGGAGCAACTAAGCCCGTGCTCCACAACGACTGAGCCTGCGCTCTAGAGTCCGGGAGCCACAACGACTGAGCCCGCATGCCACAACTACTGAAGTCCACGTGCCTAGAGCTTCTGCTCCACAACAAGAGGAGCCACCGCAATGAGAAGCCCGAGCACCGCAACGAAGAGTAGCCCCCGCTCGCTGCAACTAGAGAAAGCTCACATGCAGCAACGAAGACCCAACACAGTAAAACAAAAATGATAAATTACATAAGAAAATAAAGAACTAGATAGACAGATAGATAAACAAATGAATAAATAAATAAACTAACGCTGAGCAGGGGCTACGGCCTCCTGAAAACTGCAGCACGCCTCCGCTTCTGCACGGCAATTCAGGGCCTTACCTCGAGGCAAGTGCTCACACTGAGTGTCCCGTTAGCGCCACAGCATGGTAGGATGCTGGCTTTCTCCTCGAGCAGAGTGACTTCAGGTACGAGGTCCTCGAAGAATTCTAAGCACAGTGTTTTCTCATGGAAGCTCAGACGGGGGCCATGACGAACACTTCCATGGCACGTCGCACTGCCTAGAAATGTGGTCCTGAGGCTGTTCCAGTGCTCTGGAAATGTAGCTCTCCTTAAGGAACGAGCAGTGTGTTGCCCATCACTCGGCATACACAGAGGGCCTCCGAGGGACCGACCTTTGGGCCTCGACGTTGCTCAGCAGGCCCACAGGGGTCTGCAGGCACTCAGAGATCCTGGAGGGAAAATGATGCACACCCGAGGGGCCTAGGAGTCCTGAAAAGGGTACTTCCTTTAAAATAAAGCAGAAGAGGGGCTTCCCTGATGGCGCAGTGGTTGAGAATCTGCCTGCCAATGCAGGGTACACGGGTTGGAGCCTTGGTCTGGGAGGATTCCACATGCTGCGGAACAACTGGGCCCGTGAGCCACAACTACTGAGCCTGCGCCTCTGGAGCCTGTGCTCCGCAACAAGAGAGGCCGCGATACTGAGAGGCCTACGCACCGCGATGAAGAGTGGCCCCCACTTACCGCAACTGGAGAGAGCCCTAGCACAGAAACGAAGACACAACATAGCAAGCAATCAATCAATACATAAATCTTAAAAAAACAATAAAACATTAAAAAAATAAAATACAATAAAGCAGAACAGCGACTAAGACCTCGTGGAAAGGGCTGCATGCCTCCTTTTCTGCGCGGCTACTCAGGGACTTACCTCGAGGCCAGTACTCACGTTGAGTTTCCATTTAGCTCTAGAGCGTGGCAGGATGAGCTCCACCCCGGCCATCGAAGCACCCGGCTTAGCTAGAGAAAACTCCTTTTCTTCCCAGAGCCATGCCTACAGTGGCTAGAGGCCTGTCAACAGCAGTCAATTTCAAGTAGCTTCAAGGCAGCATGAATGGAGCTTTCAAAATGAGAAAGCAAGGCTAGTTCCATCAGGCCCCCATTTCCACAGGCACACACAGCATACATCCCTGTGCTTTCTAACAAGTCCAAACAGACACAGGTTACCCAGTGGTACCTTCCCTGAATCAACTCCTCGAAGCAGGGTGTTCTGCAAATAGCGAACTGCCTCAACCAAGGAACGCCCCAGGTAAGCCTCCGGGCCCGTGGCTCTTCAAAAGCCTGCAGTGTTACACGAGGAACTGGGCTTTAGGTGCAGTCGGAACGCAGGCCGACATTCTCCTGGAGGCAGGGTGACTTCAGGCAGGGGGTACCAGATGGAATGCGAAGCCGAGGGTTATTCTCAGTGCAGCTCAGACTAGGGCAATGAGTCAGACTTGCACGGAATGTTGGACCTGCTAGAAAGGTGTTCGTTGACCTGTGGGAGTGTTGAGGGAATCAATCTGTCCCAAGAAAGAGTGCCGTCTGTTGCCCTACACTCGGCATACACAGAGTGGCTCCGAAGGGCTACGGGCCTGGATGTGGCTTAGCAGGCCCATGGGGGCCTGACGGTACTCAGTGTTCTTGCAGGGAATAGGGTGCCCACGCGGGGTTCCTAGACGTCCTGCAAAGCGTACTGACATTAAAACAATGCAGAGCAGCGGCTATGGCCTCATGGAAAATGCTGCACGCCTCCTCTTCTGCATGGCAATTCAGGGCCTTAACTTGAGGCACGTGCTCTAGCTGAGTGTCCCGTTAGCGACACAGCATGGTAGGATGCTGACTTTCTCCTCGAGCAGAGTGACTTCAGGTACGAGGTCCTCGAAGAATTCTAAGCGGAGTGTTTTCTCATGGCAGCTCAGACGGGGGCCATGACGAACACTTCCATGGCACGTCGCACTGCCTAGAGATGTGGTCCTGAGGCTGTTCCAGTGCTCTGGAAATGTAGCTCTCCTTAAGGAACGAGCAGTGTGTTTCCCATCACTCGGCATACACAGAGGGCCTCCGAGGGACCGACCTTTGGGCCTCGATGTTGCTCAGCAGGCCCACAGGGGTCTGGAGGTACTCACTGATCTTGGAGAGAAAATGATGCACACGCGAGGGGCCTAGGAGTCCTGAAAAGGGTACTTCCTTTAAAATAAAGCAGAACAGGGGCTTCCCTGGTGGCGCAGTGGTTGAGAATCTGCCTGCCAATGCAGGGTACACGGGTGCGAGCCCTGGTCTGGGAGGATCCCACATGCCGCGGAGCAACCGGGCCCGTGAGCCACAACTACTGAGCCTGCGCCTCTGGAGCCTGTGCTCCACAACAAGAGAGGCCGCGATAGTGCGAGGCCTACGCACCGCGATGAAGAGTCGCCCCCACTTACCGCAACTGGAGAGGGCCCTAGCACAGAAACGAAGACCCAATATAGCAATCAATCAATCAATACATAAATCTTAAAAAAACAATAAAACATTAAAAGAATAAAATAAAATAAAGCAGAACAGCGACTAAGACCTCGTGGAAAGGGCTGCATGCCTCCATTTCTGCGCGGCTACTCAGGGACTTACCTCGAGGCCAATACTCACGTTGAGTTTCCCTTTAGCTCTAGAGCATGGCAGGATGAGCTCCACCCCGGCCATCGAAGCACCCGGCTTAGCTAGAGAAAACTCCTTTTCTTCCCAGAGCCATTCCTACAGTGGCTAGAGGCCTGTCAACAGCAGTCAATTTCAAGTAGCTTCAAGGCAGCATGAATGGAGCTTTCAAAATGGGAAAGCAAGGCTAGTTCCATCAGGCCCCCATTTCCACGGGCACACGCAGCATACATCCCTGTGCTTTCTAACAAGTCCAAACAGACACAGGTGACCCAGTGGTTCTTTCCCTGAATCAACTCCTCGAAGCAGGGTGTTCTTCAAATAGCGAACTGTCTCAACCAAGGATCGCCCCAGCTAAGCCTCCGGGCCCGTGGCTCTTCAAAACCCTGCAGTGTTACACGAGGAACTGGGCTTTAGTTGCAGTCGGAACGCAGGCTGACATTCTCCTGGAGGCAGGGTGACTTCAGGCAGGGGGTCCCAGATGGAATGCGAAGCTGAGGGTTATTCTCAGTGCAGCTCAGACTAGGGTAATGAGGCAGACTTGCACGGAATGTTGGACCTGCTAGAAAGGTGTTCGTCGACCTGTGGGAGTGTTGAGGAAATCAAGCCGTCCCAAGAAAGAGTGCAGTCTGTTGCCCCACACTCGGCATACTCAGAGTGGCTCCGAAGGGCTACGGGCCTGGATGTGGCATAGCGGGCCCATGGGGGCCTGGGGTTCCTCAGTGTTCTTGCAGGGAATAGGGTGCCCACGCGAGGCTCCTAGATGTCCTGCAAAGCGGACTGACGTTAAAATAATGCAGAGCAGGGGCTTCGCTTGTGGTGCAGTGGTTGGGAATCCACCTGCCGATGCAGGGGACATGGGTTCGAGCCTTGGTCCACCAAGATCTCACATGCTGCGGAGCAACTAAGCCCGTGCTCCACAACGACTGAGCCTGCGCTCTAGAGTCCGGGAGCCACAACGACTGAGCCCGCATGCCACAACTACTGAAGTCCACGTGCCTAGAGCTTCTGCTCCACAACAAGAGGAGCCACCGCAATGAGAAGCCCGAGCACCGCAACGAAGAGTAGCCCCCGCTCGCTACAACTAGAGAACGCTCACATGCAGCAACGACGACCCAACACAGTAAAACAAAAATGATAAATTACATAAGAAAATAAAGAACTAGATAGACAGATAGATAAACAAATGAATAAATAAATAAACTAACGCTGAGCAGGGGCTACGGCCTCCTGAAAACTGCAGCACGCCTCCGCTTCTGCACGGCAATTCAGGGCCTTACCTCGAGGCAAGTGCTCACACTGAGTGTCCCGTTAGCGCCACAGCATGGTAGGATGCTGGCTTTCTCCTCGAGCAGAGTGACTTCAGGTACGAGGTCCTCGAAGAATTCTAAGCACACTGTTTTCTCATGGAAGCTCAGACGGGGGCCATGACGAACTCTTCCATGGCACGTCGCACTGCCTAGAAATGTGGTCCTGAGGCTGTTCCAGTGCTCTGGAAATGTAGCTCTCCTTAAGGAACGAGCAGTGTGTTGCCCATCACTCGGCATACACAGAGGGCCTCCGAGGGACCGACCTTTGGGCCTCGACGTTGCTCAGCAGGCCCACAGGGGTCTGCAGGCACTCAGAGATCCTGGAGGGAAAATGATGCACACCCGAGGGGCCTAGGAGTCCTGAAAAGGGTACTTCCTTTAAAATAAAGCAGAAGAGGGGCTTCCCTGATGGCGCAGTGGTTGAGAATCTGCCTGCCAATGCAGGGTACACGGGTTGGAGCCTTGGTCTGGGAGGATTCCACATGCTGCGGAACAACTGGGCCCGTGAGCCACAACTACTGAGCCTGCGCCTCTGGAGCCTGTGCTCCGCAACAAGAGAGGCCGCGATACTGAGAGGCCTACGCACCGCGATGAAGAGTGGCCCCCACTTACCGCAACTGGAGAGAGCCCTAGCACAGAAACGAAGACACAACATAGCAAGCAATCAATCAATACATAAATCTTAAAAAAACAATAAAACATTAAAAAATAAAATACAATAAAGCAGAACAGCGACTAAGACCTCGTGGAAAGGGCTGCATGCCTCCTTTTCTGCGCGGCTACTCAGGGACTTACCTCGAGGCCAGTACTCACGTTGAGTTTCCATTTAGCTCTAGAGCGTGGCAGGATGAGCTCCACCCCGGCCATCGAAGCACCCGGCTTAGCTAGAGAAAACTCCTTTTCTTCCCAGAGCCATGCCTACAGTGGCTAGTGGCCTGTCAACAGCAGTCAATTTCAAGTAGCTTCAAGGCAGCATGAATGGAGCTTTCAAAATGGGAAAGCAAGGCTAGTTCCATCAGGCCCCCATTTCCACGGGCACACACAGCATACATCCCTGTGCTTTCTAACAAGTCCAAACAGACACAGGTTACCCAGTGGTACCTTCCCTGAATCAACTCCTCGAAGCAGGGTGTTCTGCAAATAGCGAACTGCCTCAACCAAGGAACGCCCCAGGTAAGCCTCCGGGCCCGTGGCTCTTCAAAAGCCTGCAGTGTTACACGAGGAACTGGGCTTTAGGTGCAGTCGGAACGCAGGCCGACATTCTCCTGGAGGCAGGGTGACTTCAGGCAGGGGGTACCAGATGGAATGCGAAGCCGAGGGTTATTCTCAGTGCAGCTCAGACTAGGGCAATGAGTCAGACTTGCACGGAATGTTGGACCTGCTAGAAAGGTGTTCGTCGACCTGTGGGAGTGTTGAGGGAATCAAGCTGTCCCAAGAAAGAGTGCCGTCTGTTGCCCTACACTCGGCATACACAGAGTGGCTCCGAAGGGCTACGGGCCTGGATGTGGCTTAGCAGGCCCATGGGGGCCTGACGGTACTCAGTGTTCTTGCAGGGAATAGGGTGCCCACGCGGGGTTCCTAGACGTCCTGCAAAGCGTACTGACATTAAAACAATGCAGAGCAGCGGCTATGGCCTCATGGAAAATGCTGCACGCCTCCTCTTCTGCATGGCAATTCAGGGCCTTAACTTGAGGCACGTGCTCTAGCTGAGTGTCCCGTTAGCGACACAGCATGGTAGGATGCTGACTTTCTCCTCGAGCAGAGTGACTTCAGGTACGAGGTCCTCGAAGAATTCTAAGCAGAGTGTTTTCTCATGGCAGCTCAGACGGGGGCCATGACGAACACTTCCATGGCACGTCGCACTGCCTAGAGATGTGGTCCTGAGGCTGTTCCAGTGCTCTGGAAATGTAGCTCTCCTTAAGGAACGAGCAGTGTGTTGCCCATCACACGGCATACACAGAGGGCCTCCGAGGGACCGACCTTTGGGCCTCGATGTTGCTCAGCAGGCCCACAGGGGTCTGGAGGTACTCACTGATCTTGGAGAGAAAATGATGCACACCCGAGGGGCCTAGGAGTCCTGAAAAGGGTACTTCCTTTAAAATAAAGCAGAACAGGGGCTTCCCTGGTGGCGCAGTGGTTGAGAATCTGCCTGCCAATGCAGGGTACACGGGTGCGAGCCCTGGTCTGGGAGGATCCCACATGCCGCGGAGCAACCGGGCCCGTGAGCCACAACTACTGAGCCTGCGCCTCTGGAGCCTGTGCTCCACAACAAGAGAGGCCGCGATAGTGAGAGGCCTACGCACCGCGATGAAGAGTCGCCCCCACTTACCGCAACTGGAGAGGGCCCTAGCACAGAAACGAAGACCCAATATAGCAATCAATCAATCAATACATAAATCTTAAAAAAACAATAAAACATTAAAACAATAAAATAAAATAAAGCAGAACAGCGACTAAGACCTCGTGGAAAGGGCTGCATGCCTCCATTTCTGCGCGGCTATTCAGGGACTTACCTCGAGGCCAGTACTCACGTTGAGTTTCCCTTTAGCTCTAGAGCGTGGCAGGATGAGCTCCACCCCGGCCATCGAAGCACCCGGCTTAGCTAGAGAAAACTCCTTTTCTTCCCAGAGCCATTCCTACAGTGGCTAGAGGCCTGTCAACAGCAGTCAATTTCAAGTAGCTTCAAGGCAGCATGAATGGAGCTTTCAAAATGGGAAAGCAAGGCTAGTTCCATCAGGCCCCCATTTCCACGTGCACACGCAGCATACATCCCTGTGCTTTCTAACAAGTCCAAACAGACACAGGTGACCCAGTGGTTCTTTCCCTGAATCAACTCCTCGAAGCAGGGTGTTCTTCAAATAGCGAACTGTCTCAACCAAGGATCGCCCCAGCTAAGCCTCTGGGCCCGTGGCTCTTCAAAACCCTGCAGTGTTACACGAGGAACTGGGCTTTAGTTGCAGTCGGAACGCAGGCTGACATTCTCCTGGAGGCAGGGTGACTTCAGGCAGGGGGTCCCAGATGGAATGCGAAGCTGAGGGTTATTCTCAGTGCAGCTCAGACTAGGGTAATGAGACAGACTTGCACGGAATGTTGGACCTGCTAGAAAGGTGTTCGTCGACCTGTGGGAGTGTTGAGGAAATCAAGCCGTCCCAAGAAGGAGTGCAGTCTGTTGCCCTACACTCGGCATACTCAGAGTGGCTCCGAAGGGCTATGGGCCTGGATGTGGCATAGCGGGCCCACGGGGGCCTGGGGTTACTCAGTGTTCTTGCAGGGAATAGGGTGCCCACGCGAGGCTCCTAGATGTCCTGCAAAGCGGACTGACGTTAAAATAATGCAGAGCAGGGGCTTCGCTTGTGGTGCAGTGGTTGGGAATCCACCTGCCGATGCAGGGGACATGGGTTCGAGCCTTGGTCCACCAAGATCTCACATGCTGCGGAGCAACTAAGCCCGTGCTCCACAACGACTGAGCCTGCGCTCTAGAGTCCGGGAGCCACAACGACTCAGCCCGCATGCCACAACTACTGAAGTCCACGTGCCTAGAGCTTCTGCTCCACAACAAGAGGAGCCACCGCAATGAGAAGCCCGAGCACCGCAACGAAGAGTAGCCCCCGCTCGCTGCAACTAGAGAACGCTCACATGCAGCAACGAAGACCCAACACAGTAAAACAAAAATGATAAATTACATAAGAAAATAAAGAACTAGATAGACAGATAGATAAACGAATAAATAAATAAACTAACGCTGAGCAGGGGCTACGGCCTCCTGAAAACTGCAGCACGCCTCCGCTTCTGCACGTCAATTCAGGGCCTTACCTCGAGGCAAGTGCTCACACTGAGTGTCCCGTTAGCGCCACAGCATGGTAGGATGCTGGCTTTCTCCTCGAGCAGAGTGACTTCAGGTACGAGGTCCTCGAAGAATTCTAAGCACAGTGTTTTCTCATGGAAGCTCAGACGGGGGCCATGACGAACACTTCCATGGCACGTCGCACTGCCTAGAAATGTGGTCCTGAGGCTGTTCCAGTGCTCTGGAAATGTAGCTCTCCTTAAGGAACGAGCAGTGTGTTGCCCATCACTCGGCATACACAGAGGGCCTCCGAGGGACCGACCTTTGGGCCTCGACGTTGCTCAGCAGGCCCACAGGGGTCTGCAGGCACTCAGAGATCCTGGAGGGAAAATGATGCACACTCGAGGGGCCTAGGAGTCCTGAAAAGGGTACTTCCTTTAAAATAAAGATCCCACATGCTGTGGAGCAACTAAGCCCGTGCACCACAACTACTGAGCCTGCGCTCTAGAACCCACGAGCCACAACTGCTGAAGCCCACGCGCTTAGAGCCTGTGCTCTGCAACAAGAGAAGCCACCACAATGAGAAGCCCCCACTCGCCGCAACTAGAGAAAGCCTCCGTGCAGCAATGCAGACCCAACACAGCCCCAAATTAATTAATTAATTATTTAAGAAAAAAAAAAGGCAGCACCTGGGGGCTGGCAGACTGATGCACCAAGTCTTACATCACGTCTACTTAGTATCCTGCATGTCAGGGCCATGCTGGACCTGGGGCTGCCCACACAGAGTGGGGCCTGCATCACCCTTCCCAGGAGGGAGGGTGGAGGGAAACCCTGCATGACCTCTGAGGCCCTAAGAACCCTTGACTAAGGCTGAGCTCAATTTGAAACAGTGGGTGACCAGAGCAGACATTTCATTCATCTATCAATGAGAATCCAGAACTGGAGGAGCAGAAAACAATGGCCTCGCTCAACCTTGACGCTAATCCTGACATGGACCCTAACCCTAAACTCTGATCCTGACCCTAAGCCCTGACCTAACCTTAGCCTAACCCGTACCCTAAACCTGTACCTTACCCTAACCCATGCTCTACCCGCATCCTACCTGTACCCCAATTCTCACCCATACCCTAACACCCACTCTAACACAGAACCCTAACACCCTGAGACCAAAACCATAAACCTTAACCAATAAGCCAAACCATAACCATAAGCAAACCTTAAAATATATTCATTAACCATACCCATAAATAACTCATTAAGCATAAAACTTAAACCATCACAGCAACCATAAACCATACACAGCCCCAACCCTCACACCAGCCCCAGCCCTAATGCTAACCCTCCAAACCACTTACACCAAGCCAAGCCTAATCAGATTATACAAATACATCTTGACAAAGAAAACTGGGGAATTCTCTGGTGGCCCAGTGGTTAGGACTCTGTGCTTTCACTGCCAAGGGCTCGGCTTCGATCCCTGACTGGGGAACTAAGATCCCACAAGCCATGGGACGTGGCCAAAATAAATAAATAATTAGAATGAAATAAAACCACTATTTTAAAAAAGATTTTAAAAATAAAGGAAAAAAACAAGAAAACTACCCCAGTACAACTTACAAATATGAATGTAAAAATCTATCACACAATAATAGCAACATGAAACCAACAGAACTTTAAATGGATAATGCCATAAGCAAGTATCTCTACACCAGGAATTTCAGGTTGCTCAACATAGTAAAAGTAAGCAATGTATTCAACCACAATAATGGTGTGAAGTAAAAACACATAACCATATCAATTCATGCAAAAAATCTACAATGAAAATCCAGTGTTATTTCATGAAAAACACTCAGGAAAGCAGGAATAAAAGGAAATTTGTTCAATATGGAAAAGAGTAGTACAAAAAGCCACAGCAAACATCGTGCTCAATGTTAAAGACTGAAAGATTTACTCCTGAAATCAGGAACAAGGCCAGGAAGCTGGCCTTCATCACCGTTACTCAATAGTGTACTGGAAGTTCTACCCAGAATCTTGAGGAAAGAAATAAAAGGCATCCATGGGTGAATGGAAAAATTAAAACCGTGTCTCTTGACAGAACATAGGTCACATCATCTTATATATAAAACTACCTATAATCAGCAAAGAAATTATTTGAGCTAATCAACTAATTAATAAGCAAAGTTATAGAACAAAATATCAATTCATGAAAATCTATCTTATATGCATACGCTGGCAAAAAATAATCTGAAAAAGAATTTATGAGAAAAATTCCATTTGTAATAATGTCAACATCAATATTTAGGAGTATATTTAATCAAGGTACAAGACTTGTTTTTATGTATGTAAAGTTGTATGTTTGAAATTACTGGAAAGTCAATTACTTTTCAAAACATCATGTATGGCAATAGCATGCCAGAAAAGCAGAGAAAACATCAAACTTCCAGATAGAAGCCAAGCCTTACCCAGATCCAGTTCACCCAAAGTCCACATGTCATTTAGAGGCACCGTGGGAAGCTTATATTAGGAGCCGCTGTCCTCCGTGTTGTGGACGACCTGGATATGGTAGAAACAGTGGGATTTTTGAATTCCAATTTTCCACTTCATTCCACAAAAACACTATTAGAACTAATAAATAAATTCAGTAAAGTTGCAAAATCAATACACAGAAATCAGTTGCATTTCTAAACACTAATAATGAACCATCAGAAAGAGAAAGAAAGCAACCCTATTTACAACTGCATCAAAAAGAACAAAATACCTGGGAGTAAAGTCAACCAAGGAGGTGAAAGACCTGCACACTGATAACTTTAAGACATTGATGAAAACATTGAAAAACACATCAATAAATGGAAAGATATCCTGTTCTCATGGAATGGAACAATTAATGTTGTTAAAATATCCATGCTACCCAAAGCAGTGGACACAGTGAATGCAATCCCTCCCAAAATTCCATGGTATTTTCCCCCCAAATAGAGCAAATCCTCCTAATATCTGTGGGGAACCACAAAGGACCCCAAATAGCCAAAGAAACCCTGAAAAAAGAGAACGGGCTGGAGGCATCTCCCTCCCTGACGTCACACTCTGCTGAGAAGCTACAGTCACCAAAACAGTGTGGAACTGGCTCAAAACGGGCACAGGGACCAGAGGAACAGGACAAAGAGACCAGAATTCAACCCCCACGGACGGGGTCGGTGAATTTATGACACAGGGACCAAGGACACACCAACAGCACGACACTCCCCACCATAAATGGTGCTGGGAATACTGGACGCCCCATAACTCATGCTGGCTACCCTGCACACAAACCTGAACAAAAACCCAGCTTTCCTCGCCAAGCCCTCCCTCGCTCACACGAAGACGGACCCCCTCAACGGTCAGTCGCCCACAGGAAGCTTCTCCCCACTTTTCCTCACCGTCTCTTCACCTTTTCCTCAGGCATCACCTGGGTCCTCAGGAAACCTAGTTCCCTAGTCAGCGTGGACGCAGCCCCACTTTGTCCTGAAGCCGAAACCCCAGCGAGTCCTAAGGAGACGGAGACCGAGCTCCTCTCAGCAGAGACACTGAGCCGGGCGTCCTACCGGAAGGCCTCCGCCCCCGCCCCCCGCGCCTGAGGAGGCTCAACTGCTCTCAGCTGACCTCACAATCGAGTTCTCAGGGAACGAGCATGCGCTGTGGGTCAGAGGCGAACTCGGCGCCACCCTGTGGTCAGTGCAGGAAGTGCAGGCCGCGCCTCCCTCACAGGTCACTGGAGGCAGCGTGCCCTACTGACAGGACTGCTGAATCCATTAAACTGGACATTCAAACTAAAATGGAGTCTCTATCCCAAAAGCTTTCTAAAAGTAGTTAAGGAACAATTAATTGGAAACCATTTGGAATGAAGTGAATGTAGATGCAAACTTTACAACTTATACCAAATTCACTCAAAGTTATTCAGAGGCAAATTTTATTGTAGTTTCTAATTTATGTTTGGCTGCGTTGGGTCTTCGTTGCTGCATGTGGGCTTTCTCTAGTTGCGTCGAGCGGGGCTACTCTTCGTTGCGGTGCACGGGCTTCTCATGGCGGTGGCTTCTCTTGTGGGCGAGCATGGGCTCTAGGCGCGCAGGCTTCAGTAGTTGTGCCGCGCAGGCTTGGTTGCTCTGCGGCATGTGGGATCTTCCCGGACCAGGGCTCGAGCCCATGTCCCCTGCATAGGCAGGCGGACTCTTAACCACTGCGTCACCAGGGAAGTCCCCACAGACAAATTTTAAATACAAAACTATTCAAGGGGCTTCCCTGGTGGCGCAGTGGTTGAGAATCTGCCTGCTAATGCAGGGGACACGGGTTCGAGCCCTGACCTGGGAAGATCCCACATGCCGCGGAGCAACTAGGCCCGTGAGCCACAACTATTGAGCCTGCACGTCTGGAGCCTGTGCTCCGCAACAAGAGAGGCCGCGATAGTGAGAGGCCCGCGCACCGCGATGAAGAGTGGCCCCCGCTTGCCACAACTAGAGAAAGCCTTCACACAGAAACGAAGACCCAACACAGCCAAAAATAAATTAATTCATTAATCAATTAAACAAAAAAAGCTGTCTCTCAAATTTAACTTCCAGAATATATTCAGGAAAAACGCATACGCCCTTTTTGGCCAACCAAAGAAGCGGGCAATGCAAATCAACACTACAAAGAGGTATCACTTCGAATCAGAAAAAAGGACCATCCTCACAAAGGGTAAAAACCAGATATGCAGGACAAGGAGAGGAGAAAAGGGAGCCTTGTTACGCTGAAGGGGGGAATGTAAATTGCCAACGGCCACTCTGGAGAAGTGTGCTGTGTTTCCTAAAACATCTAAAAAACAGAGCTACAAAGCATAGGGCGCTTCCACTCATGGGCCTATATGTTGGAAAAACCAAAAATCCACAGGACGCAGGCACCCCGTTTACTGCTGCTATGTTTACAACAGCCTCGACTTGGGTACAACTTAATAGTCCTTGGAAGGAAAAAATGGTGAAAGAAAATTTGGTACTTAAGCACAACGGAATATTACTCAGCCCTGAAATCAATGAAATGAGGCCAGTTGCAGCAACTCAGGGGGACTTATGTTTGGTCATTGAGAGTGAAATAAGTTAGACAGCAAGAGAAACTTATCATAAGATATCACTTTTAAAGGGAATCTAAAAATCGCCAACCATGAACTGAATTACAAACCGAACACCATCACACATTTACAAAACACACTGATGGCTGCTTAAGGGGAAAAATGTGGTGTGGTGATGCATAAAGCAGGAGGTTGAAATTGGCACAGATACCGTTCCATACGCCAATAATGTAATCGCCAAGACATACTCATTGTTCAAGGAACTGGACTCAGCACACTCTATTCACAGAAAAAACATCTATCTGACTACTAGAAACTAGAAAAGAATTTATTGATGTCTCTCTGTAAGTGACTCAGGTGGATGTACAGCACCAAGAAACACAACATTGCAAATCAGCTACACCCCACTATAAAAATTAATTATAAAAAAAGAAAGACAGTGAGAGAGAGAGGAATTCTTACAAAATTCAATCAGGGGCTGTGATGCAACTGGACTGACCACATCTACACTCACAGCTGAATGGGACGTAAGGCTGGACACCCTAACCCTAAACCCTAACCCTAACCCAACCCTAACCCTACCTTAACCCTAACCCTAACCCAACACTAACCCTAACCCTAAACCTAACCCCTAACCCTAACCCAACCCTAAGCCTAACCCTAACCCCTAGCCCTAGCCCTAACCCTGACCCTAACCCCTAACCCCTAACCCTTAACCCCTAACTCCTAACCCTAACCAAGTTCACAAGTAAACTTCTCGCCCACCTGGAGAGAGTGATTTAATTTTAAAGAGTAAAGACACAATCAGCTCAGTAATTGGCCACGGGGATGGAGGGGCCAAGGCTAACCTGAGCTGGAGGAACGTGGGTGCCTGCCTGGACGCTCAGAGGCCAAGGGCTGTTCTGAGACCTGCTTGGACACCCGTGCAGATGGAACAAAGGATCCGTCCAGTCCCAAGAGGGCCCCACCAGCCCTCACGAACGCAACACCAGACTTCCCTGGTGGTGCAGTGGTTAAGAATCCACCTGCCAACGCAGGGGACACGGGTTTGAGCCCTGGTCCGGGAAGATCCCACATGCTGTGGAGCAACTAAGCCCGTGCACCACAACTACTGAGCCTGCGCTCTACAAGCCGCGAGCCACAACTGCTGAAGCCCACGCGCTTAGAGCCTGTGCTCTGCAACAAGAGCAGCCACCGCAATGAGAAGCCCCCACTCGCCGCAACTAGAGAAAGCCTCCGTGCAGCAATGCAGACCCAACACAGCCCCAGATTAATTAATTAATTAATTAAGAAAAAAAAAAAGGCAGCACCTGGGGGCTGGCAGACTGATGCACCAAGTCTTACATCACGTCTACTTAGTATCCTGCATGTCAGGGCCATGCTGGACCTGGGGCTGCCCACACAGAGTGGGGCCTGCATCACCCTTCCCAGGAGGGAGGGTGGAGGGAAACCCTGCATGACCTCTGAGGCCCTAAGAACCCTTGACTAAGGCTGAGCTCAATTTGACACAGTGGGTGACCAGAGCAGACATTTCATTCATCTATCAATGAGAATCCAGAACTGGAGGAGCAGAAAACAATGGCCTCGCTCAACCGTGACGCTAATCCTGACATGGACCCTAACCCTAAACTCTGATCCTGACCCTAAGCCCTGACCTAACCTTAGCCTAACCCGTACCCTAAACCTGTACCTTACCCTAACCCATGCTCTACCCGCATCCTACCTGTACCCCAATTCTCACCCATACCCTAACACCCACTCTAACACAGAACCCTAACACCCTGAGACCAGAACCATAAACCTTAACCAATAAGCCAAACCATAACCATAAGCAAACCATAAACTATTTTCATTAACCATACCCATAAATAACTCATTAACCATAAAACTTAAACCATCACAGCAACCATAAACCATACACAGCCCCAACCCTCACACCAGCCCCAGCCCTAATGCTAACCCTCCAAACCACTTACACCAAGCCAAGTCTAATCAGATTACACAAATACATCTTGACAAAGAAAACTGGGGAATTCTCTGGTGGCCCAGTGGTTAGGACTCTGTGCTTTCACTGCCAAGGGCTCGGCTTCGATCCCTGACTGGGGAACTAAGATCCCACAAGCCATGGGACGTGGCCAAAATAAATAAATAAGTAGAATGAAATAAAACCACTATTTTAAAAGAGATTTTAAAAATAAAGGAAAAAAAACAAGAAAACTACCCCAGTACAACTTACAAATATGAATGTAAAAACCTATCACACAATAATAGCAACATGAAACCAACAGAACTTTAAATGGATAATGCCATAAGCAAGTATCTCTACACCAGGAATTTCAGGTTGCTCAACATATTAAAAGTAAGCAATGTATTCAACCACAATAATGGTGTGAAGTAAAAACACATAACCATATCAATTCATGCAAAAAATCTACAATGAAAATCCAGTGTTATTTCATGAAAAACACTCAAGAAAGCAGGAATAAAAGGAAATTGGTTCAATATGGAAAAGAGGAGTACAAAAAGCCACAGCAAACATCGTGCTCAATGTTAAAGACTGAAAGATTTACTCCTGAAATCAGGAACAAGGCCAGGAAGCTGGCCTTCATCACCGTTACTCAATAGTGTACTGGAAGTTCTACCCAGAATCTTGAGGAAAGAAATAAAAGGCATCCATGGGTGAATGGAAAAATTAAAACCGTGTCTCTTCACAGAACATAGGTCACATCATCTTATATATAAAACTACCTATAATCAGCAAAGAAATTATTTGAGCTAATCAACTAATTAATAAACAAAGTTATAGAACAAAATATCAATTCATGAAAATCTATCTTATATGCATACGCTGGCAAAAAATAATCTGAAAAAGAATTTATGAGAACAATTCCATTTGTAATAATGTCAACATCAATATTTAGGAGTATATTTAATCAAGGTACAAGACTTGTTTTTATGTATGTAAAGTTGTATCTTTGAAATTACTGGAAAATCAATTACTTTTCAAAACATCATGTATGTCAACGGCATGCCAGAAAAGCAGAGAAAACATCAAACTTCCAGATAGAAGCCAAGCCTTACCCAGATCCAGTTCACCCAAAGTCCACATGTCATTTAGAGGCACCGTGGGAAGGTGATATTAGGAGCCGCTGTCCTCCGTGTTGTGGACGACCTGGATATGGTAGAAACAGTGGGATTTTTGAATTCCAATTTTCCACTTCATGCCACAAAAACACTATTAGAACTCATAAATAAATTCAGTAAAGTTGCAAAATCAATACACAGAAATCAGTTGCATTTCTAAACGCTAATAATGAACCATCAGAAAGAGAAAGAAAGCAACCCTATTTACAACTGCATCAAAAAGAACAAAATACCTGGGAATAAAGTCAACCAAGGAGGTGAAAGACCTGCACACTGAAAACTTTAAGACATTGATGAAGACATTGAAAAACACACCAATAAATGGAAAGATATCCTGCTCTCATGGAATGGAACAATTAATGTTGTTCAAATATCCATGCTACCCAAAGCAGTGGACACAGTGAATGCAATCCCTCCCAAAATTCCATGGTATTTTCCCCCCAAATAGAGCAAATCCTCCTAATATCTGTGGGGAACCACAAAGGACCCCAAATGGCCAAAGAAACCCTGAAAAAAGAGAACAGGCTGGAGGCATCTCCCTCCCTGACGTCACACTCTGCTGAGAAGCTACAGTCACCAAAACAGTGTGGAACTGGCTCAAAACGGGCACAGGGACCAGAGGAACAGGACAGAGAGACCAGAATTCAACCCCCACGGACGGGGTCGGTGAATTTATGACACAGGGACCAAGGACACACCAAGGAGCACGACACTCCCCACCATAAATGGTGCTGGGAAAACTGGACGCCCCATAACTCACGCTGGCTACCCTGCACACAAACCTGAACAAAAACCCAGCTTTCCACGCCAAGCCCTCCCTCGCTCACACGAAGACGGACCCCCTCAACGGTCAGTTGCCCACAGGAAGCTTCTCCCCACTTTTCCTCACCGTCTCTTCACCTTTTCCTCAGGCATCACCTGGGTCCTCAGGAAACCTAGTTCCCTAGTCAGCGTGGACGCAGCCCCACCTTGTCCTGAAGCCGAAACCCCAGCGAGTCCTAAGGAGACGGAGACCGAGCTCCTCTCAGCAGAGACACTGAGCCGGGCGTCCTACCGGAAGGCCTCCGCCCCCGCCCCCGCGCCTGAGGAGGCTCAACTGCTCTCAGCTGACCTCACAATCGAGTTCCCAGGGAACGAGCATGCGCTGTGGGTCAGGGAGGCGAACTCGGCGCCACCCTGTGGTCAGTGCAGGAAATGCAGGCCGCGCCTCCCTCACAGGTCACTGGAGGCAGCGCGCCCTACTGACAGGACTGCTGAATCCATTAAACTGAAAATTCAAACTAAAATGGAGTCTCTATCCCAAAACTTTTCTAAAATTAGTTAAGGAACAATTAATTGGAAACCATTTGGAATGAAGTGAATGTAGATGCAAACTTTACAACTTATACCAAATTCACTCAAAGTTATTCAGAGGCAAATTTTATTGTAGTTTATAATTTATGTTTGGCTGCATTGGGTCTTCGTTGCTGCATGTGGGCTTTCTCTAGTTGCGTCGAGTGGGGCTACTCTTCGTTGCGGTGCACGGGCTTCTCATTGCGGTGGCTTCTCTTGTGGGCGAGCATGGGCTCTAGGCGCGCAGGCTTCAGTAGTTGTGCCACGCAGGCTTGGTTGCTCTGCGGCATGTGGGATCTTCCCGGACCAGGGCTCGAGCCCGTGTCCCCTGCATTGGCAGGCGGACTCTTAACCACTGCGTCACCAGGGAAGTCCCCACAGACAAATTTTAAATACAAAACTATTCAAGGGGCTTCCCTGGTGGTGCAGTGGTTGAGAATCTGCCTGCTAATGCAGGGGACACGGGTTCGAGCCCTGACCTGGGAAGATCCCACATGCCACGGAGCAACTAGGCCCGTGAGCCACAACTATTGAGCCTGCACGTCTGGAGCCTGTGCTCCGCAACAAGAGAGGCCGCGATAGTGAGAGGCCCGTGCACCGCGATGAAGAGTGGCCCCCGCTTGCCACAACTAGAGAAACCCTTCACACAGAAACGAAGACCCAACACAGCCAAAAATAAATTAATTAATTAATCAATTAAACAAAAAAAGCTGTCTCTCAAATTTAACCTCCAGAATATATTCAGGAAAAACGCATAAGCCGTTTTTGGCCAACCAAAGAAGCGGGCAATGCAAATCAACACTACAAAGAGGTATCACTTCGAATCAGAAAAAAGGACCATCCTCACAAAGGGTAAAAACCAGATATGCAGGACAAGGAGAGGAGAAAAGGGAGCCTTGTTACGCTGAAGGGGGGAACGTAAATTGCCAACGGCCACTCTGGAGAAGTGTGCTGTGTTTCCTAAAACATCTAAAAAACAGAGCTACAAAGCATAGGGCGCTTCCACTCATGGGCCTATATGTTGGAAAAACCTAAAATCCACAGGACGCAGGCACCCTGTTTACTGCTGCTATGTTTACAACAGCCTCGACTTGGGTACAACTTAATAGTCCTTGGAAGGAAAAAATGGTGAAAGAAAATTTGGTACTTAAGCACAACGGAATATTACTCAGCCCTGAAATCAATGAAATGAGGCCAGTTGCAGCAACTCAGGGGGACTTATGTATGGTCATTGAGAGTGAAATAAGTTAGACAGCAAGAGAAACTTATCATAAGATATCACTTATAAAGGGAATCTAAAAATCGCCAACCATGAACTGAATTACAAACCGAACACCATCACACATTTACAAAACACACTTATGGCTGCTTAAGGGGAAAAGTGTGGTGCGGTGATGCATAAACCAGGAGGTTGAAATTGGCACAGATACCGTTCCATACGCCAATAATGTAATCGCCAAGACATACTCATTGTTCAAGGAACTGGACTCAGCACACTCTATTCACAGAAAAAACATCTATCTGACTACTAGAAACTAGAAAAGAATTTAATGATGTCTCTCTGTAAGTGACTCAGGTGGATGTACAGCACCAAGAAACACAACATTGCAAATCAGCTACACCCCACTATAAAAATTAATTATAAAAAAAGAAAGACAGTGAGAGAGAGAGGAATTCTTACAAAATTCAATCAGGGGCTGTGATGCAACTGGACTGACCACATCTACACTCACAGCTGAATGGGACGTAAGGCTGGACACCCTAACCCTAAACCCTAATCCTAACCCAACCCTAACCCTACCTTAACCCTAACCCTAACCCAACAGTAACCCTAACCCTAAACCTAAACCCTAACCCTAACCCAACCCTAAGCCTAACCCTAACCCCTAGCCCTAGCCCTAGCCCTAACCCTGACCCTAACCCCTAACCCTTAACCCCTAACCCCTAACCCTAACCAAGTTCACAAGTAAACTTCTCGCCCACCTGGAGAGAGTGATTTAATTTTAAAGAGTAAAGACACAATCAGCTCAGTAATTGGCCACGGGGATGGAGGGGCCAAGGCTAACCTGAGCTGGAGGAACGTGCGTGCCTGCCTGGATGCTCAGAGGCCAAGGGCTGTTCTGAGACCTGCTTGGACACCCGTGCAGATGGAACAAAGGATCCGTCCAGTCCCAAGAGGGCCCCACCAGCCCTCACGAACGCAACACCAGACTTCCCTGGTGGTGCAGTGGTTAAGAATCCACCTGCCAACGCAGGGGACACGGGTTTGAGCCCTGGTCCGGGAAGATCCCACATGCTGTGGAGCAACTAAGCCCGTGCACCACAACTACTGAGCCTGCGCTCTACAAGCCGCGAGCCACAACTGCTGAAGCCCACGCGCTTAGAGCCTGTGCTCTGCAACAAGAGCAGCCACCGCAATGAGAAGCCCCCACTCGCCGCAACTAGAGAAAGCCTCCGTGCAGCAATGCAGACCCAACACAGCCCCAGATTAATTAATTAATTAATTAAGAAAAAAAAAAAAGGCAGCACCTGGGGGCTGGCAGACTGATGCACCAAGTCTTACATCACGTCTACTTAGTATCCTGCATGTCAGGGCCATGCTGGACCTGGGGCTGCCCACACAGAGTGGGGCCTGCATCACCCTTCCCAGGAGGGAGGGTGGAGGGAAACCCTGCATGACCTCTGAGGCCCTAAGAACCCTTGACTAAGGCTGAGCTCAATTTGACACAGTGGGTGACCAGAGCAGACATTTCATTCATCTATCAATGAGAATCCAGAACTGGAGGAGCAGAAAACAATGGCCTCGCTCAACCTTGACGCTAATCCTGACATCGACCCTAACCCTAAACTCTGATCCTCACCCTAAGCCCTGACCTAACCTTAGCCTAACCCGTACCCTAAACCTGTACCTTACCCTAACCCATGCTCTACCCGCATCCTACCTGTACCCCAATTCTCACCCATACCCTAACACCCACTCTAACACAGAACCCTAACACCCTGAGACCAGAACCATAAACCTTAACCAATAAGCCAAACCATAACCATAAGCAAACCATAAACTATATTCATTAACCATACCCATAAATAACTCATTAACCATAAAACTTAAACCATCACAGCAACCATAAACCATACACAGCCCCAACCCTCACACCAGCCCCAGCCCTAATGCTAACCCTCCAAACCACTTACACCAAGCCAAGTCTAATCAGATTACACAAATACATCTTGACAAAGAAAACTGGGGAATTCTCTGGTGGCCCAGTGGTTAGGACTCTGTGCTTTCACTGCCAAGGGCTCGGCTTCGATCCCTGACTGGGGAACTAAGATCCCACAAGCCATGGGACGTGGCCAAAATAAATAAATAAGTAGAATGAAATAAAACCACTATTTTAAAAGAGATTTTAAAAATAAAGGAAAAAAAACAAGAAAACTACCCCAGTACAACTTACAAATATGAATGTAAAAACCTATCACACAATAATAGCAACATGAAACCAACAGAACTTTAAATGGATAATGCCATAAGCAAGTATCTCTACACCAGGAATTTCAGGTTTCTCAACATATTAAAAGTAAGCAATGTATTCAACCACAATAATGGTGTGAAGTAAAAACACATAACCATATCAATTCATGCAAAAAATCTACAATGAAAATCCAGTGTTATTTCATGAAAAACACTCAAGAAAGCAGGAATAAAAGGAAATTGGTTCAATATGGAAAAGAGGAGTACAAAAAGCCACAGCAAACATCGTGCTCAATGTTAAAGACTGAAAGATTTACTCCTGAAATCAGGAACAAGGCCAGGAAGCTGGCCTTCATCACCGTTACTCAATAGTGTACTGGAAGTTCTACCCAGAATCTTGAGGAAAGAAATAAAAGGCATCCATGGGTGAATGGAAAAATTAAAACCGTGTCTCTTCACAGAACATAGGTCACATCATCTTATATATAAAACTACCTATAATCAGCAAAGAAATTATTTGAGCTAATCAACTAATTAATAAGCAAAGTTATAGAACAAAATATCAATTCATGAAAATCTATCTTATATGCATACGCTGGCAAAAAATAATCTGAAAAAGAATTTATGAGAACAATTCCATTTGTAATAATGTCAACATCAATATTTAGGAGTATATTTAATCAAGGTACAAGACTTGTTTTTATGTATGTAAAGTTGTATCTTTGAAATTACTGGAAACTCAATTACTTTTCAAAACATCATGTATGGCAATAGCATGCCAGAAAAGCAGAGAAAACATCAAACTTCCAGATAGAAGCCAAGCCTTACCCAGATCCAGTTCACCCAAAGTCCACATGTCATTTAGAGGCACCGTGGGAAGGTGATATTAGGAGCCGCTGTCCTCCGTGTTGTGGACGACCTGGATATGGTAGAAACAGTGGGATTTTTGAATTCCAATTTTCCACTTCATGCCACAAAAACACTATTAGAACTCATAAATAAATTCAGGAAAGTTGCAAAATCAATACACAGAAATCAGTTGCATTTCTAAACGCTAATAATGAACCATCAGAAAGAGAAAGAAAGCAACCCTATTTACAACTGCATCAAAAAGAACAAAATACCTGGGAATAAAGTCAACCAAGGAGGTGAAAGACCTGCACACTGAAAACTTTAAGACATTGATGAAGACATTGAAAAACACACCAATAAATGGAAAGATATCCTGTTCTCATGGAATGGAACAATTAATGTTGTTCAAATATCCATGCTACCCAAAGCAGTGGACACAGTGAATGCAATCCCTCCCAAAATTCCATGGTATTTTCCCCCCAAATAGAGCAAATCCTCCTAATATCTGTGGGGAACCACAAAGGACCCCAAATGGCCAAAGAAACCCTGAAAAAAGAGAACGGGCTGGAGGCATCTCCCTCCCTGACGTCACACTCTGCTGAGAAGCTACAGTCACCAAAACAGTGTGGAACTGGCTCAAAACGGGCACAGGGACCAGAGGAACAGGACAGAGAGACCAGAATTCAACCCCCACGGACGGGGTCGGTGAATTTATGACACAGGGACCAAGGACACACCAAGGAGCACGACACTCCCCACCATAAATGGTGCTGGGAAACCTGGACGCCCCATAACTCACGCTGGCTACCCTGCACACAAACCTGAACAAAAACCCAGCTTTCCACGCCAAGCCCTCCCTCGCTCACACGAAGACGGACCCCCTCAACGGTCAGTCGCCCACAGGAAGCTTCTCCCCACTTTTCCTCACCGTCTCTTCACCTTTTCCTCAGGCATCACCTGGGTCCTCAGGAAACCTAGTTCCCTAGTCAGCGTGGACGCAGCCCCACCTTGTCCTGAAGCCGAAACCCCAGCGAGTCCTAAGGAGACGGAGACCGAGCTCCTCTCAGCAGAGACACTGAGCCGGGCGTCCTACCGGAAGGCCTCCGCCCCCGCCCCCGCGCCTGAGGAGGCTCAACTGCTCTCAGCTGACCTCACAATCGAGTTCGCAGGGAACGAGCATGCGCTGTGGGTCAGGGAGGCGAACTCGGCGCCACCCTGTGGTCAGTGCAGGAAATGCAGGCCGCGCCTCCCTCACAGGTCACTGGAGGCAGCGCGCCCTACTGACAGGACTGCTGAATCCATTAAACTGGAAATTCAAACTAAAATGGAGTCTCTATCCCAAAACTTTTCTAAAATTAGTTAAGGAACAATTAATTGGAAACCATTTGGAATGAAGTGAATGTAGATGCAAACTTTACAACTTATACCAAATTCACTCAAAGTTATTCAGAGGCAAATTTTATTGTAGTTTATAATTTATGTTTGGCTGCATTGGGTCTTCGTTGCTGCATGTGGGCTTTCTCTAGTTGCGTCGAGTGGGGCTACTCTTCGTTGCGGTGCACGGGCTTCTCATTGCGGTGGCTTCTCTTGTGGGCGAGCATGGGCTCTAGGCGCGCAGGCTTCAGTAGTTGTGCCACGCAGGCTTGGTTGCTCTGCGGCATGTGGGATCTTCCCGGACCAGGGCTCGAGCCCGTGTCCCCTGCATTGGCAGGCGGACTCTTAACCACTGCGTCACCAGGGAAGTCCCCACAGACAAATTTTAAATACAAAACTATTCAAGGGGCTTCCCTGGTGGCGCAGTGGTTGAGAATCTGCCTGCTAATGCAGGGGACACGGGTTCGAGCCCTGACCTGGGAAGATCCCACATGCCACGGAGCAACTAGGCCCGTGAGCCACAACTATTGAGCCTGCACGTCTGGAGCCTGTGCTCCGCAACAAGAGAGGCCGCGATAGTGAGAGGCCCGTGCACCGTGATGAAGAGTGGCCCCCGCTTGCCACAACTAGAGAAACCCTTCACACAGAAACGAAGACCCAACACAGCCAAAAATAAATTAATTAATTAATCAATTAAACAAAAAAAGCTGTCTCTCAAATTTAACCTCCAGAATATATTCAGGAAAAACGCATAAGCCGTTTTTGGCCAACCAAAGAAGCGGGCAATGCAAATCAACACTACAAAGAGGTATCACTTCGAATCAGAAAAAAGGACCATCCTCACAAAGGGTAAAAACCAGATATGCAGGACAAGGAGAGGAGAAAAGGGAGCCTTGTTACGCTGAAGGGGGGAACGTAAATTGCCAACGGCCACTCTGGAGAAGTGTGCTGTGTTTCCTAAAACATCTAAAAAACAGAGCTACAAAGCATAGGGCGCTTCCACTCATGGGCCTATATGTTGGAAAAACCTAAAATCCACAGGACGCAGGCACCCTGTTTACTGCTGCTATGTTTACAACAGCCTCGACTTGGGTACAACTTAATAGTCCTTGGAAGGAAAAAATGGTGAAAGAAAATTTGGTACTTAAGCACAACGGAATATTACTCAGCCCTGAAATCAATGAAATGAGGCCAGTTGCAGCAACTCAGGGGGACTTATGTATGGTCATTGAGAGTGAAATAAGTTAGACAGCAAGAGAAACTTATCATAAGATATCACTTATAAAGGGAATCTAAAAATCGCCAACCATGAACTGAATTACAAACCGAACACCATCACACATTTACAAAACACACTTATGGCTGCTTAAGGGGAAAAGTGTGGTGCGGTGATGCATAAACCAGGAGGTTGAAATTGGCACAGATACCGTTCCATACGCCAATAATGTAATCGCCAAGACATACTCATTGTTCAAGGAACTGGACTCAGCACACTCTATTCACAGAAAAAACATCTATCTGACTACTAGAAACTAGAAAAGAATTTAATGATGTCTCTCTGTAAGTGACTCAGGTGGATGTACAGCACCAAGAAACACAACATTGCAAATCAGCTACACCCCACTATAAAAATTAATTATAAAAAAAGAAAGACAGTGAGAGAGAGAGGAATTCTTACAAAATTCAATCAGGGGCTGTGATGCAACTGGACTGACCACATCTACACTCACAGCTGAATGGGACGTAAGGCTGGACACCCTAACCCTAAACCCTAATCCTAACCCAACCCTAACCCTACCTTAACCCTAACCCTAACCCAACAGTAACCCTAACCCTAAACCTAAACCCTAACCCTAACCCAACCCTAAGCCTAACCCTAACCCCTAGCCCTAGCCCTAGCCCTAACCCTGACCCTAACCCCTAACCCTTAACCCCTAACCCCTAACCCTAACCAAGTTCACAAGTAAACTTCTCGCCCACCTGGAGAGAGTGATTTAATTTTAAAGAGTAAAGACACAATCAGCTCAGTAATTGGCCACGGGGATGGAGGGGCCAAGGCTAACCTGAGCTGGAGGAACGTGCGTGCCTGCCTGGATGCTCAGAGGCCAAGGGCTGTTCTGAGACCTGCTTGGACACCCGTGCAGATGGAACAAAGGATCCGTCCAGTCCCAAGAGGGCCCCACCAGCCCTCACGAACGCAACACCAGACTTCCCTGGTGGTGCAGTGGTTAAGAATCCACCTGCCAACGCAGGGGACACGGGTTTGAGCCCTGGTCCGGGAAGATCCCACATGCTGTGGAGCAACTAAGCCCGTGCACCACAACTACTGAGCCTGCGCTCTACAAGCCGCGAGCCACAACTGCTGAAGCCCACGCGCTTAGAGCCTGTGCTCTGCAACAAGAGCAGCCACCGCAATGAGAAGCCCCCACTCGCCGCAACTAGAGAAAGCCTCCGTGCAGCAATGCAGACCCAACACAGCCCCAGATTAATTAATTAATTAATTAAGAAAAAAAAAAAAGGCAGCACCTGGGGGCTGGCAGACTGATGCACCAAGTCTTACATCACGTCTACTTAGTATCCTGCATGTCAGGGCCATGCTGGACCTGGGGCTGCCCACACAGAGTGGGGCCTGCATCACCCTTCCCAGGAGGGAGGGTGGAGGGAAACCCTGCATGACCTCTGAGGCCCTAAGAACCCTTGACTAAGGCTGAGCTCAATTTGACACAGTGGGTGACCAGAGCAGACATTTCATTCATCTATCAATGAGAATCCAGAACTGGAGGAGCAGAAAACAATGGCCTCGCTCAACCTTGACGCTAATCCTGACATCGACCCTAACCCTAAACTCTGATCCTCACCCTAAGCCCTGACCTAACCTTAGCCTAACCCGTACCCTAAACCTGTACCTTACCCTAACCCATGCTCTACCCGCATCCTACCTGTACCCCAATTCTCACCCATACCCTAACACCCACTCTAACACAGAACCCTAACACCCTGAGACCAGAACCATAAACCTTAACCAATAAGCCAAACCATAACCATAAGCAAACCATAAACTATATTCATTAACCATACCCATAAATAACTCATTAACCATAAAACTTAAACCATCACAGCAACCATAAACCATACACAGCCCCAACCCTCACACCAGCCCCAGCCCTAATGCTAACCCTCCAAACCACTTACACCAAGCCAAGTCTAATCAGATTACACAAATACATCTTGACAAAGAAAACTGGGGAATTCTCTGGTGGCCCAGTGGTTAGGACTCTGTGCTTTCACTGCCAAGGGCTCGGCTTCGATCCCTGACTGGGGAACTAAGATCCCACAAGCCATGGGACGTGGCCAAAATAAATAAATAAGTAGAATGAAATAAAACCACTATTTTAAAAGAGATTTTAAAAATAAAGGAAAAAAAACAAGAAAACTACCCCAGTACAACTTACAAATATGAATGTAAAAACCTATCACACAATAATAGCAACATGAAACCAACAGAACTTTAAATGGATAATGCCATAAGCAAGTATCTCTACACCAGGAATTTCAGGTTGCTCAACATATTAAAAGTAAGCAATGTATTCAACCACAATAATGGTGTGAAGTAAAAACACATAACCATATCAATTCATGCAAAAAATCTACAATGAAAATCCAGTGTTATTTCATGAAAAACACTCAAGAAAGCAGGAATAAAAGGAAATTGGTTCAATAGGGAAAAGAGGAGTACAAAAAGCCACAGCAAACATCGTGCTCAATGTTAAAGACTGAAAGATTTACTCCTGAAATCAGGAACAAGGCCAGGAAGCTGGCCTTCATCACCGTTACTCAATAGTGTACTGGAAGTTCTACCCAGAATCTTGAGGAAAGAAATAAAAGGCATCCATGGGTGAATGGAAAAATTAAAACCGTGTCTCTTCACAGAACATAGGTCACATCATCTTATATATAAAACTACCTATAATCAGCAAAGAAATTATTTGAGCTAATCAACTAATTAATGAGCAAAGTTATAGAACAAAATATCAATTCATGAAAATCTATCTTATATGCATACGCTGGCAAAAAATAATCTGAAAAAGAATTTATGAGAACAATTCCATTTGTAATAATGTCAACATCAATATTTAGGAGTATATTTAATCAAGGTACAAGACTTGTTTTTATGTATGTAAAGTTGTATCTTTGAAATTACTGGAAAATCAATTACTTTTCAAAACATCATGTATGTCAACGGCATGCCAGAAAAGCAGAGAAAACATCAAACTTCCAGATAGAAGCCAAGCCTTACACAGATCCAGTTCACCCAAAGTCCACGTGTCATTTAGAGGCACCGTGGGAAGGTGATATTAGGAGCCGCTGTCCTCCGTGTTGTGGACGACCTGGATATGGTAGAAACAGTGGGATTTTTGAATTCCAATTTTCCACTTCATGCCACAAAAACACTATTAGAACTCATAAATAAATTCAGTAAAGTTGCAAAATCAATACACAGAAATCAGTTGCATTTCTAAACGCTAATAATGAACCATCAGAAAGAGAAAGAAAGCAACCCTATTTACAACTGCATCAAAAAGAACAAAATACCTGGGAATAAAGTCAACCAAGGAGGTGAAAGACCTGCACACTGAAAACTTTAAGACATTGATGAAGACATTGAAAAACACACCAATAAATGGAAAGATATCCTGTTCTCATGGAATGGAACAATTAATGTTGTTCAAATATCCATGCTACCCAAAGCAGTGGACACAGTGAATGCAATCCCTCCCAAAATTCCATGGTGTTTTCCCCCCAAATAGAGCAAATCCTCCTAATATCTGTGGGGAACCACAAAGGACCCCAAATGGCCAAAGAAACCCTGAAAAAAGAGAACGGGCTGGAGGCATCTCCCTCCCTGACGTCACACTCTGCTGAGAAGCTACAGTCACCAAAACAGTGTGGAACTGGCTCAAAACGGGCACAGGGACCAGAGGAACAGGACAGAGAGACCAGAATTCAACCCCCACGGACGGGGTCTGTGAATTTATGACACAGGGACCAAGGACACACCAAGGAGCACGACACTCCCCACCATAAATGGTGCTGGGAAACCTGGACGCCCCATAACTCACGCTGGCTACCCTGCACACAAACCTGAACAAAAACCCAGCTTTCCACGCCAAGCCCTCCCTCGCTCACACGAAGACGGACCCCCTCAACGGTCAGTCGCCCACAGGAAGCTTCTCCCCACTTTTCCTCACCGTCTCTTCACCTTTTCCTCAGGCATCACCTGGGTCCTCAGGAAACCTAGTTCCCTAGTCAGCGTGGACGCAGCCCCACCTTGTCCTGAAGCCGAAACCCCAGCGAGTCCTAAGGAGACGGAGACCGAGCTCCTCTCAGCAGAGACACTGAGCCGGGCGTCCTACCGGAAGGCCTCCGCCCCCGCCCCCGCGCCTGAGGAGGCTCAACTGCTCTCAGCTGACCTCACAATCGAGTTCGCAGGGAACGAGCATGCGCTGTGGGTCAGGGAGGCGAACTCGGCGCCACCCTGTGGTCAGTGCAGGAAATGCAGGCCGCGCCTCCCTCACAGGTCACTGGAGGCAGCGCGCCCTACTGACAGGACTGCTGAATCCATTAAACTGGAAATTCAAACTAAAATGGAGTCTCTATCCCAAAACTTTTCTAAAATTAGTTAAGGAACAATTAATTGGAAACCATTTGGAATGAAGTGAATGTAGATGCAAACTTTACAACTTATACCAAATTCACTCAAAGTTATTCAGAGGCAAATTTTATTGTAGTTTATAATTTATGTTTGGCTGCATTGGGTCTTCGTTGCTGCATGTGGGCTTTCTCTAGTTGCGTCGAGTGGGGCTACTCTTCGTTGCGGTGCACGGGCTTCTCATTGCGGTGGCTTCTCTTGTGGGCGAGCATGGGCTCTAGGCGCGCAGGCTTCAGTAGTTGTGCCACGCAGGCTTGGTTGCTCTGCGGCATGTGGGATCTTCCCGGACCAGGGCTCGAGCCCGTGTCCCCTGCATTGGCAGGCGGACTCTTAACCACTGCGTCACCAGGGAAGTCCCCACAGACAAATTTTAAATACAAAACTATTCAAGGGGCTTCCCTGGTGGTGCAGTGGTTGAGAATCTGCCTGCTAATGCAGGGGACACGGGTTCGAGCCCTGACCTGGGAAGATCCCACATGCCACGGAGCAACTAGGCCCGTGAGCCACAACTATTGAGCCTGCACGTCTGGAGCCTGTGCTCCGCAACAAGAGAGGCCGCGATAGTGAGAGGCCCGTGCACCGCGATGAAGAGTGGCCCCCGCTTGCCACAACTAGAGAAACCCTTCACACAGAAACGAAGACCCAACACAGCCAAAAATAAATTAATTAATTAATCAATTAAACAAAAAAAGCTGTCTCTCAAATTTAACCTCCAGAATATATTCAGGAAAAACGCATAAGCCGTTTTTGGCCAACCAAAGAAGCGGGCAATGCAAATCAACACTACAAAGAGGTATCACTTCGAATCAGAAAAAAGGACCATCCTCACAAAGGGTAAAAACCAGATATGCAGGACAAGGAGAGGAGAAAAGGGAGCCTTGTTACGCTGAAGGGGGGAACGTAAATTGCCAACGGCCACTCTGGAGAAGTGTGCTGTGTTTCCTAAAACATCTAAAAAACAGAGCTACAAAGCATAGGGCGCTTCCACTCATGGGCCTATATGTTGGAAAAACCTAAAATCCACAGGACGCAGGCACCCTGTTTACTGCTGCTATGTTTACAACAGCCTCGACTTGGGTACAACTTAATAGTCCTTGGAAGGAAAAAATGGTGAAAGAAAATTTGGTACTTAAGCACAACGGAATATTACTCAGCCCTGAAATCAATGAAATGAGGCCAGTTGCAGCAACTCAGGGGGACTTATGTATGGTCATTGAGAGTGAAATAAGTTAGACAGCAAGAGAAACTTATCATAAGATATCACTTATAAAGGGAATCTAAAAATCGCCAACCATGAACTGAATTACAAACCGAACACCATCACACATTTACAAAACACACTTATGGCTGCTTAAGGGGAAAAGTGTGGTGCGGTGATGCATAAACCAGGAGGTTGAAATTGGCACAGATACCGTTCCATACGCCAATAATGTAATCGCCAAGACATACTCATTGTTCAAGGAACTGGACTCAGCACACTCTATTCACAGAAAAAACATCTATCTGACTACTAGAAACTAGAAAAGAATTTAATGATGTCTCTCTGTAAGTGACTCAGGTGGATGTACAGCACCAAGAAACACAACATTGCAAATCAGCTACACCCCACTATAAAAATTAATTATAAAAAAAGAAAGACAGTGAGAGAGAGAGGAATTCTTACAAAATTCAATCAGGGGCTGTGATGCAACTGGACTGACCACATCTACACTCACAGCTGAATGGGACGTAAGGCTGGACACCCTAACCCTAAACCCTAATCCTAACCCAACCCTAACCCTACCTTAACCCTAACCCTAACCCAACAGTAACCCTAACCCTAAACCTAAACCCTAACCCTAACCCAACCCTAAGCCTAACCCTAACCCCTAGCCCTAGCCCTAGCCCTAACCCTGACCCTAACCCCTAACCCTTAACCCCTAACCCCTAACCCTAACCAAGTTCACAAGTAAACTTCTCGCCCACCTGGAGAGAGTGATTTAATTTTAAAGAGTAAAGACACAATCAGCTCAGTAATTGGCCACGGGGATGGAGGGGCCAAGGCTAACCTGAGCTGGAGGAACGTGCGTGCCTGCCTGGATGCTCAGAGGCCAAGGGCTGTTCTGAGACCTGCTTGGACACCCGTGCAGATGGAACAAAGGATCCGTCCAGTCCCAAGAGGGCCCCACCAGCCCTCACGAACGCAACACCAGACTTCCCTGGTGGTGCAGTGGTTAAGAATCCACCTGCCAACGCAGGGGACACGGGTTTGAGCCCTGGTCCGGGAAGATCCCACATGCTGTGGAGCAACTAAGCCCGTGCACCACAACTACTGAGCCTGCGCTCTACAAGCCGCGAGCCACAACTGCTGAAGCCCACGCGCTTAGAGCCTGTGCTCTGCAACAAGAGCAGCCACCGCAATGAGAAGCCCCCACTCGCCGCAACTAGAGAAAGCCTCCGTGCAGCAATGCAGACCCAACACAGCCCCAGATTAATTAATTAATTAATTAAGAAAAAAAAAAAAGGCAGCACCTGGGGGCTGGCAGACTGATGCACCAAGTCTTACATCACGTCTACTTAGTATCCTGCATGTCAGGGCCATGCTGGACCTGGGGCTGCCCACACAGAGTGGGGCCTGCATCACCCTTCCCAGGAGGGAGGGTGGAGGGAAACCCTGCATGACCTCTGAGGCCCTAAGAACCCTTGACTAAGGCTGAGCTCAATTTGACACAGTGGGTGACCAGAGCAGACATTTCATTCATCTATCAATGAGAATCCAGAACTGGAGGAGCAGAAAACAATGGCCTCGCTCAACCTTGACGCTAATCCTGACATCGACCCTAACCCTAAACTCTGATCCTCACCCTAAGCCCTGACCTAACCTTAGCCTAACCCGTACCCTAAACCTGTACCTTACCCTAACCCATGCTCTACCCGCATCCTACCTGTACCCCAATTCTCACCCATACCCTAACACCCACTCTAACACAGAACCCTAACACCCTGAGACCAGAACCATAAACCTTAACCAATAAGCCAAACCATAACCATAAGCAAACCATAAACTATATTCATTAACCATACCCATAAATAACTCATTAAGCATAAAACTTAAACCATCACAGCAACCATAAACCATACACAGCCCCAACCCTCACACCAGCCCCAGCCCTAATGCTAACCCTCCAAACCACTTACACCAAGCCAAGTCTAATCAGATTACACAAATACATCTTGACAAAGAAAACTGGGGAATTCTCTGGTGGCCCAGTGGTTAGGACTCTGTGCTTTCACTGCCAAGGGCTCGGCTTCGATCCCTGACTGGGGAACTAAGATCCCACAAGCCATGGGACGTGGCCAAAATAAATAAATAAGTAGAATGAAATAAAACCACTATTTTAAAAGAGATTTTAAAAATAAAGGAAAAAAAACAAGAAAACTACCCCAGTACAACTTACAAATATGAATGTAAAAACCTATCACACAATAATAGCAACATGAAACCAACAGAACTTTAAATGGATAATGCCATAAGCAAGTATCTCTACACCAGGAATTTCAGGTTGCTCAACATATTAAAAGTAAGCAATGTATTCAACCACAATAATGGTGTGAAGTAAAAACACATAACCATATCAATTCATGCAAAAAATCTACAATGAAAATCCAGTGTTATTTCATGAAAAACACTCAAGAAAGCAGGAATAAAAGGAAATTGGTTCAATAGGGAAAAGAGGAGTACAAAAAGCCACAGCAAACATCGTGCTCAATGTTAAAGACTGAAAGATTTACTCCTGAAATCAGGAACAAGGCCAGGAAGCTGGCCTTCATCACCGTTACTCAATAGTGTACTGGAAGTTCTACCCAGAATCTTGAGGAAAGAAATAAAAGGCATCCATGGGTGAATGGAAAAATTAAAACCGTGTCTCTTCACAGAACATAGGTCACATCATCTTATATATAAAACTACCTATAATCAGCAAAGAAATTATTTGAGCTAATCAACTAATTAATAAGCAAAGTTATAGAACAAAATATCAATTCATGAAAATCTATCTTATATGCATACGCTGGCAAAAAATAATCTGAAAAAGAATTTATGAGAACAATTCCATTTGTAATAATGTCAACATCAATATTTAGGAGTATATTTAATCAAGGTACAAGACTTGTTTTTATGTATGTAAAGTTGTATCTTTGAAATTACTGGAAAATCAATTACTTTTCAAAACATCATGTATGTCAACGGCATGCCAGAAAAGCAGAGAAAACATCAAACTTCCAGATAGAAGCCAAGCCTTACCCAGATCCAGTTCACCCAAAGTCCACGTGTCATTTAGAGACACCGTGGGAAGGTGATATTAGGAGCCGCTGTCCTCCGTGTTGTGGACGACCTGGATATGGTAGAAACAGTGGGATTTTTGAATTCCAATTTTCCACTTCATGCCACAAAAACACTATTAGAACTCATAAATAAATTCAGGAAAGTTGCAAAATCAATACACAGAAATCAGTTGCATTTCTAAACGCTAATAATGAACCATCAGAAAGAGAAAGAAAGCAACCCTATTTACAACTGCATCAAAAAGAACAAAATACCTGGGAATAAAGTCAACCAAGGAGGTTAAAGACCTGCACTCTGAAAACTTTAAGACATTGATGAAGACATTGAAAAACACACCAATAAATGGAAAGATATCCTGTTCTCATGGAATGGAACAATTAATGTTGTTCAAATATCCATGCTACCCAAAGCAGTGGACACAGTGAATGCAATCCCTCCCAAAATTCCATGGTGTTTTCCCCCCAAATAGAGCAAATCCTCCTAATATCTGTGGGGAACCACAAAGGACCCCAAATGGCCAAAGAAACCCTGAAAAAAGAGAACGGGCTGGAGGCATCTCCCTCCCTGACGTCACACTCTGCTGAGAAGCTACAGTCACCAAAACAGTGTGGAACTGGCTCAAAACGGGCACAGGGACCAGAGGAACAGGACAGAGAGACCAGAATTCAACCCCCACGGACGGGGTCTGTGAATTTATGACACAGGGACCAAGGACACACCAAGGAGCACGACACTCCCCACCATAAATGGTGCTGGGAAACCTGGACGCCCCATAACTCACGCTGGCTACCCTGCACACAAACCTGAACAAAAACCCAGCTTTCCACGCCAAGCCCTCCCTCGCTCACACGAAGACGGACCCCCTCAACGGTCAGTCGCCCACAGGAAGCTTCTCCCCACTTTTCCTCACCGTCTCTTCACCTTTTCCTCAGGCATCACCTGGGTCCTCAGGAAACCTAGTTCCCTAGTCAGCGTGGACGCAGCCCCACCTTGTCCTGAAGCCGAAACCCCAGCGAGTCCTAAGGAGACGGAGACCGAGCTCCTCTCAGCAGAGACACTGAGCCGGGCGTCCTACCGGAAGGCCTCCGCCCCCGCCCCCGCGCCTGAGGAGGCTCAACTGCTCTCAGCTGACCTCACAATCGAGTTCGCAGGGAACGAGCATGCGCTGTGGGTCAGGGAGGCGAACTCGGCGCCACCCTGTGGTCAGTGCAGGAAATGCAGGCCGCGCCTCCCTCACAGGTCACTGGAGGCAGCGCGCCCTACTGACAGGACTGCTGAATCCATTAAACTGGAAATTCAAACTAAAATGGAGTCTCTATCCCAAAACTTTTCTAAAATTAGTTAAGGAACAATTAATTGGAAACCATTTGGAATGAAGTGAATGTAGATGCAAACTTTACAACTTATACCAAATTCACTCAAAGTTATTCAGAGGCAAATTTTATTGTAGTTTATAATTTATGTTTGGCTGCATTGGGTCTTCGTTGCTGCATGTGGGCTTTCTCTAGTTGCGTCGAGTGGGGCTACTCTTCGTTGCGGTGCACAGGCTTCTCATTGCGGTGGCTTCTCTTGTGGGCGAGCATGGGCTCTAGGCGCGCAGGCTTCAGTAGTTGTGCCACGCAGGCTTGGTTGCTCTGCGGCCTGTGGGATCTTCCCGGACCAGGGCTCGAGCCCGTGTCCCCTGCATTGGCAGGCGGACTCTTAACCACTGCGTCACCAGGGAAGTCCCCACAGACAAATTTTAAATACAAAACTATTCAAGGGGCTTCCCTGGTGGTGCAGTGGTTGAGAATCTGCCTGCTAATGCAGGGGACACGGGTTCGAGCCCTGACCTGGGAAGATCCCACATGCCACGGAGCAACTAGGCCCGTGAGCCACAACTATTGAGCCTGCACGTCTGGAGCCTGTGCTCCGCAACAAGAGAGGCCGCGATAGTGAGAGGCCCGTGCACCGCGATGAAGAGTGGCCCCCGCTTGCCACAACTAGAGAAACCCTTCACACAAAAACGAAGACCCAACACAGCCAAAAATAAATTAATTAATTAATCAATTAAACAAAAAAAGCTGTCTCTCAAATTTAACCTCCAGAATATATTCAGGAAAAACGCATAAGCCGTTTTTGGCCAACCAAAGAAGCGGGCAATGCAAATCAACACTACAAAGAGGTATCACTTCGAATCAGAAAAAAGGACCATCCTCACAAAGGGTAAAAACCAGATATGCAGGACAAGGAGAGGAGAAAAGGGAGCCTTGTTACGCTGAAGGGGGGAACGTAAATTGCCAACGGCCACTCTGGAGAAGTGTGCTGTGTTTCCTAAAACATCTAAAAAACAGAGCTACAAAGCATAGGGCGCTTCCACTCATGGGCCTATATGTTGGAAAAACCTAAAATCCACAGGACGCAGGCACCCTGTTTACTGCTGCTATGTTTACAACAGCCTCGACTTGGGTACAACTTAATAGTCCTTGGAAGGAAAAAATGGTGAAAGAAAATTTGGTACTTAAGCACAACGGAATATTACTCAGCCCTGAAATCAATGAAATGAGGCCAGTTGCAGCAACTCAGGGGGACTTATGTATGGTCATTGAGAGTGAAATAAGTTAGACAGCAAGAGAAACTTATCATAAGATATCACTTATAAAGGGAATCTAAAAATCGCCAACCATGAACTGAATTACAAACCGAACACCATCACACATTTACAAAACACACTTATGGCTGCTTAAGGGGAAAAGTGTGGTGCGGTGATGCATAAACCAGGAGGTTGAAATTGGCACAGATACCGTTCCATACGCCAATAATGTAATCGCCAAGACATACTCATTGTTCAAGGAACTGGACTCAGCACACTCTATTCACAGAAAAAACATCTATCTGACTACTAGAAACTAGAAAAGAATTTAATGATGTCTCTCTGTAAGTGACTCAGGTGGATGTACAGCACCAAGAAACACAACATTGCAAATCAGCTACACCCCACTATAAAAATTAATTATAAAAAAAGAAAGACAGTGAGAGAGAGAGGAATTCTTACAAAATTCAATCAGGGGCTGTGATGCAACTGGACTGACCACATCTACACTCACAGCTGAATGGGACGTAAGGCTGGACACCCTAACCCTAAACCCTAATCCTAACCCAACCCTAACCCTACCTTAACCCTAACCCTAACCCAACAGTAACCCTAACCCTAAACCTAAACCCTAACCCTAACCCAACCCTAAGCCTAACCCTAACCCCTAGCCCTAGCCCTAGCCCTAACCCTGACCCTAACCCCTAACCCTTAACCCCTAACCCCTAACCCTAACCAAGTTCACAAGTAAACTTCTCGCCCACCTGGAGAGAGTGATTTAATTTTAAAGAGTAAAGACACAATCAGCTCAGTAATTGGCCACGGGGATGGAGGGGCCAAGGCTAACCTGAGCTGGAGGAACGTGCGTGCCTGCCTGGATGCTCAGAGGCCAAGGGCTGTTCTGAGACCTGCTTGGACACCCGTGCAGATGGAACAAAGGATCCGTCCAGTCCCAAGAGGGCCCCACCAGCCCTCACGAACGCAACACCAGACTTCCCTGGTGGTGCAGTGGTTAAGAATCCACCTGCCAACGCAGGGGACACGGGTTTGAGCCCTGGTCCGGGAAGATCCCACATGCTGTGGAGCAACTAAGCCCGTGCACCACAACTACTGAGCCTGCGCTCTACAAGCCGCGAGCCACAACTGCTGAAGCCCACGCGCTTAGAGCCTGTGCTCTGCAACAAGAGCAGCCACCGCAATGAGAAGCCCCCACTCGCCGCAACTAGAGAAAGCCTCCGTGCAGCAATGCAGACCCAACACAGCCCCAGATTAATTAATTAATTAATTAAGAAAAAAAAAAAAGGCAGCACCTGGGGGCTGGCAGACTGATGCACCAAGTCTTACATCACGTCTACTTAGTATCCTGCATGTCAGGGCCATGCTGGACCTGGGGCTGCCCACACAGAGTGGGGCCTGCATCACCCTTCCCAGGAGGGAGGGTGGAGGGAAACCCTGCATGACCTCTGAGGCCCTAAGAACCCTTGACTAAGGCTGAGCTCAATTTGACACAGTGGGTGACCAGAGCAGACATTTCATTCATCTATCAATGAGAATCCAGAACTGGAGGAGCAGAAAACAATGGCCTCGCTCAACCTTGACGCTAATCCTGACATCGACCCTAACCCTAAACTCTGATCCTCACCCTAAGCCCTGACCTAACCTTAGCCTAACCCGTACCCTAAACCTGTACCTTACCCTAACCCATGCTCTACCCGCATCCTACCTGTACCCCAATTCTCACCCATACCCTAACACCCACTCTAACACAGAACCCTAACACCCTGAGACCAGAACCATAAACCTTAACCAATAAGCCAAACCATAACCATAAGCAAACCATAAACTATATTCATTAACCATACCCATAAATAACTCATTAACCATAAAACTTAAACCATCACAGCAACCATAAACCATACACAGCCCCAACCCTCACACCAGCCCCAGCCCTAATGCTAACCCTCCAAACCACTTACACCAAGCCAAGTCTAATCAGATTACACAAATACATCTTGACAAAGAAAACTGGGGAATTCTCTGGTGGCCCAGTGGTTAGGACTCTGTGCTTTCACTGCCAAGGGCTCGGCTTCGATCCCTGACTGGGGAACTAAGATCCCACAAGCCATGGGACGTGGCCAAAATAAATAAATAAGTAGAATGAAATAAAACCACTATTTTAAAAGAGATTTTAAAAATAAAGGAAAAAAAACAAGAAAACTACCCCAGTACAACTTACAAATATGAATGTAAAAACCTATCACACAATAATAGCAACATGAAACCAACAGAACTTTAAATGGATAATGCCATAAGCAAGTATCTCTACACCAGGAATTTCAGGTTGCTCAACATATTAAAAGTAAGCAATGTATTCAACCACAATAATGGTGTGAAGTAAAAACACATAACCATATCAATTCATGCAAAAAATCTACAATGAAAATCCAGTGTTATTTCATGAAAAACACTCAAGAAAGCAGGAATAAAAGGAAATTGGTTCAATAGGGAAAAGAGGAGTACAAAAAGCCACAGCAAACATCGTGCTCAATGTTAAAGACTGAAAGATTTACTCCTGAAATCAGGAACAAGGCCAGGAAGCTGGCCTTCATCACCGTTACTCAATAGTGTACTGGAAGTTCTACCCAGAATCTTGAGGAAAGAAATAAAAGGCATCCATGGGTGAATGGAAAAATTAAAACCGTGTCTCTTCACAGAACATAGGTCACATCATCTTATATATAAAACTACCTATAATCAGCAAAGAAATTATTTGAGCTAATCAACTAATTAATAAGCAAAGTTATAGAACAAAATATCAATTCATGAAAATCTATCTTATATGCATACGCTGGCAAAAAATAATCTGAAAAAGAATTTATGAGAACAATTCCATTTGTAATAATGTCAACATCAATATTTAGGAGTATATTTAATCAAGGTACAAGACTTGTTTTCATGTATGTAAAGTTGTATCTTTGAAATTACTGGAAAATCAATTACTTTTCAAAACATCATGTATGTCAATAGCATGCCAGAAAAGCAGAGAAAACATCAAACTTCCAGATAGAAGCCAAGCCTTACCCAGATCCAGTTCACCCAAAGTCCACGTGTCATTTAGAGGCACCGTGGGAAGGTTATATTAGGAGCCGCTGTCCTCCGTGTTGTGGACGACCTGGATATGGTAGAAACAGTGGGATTTTGAATTCCAATTTTCCACTTCATGCCACAAAAACACTATTAGAACTCATAAATAAATTCAGGAAAGTTGCAAAATCAATACACAGAAATCAGTTGCATTTCTAAACGCTAATAATGAACCATCAGAAAGAGAAAGAAAGCAACCCTATTTACAACTGCATCAAAAAGAACAAAATACCTGGGAATAAAGTCAACCAAGGAGGTGAAAGACCTGCACTCTGAAAACTTTAAGACATTGATGAAGACATTGAAAAACACACCAATAAATGGAAAGATATCCTGTTCTCATGGAATGGAACAATTAATGTTGTTCAAATATCCATGCTACCCAAAGCAGTGGACACAGTGAATGCAATCCCTCCCAAAATTCCATGGTATTTTCCCCCCAAATAGAGCAAATCCTCCTAATATCTGTGGGGAACCACAAAGGACCCCAAATGGCCAAAGAAACCCTGAAAAAAGAGAACGGGCTGGAGGCATCTCCCTCCCTGACGTCACACTCTGCTGAGAAGCTACAGTCACCAAAACAGTGTGGAACTGGCTCAAAACGGGCACAGGGACCAGAGGAACAGGACAGAGAGACCAGAATTCAACCCCCACGGACGGGGTCGTTGAATTTATGACACAGGGACCAAGGACACACCAAGGAGCACGACACTCCCCACCATAAATGGTGCTGGGAAAACTGGACGCCCCATAACTCATGCTGGCTACCCTGCACACAAACCTGAACAAAAACCCAGCTTTCCACGCCAAGCCCTCCCTCGCTCACACGAAGACAGACCCCCTCAACGGTCAGTCACCCACAGGAAGCTTCTCCCCACTTTTCCTCACCGTCTCTTCACCTTTTCCTCAGGCATCACCTGGGTCCTCAGGAAACCTAGTTCCCTAGTCAGCGTGGACGCAGCCCCACTTTGTCCTGAAGCCGAAACCCCAGCGAGTCCTAAGGAGACGGAGACCGAGCTCCTCTCAGCAGAGACGCTGAGCCGGGCGTCCTACCCGAAGGCCCCCGCCCCCGCCCCCGCGCCTGAGGAGGCTCAACTGCTCTCAGCTGACCTCACAATCGAGTTCGCAGGGAAGGAGCATGCGCTGTGGGTCAGAGAGGCGAACTCGGCGCCACCCTGTGGTCAGTGCAGGAAGTGCAGGCCGCGCCTCCCTCACAGGTCACTGGAGGCAGCGCGCCCTACTGACAGGACTGCTGAATCCATTAAACTGGAAATTCAAACTAAAATGGAGTCTCTATCCCAAAACTTTTCTAAAATTAGTTAAGGAACAATTAATTGGAAACCATTTGGAATGAAGTGAATGTAGATGCAAACTTTACAACTTATACCAAATTCACTCAAAGTTATTCAGAGGCAAATTTTATTGTAGTTTATAATTTATGTTTGGCTGCATTGGGTCTTCGTTGCTGCATGTGGGCTTTCTCTAGTTGCGTCGAGTGGGGCTACTCTTCGTTGCGGTGCACGGGCTTCTCATTGCGGTGGCTTCTCTTGTGGGCGAGCATGGGCTCTAGGCGCGCAGGCTTCAGTAGTTGTGCCACGCAGGCTTGGTTGCTCTGCGGCATGTGGGATCTTCCCGGACCAGGGCTCGAGCCCGTGTCCCCTGCATTGGCAGGCGGACTCTTAACCACTGCGTCACCAGGGAAGTCCCCACAGACAAATTTTAAATACAAAACTATTCAAGGGGCTTCCCTGGTGGCGCAGTGGTAGAGAATCTGCCTGCCAATGCAGGGGACACGGGTTCGTGCCCTGGTCTGAGAGGATCACACATGCCGCGGAGAAACTGGGCCCGTGGGCCACAATGACTGAACCTGCGCGTCTGGAGCCTGTGCTCCGCAACAAGAGAGGCCGCGATAGAGAGAGGCCCGCGCACCGCGATGAAGAGTGGCCCCATTTGCCGCAACTGGAATGAGCCCTAGCACAGAAACGGAGACCCAACATAGCGATCAATCAATCAAAAAATAAATCTTAAAAATAAATAAAAAATAAAAAAATAAAATAAAATCAAGCGGAACAGCGACTAAGACCTCATGGAAACGGCTGCATGCCTCCCTTTCTGCGCGGCTACTCAGGGACTTACCTCGAGGCCAGTACTCACGTTGAGTTTCCCTTTAGCTCTAGAGCGTGGCAGGATGAGCTCCACCCCGGCCATCGAAGCAGCCGGCATAGCTAGAGAAAACTCATTTTCTACCCAGAGCCATGCCTACAGTGGCTAGTGGCCTGTCAACAGCAGTCAATTTCAAGTAGCTTCAAGGCAGCATGAATGGAGCTTTCAAAATGGGAAAGCAACGCTAGTTCCATCAGGCCCCCATTTCCAAGGGCACACTCAGTATATATCCCGGTGCTTTCTAACAAGTCCAGAGAGACACAGGTTACCCAGTGGTTCCTTCCCTGAATCAACTCCTCGAAGCAGGGTGTTCTGCAAATAGCGAACTGCCTCAACGAAGGAACGCCCCAGCTAGGCCTCCGGGCCCATGGCTCTTCAAAAGCCTGCAGTGTTACCCGAGGAACTGGACTTTAGTTGCAGTCGGAACGCAAGCCGACTTTCTCTTGGAGGCAGGGTGACTTCAGGCAGGGACTCCCAGATGGAATAGTAAGCCGAGGGTTTTTCTCAGTGCAGCTCAGACTTGGGCAATGAGCCAGACTTGCACGGCACGTTGGACCTGCTAGAACTGTGTCCGTGGACATGTTCGAGTGCTGGGGAAATCAAGCTGTCCCAAGAAGGAGTGCAGTGTGTTGCCCTACACTCGGCATACACAGAGTGGCGCCGAAGGGCTATGGGCATGGATGTGGCTTAGCGGGCCCATGTGGGCCTGGGGGTACTCAGTGCTCTTGCAGGAAATAGGGTGCCCACGCGAGGCTCCTAGATGTCCTGCAAAGCGTACTGACATTAAAATAATGCAGAGCAGGGGTTTCCCTTGTGGTGCAATGTTTGGCAATCCACTGGCCGATGCAGGGGACATGGGTTTGAGCCCTGGTCCAGCAAGATCTCACATGCTGCGGAGCACCTAAGCCCGTGCACCACAATGACTGAGCCTGTGCTCTAGAGCCCGGGAGCCACAACGACTGAGCCCGCATGCCAGAACTAGTGAAGTGTACGTGCCTAGAGCCTGTGCTCCACAACAAGAGGAGTCACCGCAATGAGAAGCCCGTGCACCACAACGAAGAGTAGCCCCCGCTCGCTGCAACTAGAGAAAGCTCACGTGCAGCAACGAGGACCCAGCACAGTCAAAAAAAAGATAAATTAAATAAATAAATAAATAGATAGATAGACAGATAGATAAACAAATAAATAAATAAATAAACTACTGCAGAGCAGTGGCTATGGCCTCCTGAAAACTGCTGCACGCCTCCGCTTCTGCACGGCAATTCAGGGCCTTACCTCGAGGCAAGTGCTCACGCTAAGTGTCCCGTTAGCGCCACAGCATGGTAGGATGCTGACTTTCTCCTCGAGCAGAGTGACTTCAGGTACGAGGCCCTCGAAGAATTCTACGCAGAGTGTTTTCTCATGGCAGCTCAGACGGGGACCGTGACAAACACTTCCAGGGCACGTCGTACTGGCTAGAAATGTGGTCCTGAGGCTGTTCCAGTGTTCTGGAAATGTAGCTCTCCTTAAGGAACGTGCAGTGTGTTGCCCATCACTCGGCATACAGAGAGGGCCTCCGAGGGACCGACCTTTGGGCCTCGATGTTGCTCAGCAGGCCCACAGGAGTCTGGAGGTACTCAGGGATCTTGGAGGGAAAATGATGCACACCCGAGGGGCCTACGAGTCCTGAAAAGGGTACTGCCTTTAAAATAAAGCAGAACAGGGTCTTCCCTGGTGGCGCAGTCATTGAAAATCTTCCTGCCAATGCAGGGGACACGGGTTCGAGCCCTGGTCTGAGAGGACCACACATGCCACGGAGAAACTGGGCCCGTGAGCCACAACTACTGACCCTGCGCGTCTGGAGCCTGTGCTCCGCAACAAGAGAGGCCGCGATAGTGAGAGGCCCATGCAGCGCGATGAAGAGTGGCCCCATTTGCCGCAACTGGAGAGAGCCCTAGCACAGAAACGAAGACCCAACATAGCGATCAATCAATTAAAAAATAAATCTTAAAAAAACAATAAAACATTAAAACAATAAAATAAAATAAAGCAGAACAGCGACTAAGACCTCGTGGAAATGGCTGCATGCCTCCATTTCTGCGCGGCTACTCAGGGACTTACCTCGAGGCCAGTACTCACGTTGAGTTTCCCTTTAGGTCTAGAGCGTGGCAGGATGAGCTCCACCCCGGCCATCGAAGCACCCGGCTTAGCTAGAGAAAACTCCTTTTCTTCCCAGAGCCATTCCTACAGTGGCTAGAGGCCTGTCAACAGCAGTCAATTTCAAGTAGCTTCAAGGCAGCATGAATGGAGCTTTCAAAATGGGAAAGCAAGGCTAGTTCCATCAGGCCCCCATTTCCACGGGCACACGCAGCATACATCCCTGTGCTTTCTAACAAGTCCAAACAGACACAGGTTACCCAGTGGTTCTTTACCTGAATTAACTCCTCGAAGCAGGGTGTTCTTCAAATAGCCAACTGTCTCAACCAAGGATCGCCCCAGCTAAGCCTCCGGGCCCGTGGCTCTTCAAAACCCTGCAGTGTTACACGAGGAACTGGGCTTTAGTTGCAGTCGGAACGCAGGCTGACATTCTCCTGGAGGCAGGGTGACTTCAGGCAGGGGGTCCCAGATGGAATGTGAAGCTGAGGGTTATTCTCAGTGCAGCTCAGACTAGGGTAATGAGGCAGACTTGCACGGAATGTTGGACCTGCTAGAAAGGTGTTCGTCGACCTGTGGGAGTGTTGAGGAAATCAAGCCGTCCCAAGAAGGAGTGCAGTCTGTTGCCCTACACTCGGCATACTCAGAGTGGCTCCGAAGGGCTACGGGCCTGGATGTGGCTTAGCAGGCCCATGGGGGCCTGACGGTACTCAGTGTTCTTGCAGGGAATAGGGTGCCCACGCGGGGTTCCTAGACGTCCTGCAAAGCGTACTGACATTAAAACAATGCAGAGCAGCGGCTATGGCCTCATGGAAAATGCTGCACGCCTCCTCTTCTGCATGGCAATTCAGGGCCTTAACTTGAGGCACGTGCTCTAGCTGAGTGTCCCGTTAGCGACACAGCATGGTAGGATGCTGACTTTCTCCTCGAGCAGCGTGACTTCAGGTACGAGGTCCTCGAAGAATTCTAAGCGGAGTGTTTTCTCATGGCAGCTCATACGGGGGCCATGACGAACACTTCCATGGCACGTCGCACTGCCTAGAGATGTGGTCCTGAGGCTGTTCCAGTGCTCTGGAAATGTAGCTCTCCTTAAGGAACGAGCAGTGTGTTGCCCATCACTCGGCATACACAGAGGGCCTCCGAGGGACCGACCTTCGGGCCTCGATGTTGCTCAGCAGGCCCACAGGGGTCTGGAGGTACTCACTGATCTTGGAGAGAAAATGATGCACACCCGAGGGGCCTAGGAGTCCTGAAAAGGGTACTTCCTTTAAAATAAAGCAGAACAGGGGCTTCCCTGGTGGCGCAGTGGTTGAGAATCTGCCTGCCAATGCAGGGTACACGGGTGCGAGCCCTGGTCTGGGAGGATCCCACATGCCACGGAGCAACCGGGCCCGTGAGCCACAATTACTGAGCCTGCGCCTCTGGAGCCTGTGCTCCACAACAAGAGAGGCCGCGATAGTGAGAGGCCTACGCACCGCGATGAAGAGTCGCCCCCACTTACCGCAACTGGAGAGGGCCCTAGCACAGAAACGAAGACCCAATATAGCAATCAATCAATCAATACATAAATCTTAAAAAAACAATAAAACATTAAAACAATAAAATAAAATAAAGCAGAACAGCGACTAAGACCTCGTGGAAAGGGCTGCATGCCTCCATTTCTGCGCGGCTACTCAGGGACTTACCTCGAGGCCAATACTCACGTTGAGTTTCCCTTTAGCTCTAGAGCGTGGCAGGATGAGCTCCACCCCGGCCATCGAAGCACCCGGCTTAGCTAGAGAAAACTCCTTTTCTTCCCAGAGCCATTCCTACAGTGGCTAGAGGCCTGTCAACAGCAGTCAATTTCAAGTAGCTTCAAGGCAGCATGAATGGAGCTTTCAAAATGGGAAAGCAAGGCTAGTTCCATCAGGCCCCCATTTCCACGGGCACACGCAGCATACATCCCTGTGCTTTCTAACAAGTCCAAACAGACACAGGTTACCCAGTGGTTCTTTCCCTGAATCAACTCCTCGAAGCAGGGTGTTCTTCAAATAGCGAACTGTCTCAACCAAGGATCGCCCCAGCTAAGCCTCCGGGCCCGTGGCTCTTCAAAACCCTGCAGTGTTACACGAGGAACTGGGCTTTAGTTGCAGTCGGAACGCAGGCTGACATTCTCCTGGAGGCAGGGTGACTTCAGGCAGGGGGTCCCAGATGGAATGCGAAGCTGAGGGTTATTCTCAGTGCAGCTCAGACTAGGGTAATGAGACAGACTTGCACGGAATGTTGGACCTGCTAGAAAGGTGTTCGTCGACCTGTGGGAGTGTTGAGGAAATCAAGCCGTCCCAAGAAGGAGTGCAGTCTGTTGCCCTACACTCGGAATACTCAGAGTGGCTCCGAAGGGCTATGGGCCTGGATGTGGCATAGCGGGCCCACGGGGGCCTGGGGTTACTCAGTGTTCTTGCAGGGAATAGGGTGCCCACGCGAGGCTCCTAGATGTCCTGCAAAGCGGACTGACGTTAAAATAATGCAGAGCAGGGGCTTCGCTTGTGGTGCAGTGGTTGGGAATCCACCTGCCGATGCAGGGGACATGGGTTCGAGCCTTGGTCCACCAAGATCTCACATGCTGCGGAGCAACTAAGCCCGTGCTCCACAACGACTGAGCCTGCGCTCTAGAGTCCGGGAGCCACAACGACTCAGCCCGCATGCCACAACTACTGAAGTCCACGTGCCTAGAGCTTCTGCTCCACAACAAGAGGAGCCACCGCAATGAGAAGCCCGAGCACCGCAACGAAGAGTAGCCCCCGCTCGCTGCAACTAGAGAACAATCACATGCAGCAACGAAGACCCAACACAGTAAAACAAAAATGATAAATTACATAAGAAAATAAAGAACTAGATAGACAGATAGATAAACAAATGAATAAATAAATAAACTAACGCTGAGCAGGGGCTACGGCCTCCTGAAAACTGCAGCACGCCTCCGCTTCTGCACGGCAATTCAGGGCCTTACCTCGAGGCAAGTGCTCACGCTGAGTGTCCCGTTAGCGCCACAGCATGGTAGGATGCTGGCTTTCTCCTCGAGCAGAGTGACTTCAGGTACGAGGTCCTCGAAGAATTCTAAGCACAGTGTTTTCTCATGGAAGCTCAGACGGGGGCCATGACGAACACTTCCATGGCACGTCGCACTGCCTAGAAATGTGGTCCTGAGGCTGTTCCAGTGCTCTGGAAATGTAGCTCTCCTTAAGGAACGAGCAGTGTGTTGCCCATCACTCGGCATACACAGAGGGCCTCCGAGGGACCGACCTTTGGGCCTCGACGTTGCTCAGCAGGCCCACAGGGGTCTGCAGGCACTCAGAGATCCTGGAGGGAAAATGATGCACACCCGAGGGGCCTAGGAGTCCTGAAAAGGGTACTTCCTTTAAAATAAAGCAGAAGAGGGGCTTCCCTGATGGCGCAGTGGTTGAGAATATGCCTGCCAATGCAGGGTACACGGGTTGGAGCCTTGGTCTGGGAGGATTCCACATGCTGCGGAACAACTGGGCCCGTGAGCCACAACTACTGAGCCTGCGCCTCTGGAGCCTGTGCTCCGCAACAAGAGAGGCCGCGATACTGAGAGGCCTACGCACCGCGATGAAGAGTGGCCCCCACTTACCGCAACTGGAGAGAGCCCTAGCACAGAAACGAAGACACAACATAGCAAGCAATCAATCAATACATAAATCTTAAAAAAACAATAAAACATTAAAAAAATAAAATACAATAAAGCAGAACAGCGACTAAGACCTCGTGGAAAGGGCTGCATGCCTCCTTTTCTGCGCGGCTACTCAGGGACTTACCTCGAGGCCAGTACTCACGTTGAGTTTCCATTTAGCTCTAGAGCGTGGCAGGATGAGCTCCACCCCGGCCATCGAAGCACCCGGCTTAGCTAGAGAAAACTCCTTTTCTTCCCAGAGCCATGCCTACAGTGGCTAGTGGCCTGTCAACAGCAGTCAATTTCAAGTAGCTTCAAGGCAGCATGAATGGAGCTTTCAAAATGGGAAAGCAAGGCTAGTTCCATCAGGCCCCCATTTCCACGGGCACACACAGCATACATCCCTGTGCTTTCTAACAAGTCCAAACAGACACAGGTTACCCAGTGGTACCTTCCCTGAATCAACTCCTCGAAGCAGGGTGTTCTGCAAATAGCGAACTGCCTCAACCAAGGAACGCCCCAGGTAAGCCTCCGGGCCCGTGGCTCTTCAAAAGCCTGCAGTGTTACACGAGGAACTGGGCTTTAGGTGCAGTCGGAACGCAGGCCGACATTCTCCTGGAGGCAGGGTGACTTCAGGCAGGGGGTACCAGATGGAATGCGAAGCCGAGGGTTATTCTCAGTGCAGCTCAGACTAGGGCAATGAGTCAGACTTGCACGGAATGTTGGACCTGCTAGAAAGGTGTTCGTCGACCTGTGGGAGTGTTGAGGGAATCAAGCTGTCCCAAGAAAGAGTGCCGTCTGTTGCCCTACACTCGGCATACACAGAGTGGCTCCGAAGGGCTACGGGCCTGGATGTGGCTTAGCAGGCCCATGGGGGCCTGACGGTACTCAGTGTTCTTGCAGGGAATAGGGTGCCCACGCGGGGTTCCTAGACGTCCTGCAAAGCGTACTGACATTAAAACAATGCAGAGCAGCGGCTATGGCCTCATGGAAAATGCTGCACGCCTCCTCTTCTGCATGGCAATTCAGGGCCTTAACTTGAGGCACGTGCTCTAGCTGAGTGTCCCGTTAGCGACACAGCATGGTAGGATGCTGACTTTCTCCTCGAGCAGAGTGACTTCAGGTACGAGGTCCTCGAAGAATTCTAAGCAGAGTGTTTTCTCATGGCAGCTCATACGGGGGCCATGACGAACACTTCCATGGCACGTCGCACTGCCTAGAGATGTGGTCCTGAGGCTGTTCCAGTGCTCTGGAAATGTAGCTCTCCTTAAGGAACGAGCAGTGTGTTGCCCATCACTCGGCATACACAGAGGGCCTCCGAGGGACCGACCTTCGGGCCTCGATGTTGCTCAGCAGGCCCACAGGGGTCTGGAGGTACTCACTGATCTTGGAGAGAAAATGATGCACACCCGAGGGGCCTAGGAGTCCTGAAAAGGGTAATTCCTTTAAAATAAAGCAGAACAGGGGCTTCCCTGGTGGCGCAGTGGTTGAGAATCTGCCTGCCAATGCAGGGTACACGGGTGCGAGCCCTGGTCTGGGAGGATCCCACATGCCGCGGAGCAACCGGGCCCGTGAGCCACAATTACTGAGCCTGCGCCTCTGGAGCCTGTGCTCCACAACAAGAGAGGCCGCGATAGTGAGAGGCCTACGCACCGCGATGAAGAGTCGCCCCCACTTACCGCAACTGGAGAGGGCCCTAGCACAGAAACGAAGACCCAATATAGCAATCAATCAATCAATACATAAATCTTAAAAAAACAATAAAACATTAAAACAATAAAATAAAATAAAGCAGAACAGCGACTAAGACCTCGTGGAAAGGGCTGCATGCCTCCATTTCTGCGCGGCTACTCAGGGACTTACCTCGAGGCCAATACTCACGTTGAGTTTCCCTTTAGCTCTAGAGCGTGGCAGGATGAGCTCCACCCCGGCCATCGAAGCACCCGGCTTAGCTAGAGAAAACTCCTTTTCTTCCCAGAGCCATTCCTACAGTGGCTAGAGGCCTGTCAACAGCAGTCAATTTCAAGTAGCTTCAAGGCAGCATGAATGGAGCTTTCAAAATGGGAAAGCAAGGCTAGTTCCATCAGGCCCCCATTTCCACGGGCACACGCAGCATACATCCCTGTGCTTTCTAACAAGTCCAAACAGACACAGGTTACCCAGTGGTTCTTTCCCTGAATCAACTCCTCGAAGCAGGGTGTTCTTCAAATAGCGAACTGTCTCAACCAAGGATCGCCCCAGCTAAGCCTCCGGGCCCGTGGCTCTTCAAAACCCTGCAGTGTTACACGAGGAACTGGGCTTTAGTTGCAGTCGGAACGCAGGCTGACATTCTCCTGGAGGCAGGGTGACTTCAGGCAGGGGGTCCCAGATGGAATGCGAAGCTGAGGGTTATTCTCAGTGCAGCTCAGACTAGGGTAATGAGACAGACTTGCACGGAATGTTGGACCTGCTAGAAAGGTGTTCGTCGACCTGTGGGAGTGTTGAGGAAATCAAGCCGTCCCAAGAAGGAGTGCAGTCTGTTGCCCTACACTCGGCATACTCAGAGTGGCTCCGAAGGGCTATGGGCCTGGATGTGGCATAGCGGGCCCACGGGGGCCTGGGGTTACTCAGTGTTCTTGCAGGGAATAGGGTGCCCACGCGAGGCTCCTAGATGTCCTGCAAAGCGGACTGACGTTAAAATAATGCAGAGCAGGGGCTTCGCTTGTGGTGCAGTGGTTGGGAATCCACCTGCCGATGCAGGGGACATGGGTTCGAGCCTTGGTCCACCAAGATCTCACATGCTGCGGAGCAACTAAGCCCGTGCTCCACAACGACTGAGCCTGCGCTCTAGAGTCCGGGAGCCACAACGACTCAGCCCGCATGCCACAACTACTGAAGTCCACGTGCCTAGAGCTTCTGCTCCACAACAAGAGGAGCCACCGCAATGAGAAGCCCGAGCACCGCAACGAAGAGTAGCCCCCGCTCGCTGCAACTAGAGAACAATCACATGCAGCAACAAAGACCCAACACAGTAAAACAAAAATGATAAATTACATAAGAAAATAAAGAACTAGATAGACAGATAGATAAACAAATGAATAAATAAATAAACTAACGCTGAGCAGGGGCTACGGCCTCCTGAAAACTGCAGCACGCCTCCGCTTCTGCACGGCAATTCAGGGCCTTACCTCGAGGCAAGTGCTCACGCTGAGTGTCCCGTTAGCGCCACAGCATGGTAGGATGCTGGCTTTCTCCTCGAGCAGAGTGACTTCAGGTACGAGGTCCTCGAAGAATTCTAAGCACAGTGTTTTCTCATGGAAGCTCAGACGGGGGCCATGACGAACACTTCCATGGCACGTCGCACTGCCTAGAAATGTGGTCCTGAGGCTGTTCCAGTGCTCTGGAAATGTAGCTCTCCTTAAGGAACGAGCAGTGTGTTGCCCATCACTCGGCATACACAGAGGGCCTCCGAGGGACCGACCTTTGGGCCTCGACGTTGCTCAGCAGGCCCACAGGGGTCTGCAGGCACTCAGAGATCCTGGAGGGAAAATGATGCACACCCGAGGGGCCTAGGAGTCCTGAAAAGGGTACTTCCTTTAAAATAAAGCAGAAGAGGGGCTTCCCTGATGGCGCAGTGGTTGAGAATATGCCTGCCAATGCAGGGTACACGGGTTGGAGCCTTGGTCTGGGAGGATTCCACATGCTGCGGAACAACTGGGCCCGTGAGCCACAACTACTGAGCCTGCGCCTCTGGAGCCTGTGCTCCGCAACAAGAGAGGCCGCGATACTGAGAGGCCTACGCACCGCGATGAGGAGTGGCCCCCACTTACCGCAACTGGAGAGAGCCCTAGCACAGAAACGAAGACACAACATAGCAAGCAATCAATCAATACATAAATCTTAAAAAAACAATAAAACATTAAAAAAATAAAATACAATAAAGCAGAACAGCGACTAAGACCTCGTGGAAAGGGCTGCATGCCTCCTTTTCTGCGCGGCTACTCAGGGACTTACCTCGAGGCCAGTACTCACGTTGAGTTTCCATTTAGCTCTAGAGCGTGGCAGGATGAGCTCCACCCCGGCCATCGAAGCACCCGGCTTAGCTAGAGAAAACTCCTTTTCTTCCCAGAGCCATGCCTACAGTGGCTAGTGGCCTGTCAACAGCAGTCAATTTCAAGTAGCTTCAAGGCAGCATGAATGGAGCTTTCAAAATGGGAAAGCAAGGCTAGTTCCATCAGGCCCCCATTTCCACGGGCACACACAGCATACATCCCTGTGCTTTCTAACAAGTCCAAACAGACACAGGTTACCCAGTGGTACCTTCCCTGAATCAACTCCTCGAAGCAGGGTGTTCTGCAAATAGCGAACTGCCTCAACCAAGGAACGCCCCAGGTAAGCCTCCGGGCCCGTGGCTCTTCAAAAGCCTGCAGTGTTACACGAGGAACTGGGCTTTAGGTGCAGTCGGAACGCAGGCCGACATTCTCCTGGAGGCAGGGTGACTTCAGGCAGGGGGTACCAGATGGAATGCGAAGCCGAGGGTTATTCTCAGTGCAGCTCAGACTAGGGCAATGAGTCAGACTTGCACGGAATGTTGGACCTGCTAGAAAGGTGTTCGTCGACCTGTGGGAGTGTTGAGGGAATCAAGCTGTCCCAAGAAAGAGTGCCGTCTGTTGCCCTACACTCGGCATACACAGAGTGGCTCCGAAGGGCTACGGGCCTGGATGTTGCTTAGCAGGCCCATGGGGGCCTGACGGTACTCAGTGTTCTTGCAGGGAATAGGGTGCCCACGCGGGGTTCCTAGACGTCCTGCAAAGCGTACTGACATTAAAACAATGCAGAGCAGCGGCTATGGCCTCATGGAAAATGCTGCACGCCTCCTCTTCTGCATGGCAATTCAGGGCCTTAACTTGAGGCACGTGCTCTAGCTGAGTGTCCCGTTAGCGACACAGCATGGTAGGATGCTGACTTTCTCCTCGAGCAGAGTGACTTCAGGTACGAGGTCCTCGAAGAATTCTAAGCAGAGTGTTTTCTCATGGCAGCTCAGACGGGGGCCATGACGAACACTTCCATGGCACGTCGCACTGCCTAGAGATGTGGTCCTGAGGCTGTTCCAGTGCTCTGGAAATGTAGCTCTCCTTAAGGAACGAGCAGTGTGTTGCCCATCACTCGGCATACACAGAGGGCCTCCGAGGGACCGACCTTTGGGCCTCGATGTTGCTCAGCAGGCCCACAGGGGTCTGGAGGTACTCACTGATCTTGGAGAGAAAATGATGCACACCCGAGGGGCCTAGGAGTCCTGAAAAGGGTACTTCCTTTAAAATAAAGCAGAACAGGGGCTTCCCTGGTGGCGCAGTGGTTGAGAATCTGCCTGCCAATGCAGGGTACACGGGTGCGAGCCCTGGTCTGGGAGGATCCCACATGCCGCGGAGCAACCGGGCCCGTGAGCCACAACTACTGAGCCTGCGCCTCTGGAGCCTGTGCTCCACAACAAGAGAGGCCGCGATAGTGAGAGGCCTACGCACCGCGATGAAGAGTCGCCCCCACTTACCGCAACTGGAGAGGGCCCTAGCACAGAAACGAAGACCCAATATAGCAATCAATCAATCAATACATAAATCTTAAAAAAACAATAAAACATTAAAACAATAAAATAAAATAAAGCAGAACAGCGACTAAGACCTCGTGGAAAGGGCTGCATGCCTCCATTTCTGCGCGGCTATTCAGGGACTTACCTCGAGGCCAGTACTCACGTTGAGTTTCCCTTTAGCTCTAGAGCGTGGCAGGATGAGCTCCACCCTGGCCATCGAAGCACCCGGCTTAGCTAGAGAAAACTCCTTTTCTTCCCAGAGCCATTCCTACAGTGGCTAGAGGCCTGTCAACAGCAGTCAATTTCAAGTAGCTTCAAGGCAGCATGAATGGAGCTTTCAAAATGGGAAAGCAAGGCTAGTTCCATCAGGCCCCCATTTCCACGTGCACACGCAGCATACATCCCTGTGCTTTCTAACAAGTCCAAACAGACACAGGTGACCCAGTGGTTCTTTCCCTGAATCAACTCCTCGAAGCAGGGTGTTCTTCAAATAGCGAACTGTCTCAACCAAGGATCGCCCCAGCTAAGCCTCTGGGCCCGTGGCTCTTCAAAACCCTGCAGTGTTACACGAGGAACTGGGCTTTAGTTGCAGTCGGAACGCAGGCTGACATTCTCCTGGAGGCAGGGTGACTTCAGGCAGGGGGTCCCAGATGGAATGCGAAGCTGAGGGTTATTCTCAGTGCAGCTCAGACTAGGGTAATGAGGCAGACTTGCACGGAATGTTGGACCTGCTAGAAAGGTGTTCGTCGACCTGTGGGAGTGTTGAGGAAATCAAGCCGTCCCAAGAAAGAGTGCAGTCTGTTGCCCCACACTCGGCATACTCAGAGTGGCTCCGAAGGGCTACGGGCCTGGATGTGGCATAGCGGGCCCATGGGGGCCTGGGGTTCCTCAGTGTTCTTGCAGGGAATAGGGTGCCCACGCGAGGCTCCTAGATGTCCTGCAAAGCGGACTGACGTTAAAATAATGCAGAGCAGGGGCTTCGCTTGTGGTGCAGTGGTTGGGAATCCACCTGCCGATGCAGGGGACATGGGTTCGAGCCTTGGTCCACCAAGATCTCACATGCTGCGGAGCAACTAAGCCCGTGCTCCACAACGACTGAGCCTGCGCTCTAGAGTCCGGGAGCCACAACGACTAAGCCCGCATGCCACAACTACTGAAGTCCACGTGCCTAGAGCTTCTGCTCCACAACAAGAGGAGCCACCGCAATGAGAAGCCCGAGCACCGCAACGAAGAGTAGCCCCCGCTCGCTACAACTAGAGAACGCTCACATGCAGCAACGACGACCCAACACAGTAAAACAAAAATGATAAATTACATAAGAAAATAAATAAATAGATAGACAGATAGGTAAACAAATGAATAAATAAATAAACTAACGCTGAGCAGGGGCTACGGCCTCCTGAAAACTGCAGCACGCCTCCGCTTCTGCACGGCAATTCAGGGCCTTACCTCGAGGCAAGTGCTCACACTGAGTGTCCCGTTAGCGCCACAGCATGGTAGGATGCTGGCTTTCTCCTCGAGCAGAGTGACTTCAGGTACGAGGTCCTCGAAGAATTCTAAGCACACTGTTTTCTCATGGAAGCTCAGACGGGGGCCATGACGAACTCTTCCATGGCACGTCGCACTGCCTAGAAATGTGGTCCTGAGGCTGTTCCAGTGCTCTGGAAATGTAGCTCTCCTTAAGGAACGAGCAGTGTGTTGCCCATCACTCGGCATACACAGAGGGCCTCCGAGGGACCGACCTTTGGGCCTCGACGTTGCTCAGCAGGCCCACAGGGGTCTGCAGGCACTCAGAGATCCTGGAGGGAAAATGATGCACACCCGAGGGGCCTAGGAGTCCTGAAAAGGGTACTTCCTTTAAAATAAAGCAGAAGAGGGGCTTCCCTGATGGCGCAGTGGTTGAGAATCTGCCTGCCAATGCAGGGTACACGGGTTGGAGCCTTGGTCTGGGAGGATTCCACATGCTGCGGAACAACTGGGCCCGTGAGCCACAACTACTGAGCCTGCGCCTCTGGAGCCTGTGCTCCGCAACAAGAGAGGCCGCGATACTGAGAGGCCTACGCACCGCGATGAAGAGTGGCCCCCACTTACCGCAACTGGAGAGAGCCCTAGCACAGAAACGAAGACACAACATAGCAAGCAATCAATCAATACATAAATCTTAAAAAAACAATAAAACATTAAAAAAATAAAATACAATAAAGCAGAACAGCGACTAAGACCTCGTGGACAGGGCTGCATGCCTCCTTTTCTGCGCGGCTACTCAGGGACTTACCTCGAGGCCAGTACTCACGTTGAGTTTCCATTTAGCTCTAGAGCGTGGCAGGATGAGCTCCACCCCGGCCATCGAAGCACCCGGCTTAGCTAGAGAAAACTCCTTTTCTTCCCAGAGCCATGCCTACAGTGGCTAGTGGCCTGTCAACAGCAGTCAATTTCAAGTAGCTTCAAGGCAGCATGAATGGAGCTTTCAAAATGGGAAAGCAAGGCTAGTTCCATCAGGCCCCCATTTCCACGGGCACACACAGCATACATCCCTGTGCTTTCTAACAAGTCCAAACAGACACAGGTTACCCAGTGGTACCTTCCCTGAATCAACTCCTCGAAGCAGGGTGTTCTGCAAATAGCGAACTGCCTCAACCAAGGAACGCCCCAGGTAAGCCTCCGGGCCCGTGGCTCTTCAAAAGCCTGCAGTGTTACACGAGGAACTGGGCTTTAGGTGCAGTCGGAACGCAGGCCGACATTCTCCTGGAGGCAGGGTGACTTCAGGCAGGGGGTACCAGATGGAATGCGAAGCCGAGGGTTATTCTCAGTGCAGCTCAGACTAGGGCAATGAGTCAGACTTGCACGGAATGTTGGACCTGCTAGAAAGGTGTTCGTCGACCTGTGGGAGTGTTGAGGGAATCAAGCTGTCCCAAGAAAGAGTGCCGTCTGTTGCCCTACACTCGGCATACACAGAGTGGCTCCGAAGGGCTACGGGCCTGGATGTGGCTTAGCAGGCCCATGGGGGCCTGACGGTACTCAGTGTTCTTGCAGGGAATAGGGTGCCCACGCGGGGTTCCTAGACGTCCTGCAAAGCGTACTGACATTAAAACAATGCAGAGCAGCGGCTATGGCCTCATGGAAAATGCTGCACGCCTCCTCTTCTGCATGGCAATTCAGGGCCTTAACTTGAGGCACGTGCTCTAGCTGAGTGTCCCGTTAGCGACACAGCATGGTAGGATGCTGACTTTCTCCTCGAGCAGAGTGACTTCAGGTACGAGGTCCTCGAAGAATTCTAAGCACAGTGTTTTCTCATGGCAGCTCAGACGGGGGCCATGACAAACACTTCCACGGCATGTCGCACTGCCTAGAGATGTGGTCCTGAGGCTGTTCCAGTGCTCTGGAAATGTAGCTCTCCTTAAGGAACGAGCAGTGTGTTGCCCATCACTCGGCATACACAGAGGGCCTCCGAGGGACCGACCTTTGGGCCTCGATGTTGCTCAGCAGGCCCACAGGGGTCTGGAGGTACTCACTCATCTTGGAGAGAAAATGATGCACACCCGAGGGGCCTAGGAGTCCTGAAAACGGTACTTCCTTTAAAATAAAGCAGAACAGGGGCTTCCCTGGTGGCGCAGTGGTTGAGAATCTGCCTGCCAATGCAGGGTACACGGGTGCGAGCCCTGGTCTGGGAGGATCCCACATGCCGCGGAGCAACCGGGCCCGTGAGCCACAACTACTGAGCCTGCGCCTCTGGAGCCTGTGCTCCACAACAAGAGAGGCCGCGATAGTGAGAGGCCTACGCACCGCGATGAAGAGTCGCCCCAACTTACCGCAACGGGAGAGGGCCCTAGCACAGAAACGAAGACCCAATATAGCAATCAATCAATCAATACATAAATCTTAAAAAAACAATAAAACATTAAAAGAATAAAATAAAATAAAGCAGAACAGCGACTAAGACCTCGTGGAAAGGGCTGCATGCCTCCATTTCTGCGCGGCTACTCAGGGACTTACCTCGAGGCCAATACTCACGTTGAGTTTCCCTTTAGCTCTAGAGCGTGGCAGGATGAGCTCCACCCCGGCCATCGAAGCACCCGGCTTAGCTAGAGAAAACTCCTTTTCTTCCCAGAGCCATTCCTACAGTGGCTAGAGGCCTGTCAACAGCAGTCAATTTCAAGTAGCTTCAAGGCAGCATGAATGGAGCTTTCAAAATGGGAAAGCAAGGCTAGTTCCATCAGGCCCCCATTTCCACGGGCACACGCAGCATACATCCCTGTGCTTTCTAACAAGTCCAAACAGACACAGGTTACCCAGTGGTTCTTTCCCTGAATCAACTCCTCGAAGCAGGGTGTTCTTCAAATAGCGAACTGTCTCAACCAAGGATCGCCCCAGCTAAGCCTCCGGGCCCGTGGCTCTTCAAAACCCTGCAGTGTTACACGAGGAACTGGGCTTTAGTTGCAGTCGGAACGCAGGCTGACATTCTCCTGGAGGCAGGGTGACTTCAGGCAGGGGGTCCCAGATGGAATGCGAAGCTGAGGGTTATTCTCAGTGCAGCTCAGACTAGGGTAATGAGGCAGACTTGCACGGAATGTTGGACCTGCTAGAAAGGTGTTCGTCGACCTGTGGGAGTGTTGTGGAAATCAAGCCGTCCCAAGAAAGAGTGCAGTCTGTTGCCCTACACTCGGCATACTCAGAGTGGCTACGAAGGGCTACGGGCCTGGATGTGGCATAGCGGGCCCATGGGGGCCTGGGGTTCCTCAGTGTTCTTGCAGGGAATAGGGTGCCCACGCGAGGCTCCTAGATGTCCTGCAAAGCGGACTGACGTTAAAATAATGCAGAGCAGGGGCTTAGCTTGTGGTGCAGTGGTTGGGAATCCACCTGCCGATGCAGGGGACATGGGTTCGAGCCTTGGTCCACCAAGATCTCACATGCTGCGGAGCAACTAAGCCCGTGCTCCACTACGACTGAGCCTGCGCTCTAGAGTCCGGGAGCCACAACGACTCAGCCCGCATGCCACAACTACTGAAGTCCACGTGCCTAGAGCTTCTGCTCCACAACAAGAGGAGCCACCGCAATGAGAAGCCCGAGCACCGCAACGAAGAGTAGCCCCCGCTCGCTACAACTAGAGAACGCTCACATGCAGCAACGACGACCCAACACAGTAAAACAAAAATGATAAATTACATAAGAAAATAAATAAATAGATAGATAGATAAACAAATGAATAAATAAATAAACTAACGCTGAGCAGGGGCTACGGCCTCCTGAAAACTGCAGCACGCCTCCGCTTCTGCACGGCAATTCAGGGCCTTACCTCGAGGCAAGTGCTCACACTGAGTGTCCCGTTAGCGCCACAGCATGGTAGGATGCTGGCTTTCTCCTCGAGCAGAGTGACTTCAGGTACGAGGTCCTCGAAGAATTCTAAGCACAGTGTTTTCTCATGGAAGCTCAGACGGGGGCCATGACGAACACTTCCATGGCACGTCGCACTGCCTAGAAATGTGGTCCTGAGGCTGTTCCAGTGCTCTGGAAATGTAGCTCTCCTTAAGGAACGAGCAGTGTGTTGCCCATCACTCAGCATACACAGACGGCCTCCGAGGGACCGACCTTTGGGCCTCGACGTTGCTCAGCAGGCCCACAGGGGTCTGCAGGCACTCAGAGATCCTGGAGGGAAAATGATGCACACCCGAGGGGCCTAGGAGTCCTGAAAAGGGTACTTCCTTTAAAATAAAGCAGAAGAGGGGCTTCCCTGATGGCGCAGTGGTTGAGAATCTGCCTGCCAATGCAGGGTACACGGGTTGGAGCCTTGGTCTGGGAGGATTCCACATGCTGCGGAACAACTGGGCCCGTGAGCCACAACTACTGAGCCTGCGCCTCTGGAGCCTGTGCTCTGCAACAAGAGAGGCCGCGATACTGAGAGGCCTACGCACCGCGATGAAGAGTCGCCCCCACTTACCGCAACTGGAGAGAGCCCTAGCACAGAAACGAAGACACAACATAGCAAGCAATCAATCAATACATAAATCTTAAAAAAACAATAAAACATTAAAAAAATAAAATACAATAAAGCAGAACAGCGACTAAGACCTCGTGGAAAGGGCTGCATGCCTCCTTTTCTGCGCGGCTACTCAGGGACTTACCTCGAGGCCAGTACTCACGTTGAGTTTCCATTTAGCTCTAGAGCGTGGCAGGATGAGCTCCACCCCGGCCATCGAAGCACCCGGCTTAGCTAGAGAAAACTCCTTTTCTTCCCAGAGCCATGCCTACAGTGGCTAGTGGCCTGTCAACAGCAGTCAATTTCAAGTAGCTTCAAGGCAGCATGAATGGAGCTTTCAAAATGGGAAAGCAAGGCTAGTTCCATCAGGCCCCCATTTCCACGGGCACACACAGCATACATCCCTGTGCTTTCTAACAAGTCCAAACAGACACAGGTTACCCAGTGGTACCTTCCCTGAATCAACTCCTCGAAGCAGGGTGTTCTGCAAATAGCGAACTGCCTCAACCAAGGAACGCCCCAGGTAAGCCTCCGGGCCCGTGGCTCTTCAAAAGCCTGCAGTGTTACACGAGGAACTGGGCTTTAGGTGCAGTCGGAACGCAGGCCGACATTCTCCTGGAGGCAGGGTGACTTCAGGCAGGGGGTACCAGATGGAATGCGAAGCCGAGGGTTATTCTCAGTGCAGCTCAGACTAGGGCAATGAGTCAGACTTGCACGGAATGTTGGACCTGCTAGAAAGGTGTTCGTCGACCTGTGGGAGTGTTGAGGGAATCAAGCTGTCCCAAGAAAGAGTGCCGTCTGTTGCCCTACACTCGGCATACACAGAGTGGCTCCGAAGGGCTACGGGCCTGGATGTGGCTTAGCAGGCCCATGGGGGCCTGACGGTACTCAGTGTTCTTGCAGGGAATAGGGTGCCCACGCGGGGTTCCTAGACGTCCTGCAAAGCGTACTGACATTAAAACAATGCAGAGCAGCGGCTATGGCCTCATGGAAAATGCTGCACGCCTCCTCTTCTGCATGGCAATTCAGGGCCTTAACTTGAGGCACGTGCTCTAGCTGAGTGTCCCGTTAGCGACACAGCATGGTAGGATGCTGACTTTCTCCTCGAGCAGAGTGACTTCAGGTACGAGGTCCTCGAAGAATTCTAAGCAGAGTGTTTTCTCATGGCAGCTCAGACGGGGGCCATGACGAACACTTCCATGGCACGTCGCACTGCCTAGAGATGTGGTCCTGAGGCTGTTCCAGTGCTCTGGAAATGTAGCTCTCCTTAAGGAACGAGCAGTGTGTTGCCCATCACTCGGCATACACAGAGGGCCTCCGAGGGACCGACCTTTGGGCCTCGATGTTGCTCAGCAGGCCCACAGGGGTCTGGAGGTACTCACTGATCTTGGAGAGAAAATGATGCACACCCGAGGGGCCTAGGAGTCCTGAAAAGGGTACTTCCTTTAAAATAAAGCAGAACAGGGGCTTCCCTGGTGGCGCAGTGGTTGAGAATCTGCCTGCCAATGCAGGGTACACGGGTGCGAGCCCTGGTCTGGGAGGATCCCACATGCCGCGGAGCAACCGGGCCCGTGAGCCACAACTACTGAGCCTGCGCCTCTGGAGCCTGTGCTCCACAACAAGAGAGGCCGCGATAGTGAGAGGCCTACGCACCGCGATGAAGAGTCGCCCCCACTTACCGCAACTGGAGAGGGCCCTAGCACAGAAACGAAGACCCAATATAGCAATCAATCAATCAATACATAAATCTTAAAAAAACAATAAAACATTAAAACAATAAAATAAAATAAAGCAGAACAGCGACTAAGACCTCGTGGAAAGGGCTGCATGCCTCCATTTCTGCGCGGCTATTCAGGGACTTACCTCGAGGCCAGTACTCACGTTGAGTTTCCCTTTAGCTCTAGAGCGTGGCAGGATGAGCTCCACCCCGGCCATCGAAGCACCCGGCTTAGCTAGAGAAAACTCCTTTTCTTCCCAGAGCCATTCCTACAGTGGCTAGAGGCCTGTCAACAGCAGTCAATTTCAAGTAGCTTCAAGGCAGCATGAATGGAGCTTTCAAAATGGGAAAGCAAGGCTAGTTCCATCAGGCCCCCATTTCCACGTGCACACGCAGCATACATCCCTGTGCTTTCTAACAAGTCCAAACAGACACAGGTGACCCAGTGGTTCTTTCCCTGAATCAACTCCTCGAAGCAGGGTGTTCTTCAAATAGCGAACTGTCTCAACCAAGGATCGCCCCAGCTAAGCCTCTGGGCCCGTGGCTCTTCAAAACCCTGCAGTGTTACACGAGGAACTGGGCTTTAGTTGCAGTCGGAACGCAGGCTGACATTCTCCTGGAGGCAGGGTGACTTCAGGCAGGGGGTCCCAGATGGAATGCGAAGCTGAGGGTTATTCTCAGTGCAGCTCAGACTAGGGTAATGAGACAGACTTGCACGGAATGTTGGACCTGCTAGAAAGGTGTTCGTCGACCTGTGGGAGTGTTGAGGAAATCAAGCCGTCCCAAGAAGGAGTGCAGTCTGTTGCCCTACACTCGGCATACTCAGAGTGGCTCCGAAGGGCTACGGGCCTGGATGAGGCATAGCGGGCCCACGGGGGCCTGGGGTTACTCAGTGTTCTTGCAGGGAATAGGGTTCCCACGCGAGGCTCCTAGATGTCCTGCAAAGCGGACTGACGTTAAAATAATGCAGAGCAGGGGCTTCGCTTGTGGTGCAGTGGTTGGGAATCCACCTGCCGATGCAGGGGACATGGGTTCGAGCCTTGGTCCACCAAGATCTCACATGCTGCGGAGCAATTAAGCCCGTGCTCCACAACGACTGAGCCTGCGCTCTAGAGTCCGGGAGCCACAACGACTCAGCCCGCATGCCACAACTACTGAAGTCCACGTGCCTAGAGCTTCTGCTCCACAACAAGAGGAGCCACCGCAATGAGAAGCCCGAGCACCGCAACGAAGAGTAGCCCCCGCTCGCTGCAACTAGAGAACGCTCACATGCAGCAACGAAGACCCAACACAGTAAAACAAAAATGATAAATTACATAAGAAAATAAAGAACTAGATAGACAGATAGATAAACAAATGAATAAATAAATAAACTAACGCTGAGCAGGGGCTACGGCCTCCTGAAAACTGCAGCACGCCTCCGCTTCTGCACGGCAATTCAGGGCCTTACCTCGAGGCAAGTGCTCACACTGAGTGTCCCGTTAGCGCCACAGCATGGTAGGATGCTGGCTTTCTCCTCGAGCAGAGTGACTTCAGGTACGAGGTCCTCGAAGAATTCTAAGCACAGTGTTTTCTCATGGAAGCTCAGACGGGGGCCATGACGAACACTTCCATGGCACGTCGCACTGCCTACAAATGTGGTCCTGAGGCTGTTCCAGTGCTCTGGAAATGTAGCTCTCCTTAAGGAACGAGCAGTGTGTTGCCCATCACTCGGCATACACAGAGGGCCTCCGAGGGACCGACCTTTGGGCCTCGACGTTGCTCAGCAGGCCCACAGGGGTCTGCAGGCACTCAGAGATCCTGGAGGGAAAATGATGCACACCCGAGGGGCCTAGGAGTCCTGAAAAGGGTACTTCCTTTAAAATAAAGCAGAAGAGGGGCTTCCCTGATGGCGCAGTGGTTGAGAATCTGCCTGCCAATGCAGGGTACACGGGTTGGAGCCTTGGTCTGGGAGGATTCCACATGCTGCGGAACAACTGGGCCCGTGAGCCACAACTACTGAGCCTGCGCCTCTGGAGCCTGTGCTCCGCAACAAGAGAGGCCGCGATACTGAGAGGCCTACGCACCGCGATGAAGAGTGGCCCCCACTTACCGCAACTGGAGAGAGCCCTAGCACAGAAACGAAGACACAACATAGCAAGCAATCAATCAATACATAAATCTTAAAAAAACAATAAAACATTAAAAAAATAAAATACAATAAAGCAGAACAGCGACTAAGACCTCGTGGAAAGGGCTGCATGCCTCCTTTTCTGCGCGGCTACTCAGGGACTTACCTCGAGGCCAGTACTCACGTTGAGTTTCCATTTAGCTCTAGAGCGTGGCAGGATGAGCTCCACCCCGGCCATCGAAGCACCCGGCTTAGCTAGAGAAAACTCCTTTTCTTCCCAGAGCCATGCCTACAGTGGCTAGTGGCCTGTCAACAGCAGTCAATTTCAAGTAGCTTCAAGGCAGCATGAATGGAGCTTTCAAAATGGGAAAGCAAGGCTAGTTCCATCAGGCCCCCATTTCCACGGGCACACACAGCATACATCCCTGTGCTTTCTAACAAGTCCAAACAGACACAGGTTACCCAGTGGTACCTTCCCTGAATCAACTCCTCGAAGCAGGGTGTTCTGCAAATAGCGAACTGCCTCAACCAAGGAACGCCCCAGGTAAGCCTCCGGGCCCGTGGCTCTTCAAAAGCCTGCAGTGTTACACGAGGAACTGGGCTTTAGGTGCAGTCGGAACGCAGGCCGACATTCTCCTGGAGGCAGGGTGACTTCAGGCAGGGGGTACCAGATGGAATGCGAAGCCGAGGGTTATTCTCAGTGCAGCTCAGACTAGGGCAATGAGTCAGACTTGCACGGAATGTTGGACCTGCTAGAAAGGTGTTCGTCGACCTGTGGGAGTGTTGAGGAAATCAAGCTGTCCCAAGAAAGAGTGCCATCTGTTGCCCTACACTCGGCATACACAGAGTGGCTCCGAAGGGCTACGGGCCTGGATGTGGCTTAGCAGGCCCATGGGGGCCTGACGGTACTCAGTGTTCTTGCAGGGAATAGGGTGCCCACGCAGGGTTCCTAGACGTCCTGCAAAGCGTACTGACATTAAAACAATGCAGAGCAGCGGCTATGGCCTCATGGAAAATGCTGCACGCCTCCTCTTCTGCATGGCAATTCAGGGCCTTAACTTGAGGCACGTGCTCTAGCTGAGTGTCCCGTTAGCGACACAGCATGGTAGGATGCTGACTTTCTCCTCGAGCAGCGTGACTTCAGGTACGAGGTCCTCGAAGAATTCTAAGCGGAGTGTTTTCTCATGGCAGCTCAGACGGGGGCCATGACAAACACTTCCATGGCACGTCGCACTGCCTAGAGATGTGGTCCTGAGGCTGTTCCAGTGCTCTGGAAATGTAGCTCTCCTTAAGGAACGAGCAGTGTGTTGCCCATCACTCGGCATACACAGAGGGCCTCCGAGGGACCGACCTTCGGGCCTCGATGTTGCTCAGCAGGCCCACAGGGGTCTGGAGGTACTCACTGATCTTGGAGAGAAAATGATGCACACCCGAGGGGCCTAGGAGTCCTGAAAAGGGTACTTCCTTTAAAATAAAGCAGAACAGGGGCTTCCCTGGTGGCGCAGTGGTTGAGAATCTGCCTGCCAATGCAGGGTACACGGGTGCGAGCCCTGGTCTGGGAGGATCCCACATGCCGCGGAGCAACCGGGCCCGTGAGCCACAACTACTGAGCCTGCGCCTCTGGACCCTGTGCTCCGCAACCAGAGAGGCCGCGATAGTGAGAGGCCTACGCACCGCGATGAAGAGTCGCCCCCACTTACCGCAACTGGAGAGGGCCCTAGCACAGAAACGAAGACCCAATATAGCAATCAATCAATCAATACATAAATCTTAAAAAAGCAATAAAACATTAAAACAATAAAATAAAATAAAGCAGAACAGCGACTAAGACCTCGTGGAAAGGGCTGCATGCCTCCATTTCTGCGCGGCTATTCAGGGACTTACCTCGAGGCCAGTACTCACGTTGAGTTTCCCTTTAGCTCTAGAGCGTGGCAGGATGAGCTCCACCCCGGCCATCGAAGCACCCGGCTTAGCTAGAGAAAACTCCTTTTCTTCCCAGAGCCATTCCTACAGTGGCTAGAGGCCTGTCAACAGCAGTCAATTTCAAGTAGCTTCAAGGCAGCATGAATGGAGCTTTCAAAATGGGAAAGCAAGGCTAGTTCCATCAGGCCCCCATTTCCACGTGCACACGCAGCATACATCCCTGTGCTTTCTAACAAGTCCAAACAGACACAGGTGACCCAGTGGTTCTTTCCCTGAATCAACTCCTCGAAGCAGGGTGTTCTTCAAATAGCGAACTGTCTCAACCAAGGATCGCCCCAGCTAAGCCTCTGGGCCCGTGGCTCTTCAAAACCCTGCAGTGTTACACGAGGAACTGGGCTTTAGTTGCAGTCGGAACGCAGGCTGACATTCTCCTGGAGGCAGGGTGACTTCAGGCAGGGGGTCCCAGATGGAATGCGAAGCTGAGGGTTATTCTCAGTGCAGCTCAGACTAGGGTAATGAGACAGACTTGCACGGAATGTTGGACCTGCTAGAAAGGTGTTCGTCGACCTGTGGGAGTGTTGAGGAAATCAAGCCGTCCCAAGAAGGAGTGCAGTCTGTTGCCCTACACTCGGCATACTCAGAGTGGCTCCGAAGGGCTACGGGCCTGGATGAGGCATAGCGGGCCCACGGGGGCCTGGGGTTACTCAGTGTTCTTGCAGGGAATAGGGTTCCCACGCGAGGCTCCTAGATGTCCTGCAAAGCGGACTGACGTTAAAATAATGCAGAGCAGGGGCTTCGCTTGTGGTGCAGTGGTTGGGAATCCACCTGCCGATGCAGGGGACATGGGTTCGAGCCTTGGTCCACCAAGATCTCACATGCTGCGGAGCAATTAAGCCCGTGCTCCACAACGACTGAGCCTGCGCTCTAGAGTCCGGGAGCCACAACGACTCAGCCCGCATGCCACAACTACTGAAGTCCACGTGCCTAGAGCTTCTGCTCCACAACAAGAGGAGCCACCGCAATGAGAAGCCCGAGCACCGCAACGAAGAGTAGCCCCCGCTCGCTGCAACTAGAGAACGCTCACATGCAGCAACGAAGACCCAACACAGTAAAACAAAAATGATAAATTACATAAGAAAATAAAGAACTAGATAGACAGATAGATAAACAAATGAATAAATAAATAAACTAACGCTGAGCAGGGGCTACGGCCTCCTGAAAACTGCAGCACGCCTCCGCTTCTGCACGGCAATTCAGGGCCTTACCTCGAGGCAAGTGCTCACACTGAGTGTCCCGTTAGCGCCACAGCATGGTAGGATGCTGGCTTTCTCCTCGAGCAGAGTGACTTCAGGTACGAGGTCCTCGAAGAATTCTAAGCACAGTGTTTTCTCATGGAAGCTCAGACGGGGGCCATGACGAACACTTCCATGGCACGTCGCACTGCCTAGAAATGTGGTCCTGAGGCTGTTCCAGTGCTCTGGAAATGTAGCTCTCCTTAAGGAACGAGCAGTGTGTTGCCCATCACTCGGCATACACAGAGGGCCTCCGAGGGACCGACCTTTGGGCCTCGACGTTGCTCAGCAGGCCCACAGGGGTCTGCAGGCACTCAGAGATCCTGGAGGGAAAATGATGCACACCCGAGGGGCCTAGGAGTCCTGAAAAGGGTACTTCCTTTAAAATAAAGCAGAAGAGGGGCTTCCCTGATGGCGCAGTGGTTGAGAATCTGCCTGCCAATGCAGGGTACACGGGTTGGAGCCTTGGTCTGGGAGGATTCCACATGCTGCGGAACAACTGGGCCCGTGAGCCACAACTACTGAGCCTGCGCCTCTGGAGCCTGTGCTCCGCAACAAGAGAGGCCGCGATACTGAGAGGCCTACGCACCGCGATGAAGAGTGGCCCCCACTTACCGCAACTGGAGAGAGCCCTAGCACAGAAACGAAGACACAACATAGCAAGCAATCAATCAATACATAAATCTTAAAAAAACAATAAAACATTAAAAAAATAAAATACAATAAAGCAGAACAGCGACTAAGACCTCGTGGAAAGGGCTGCATGCCTCCTTTTCTGCGCGGCTACTCAGGGACTTACCTCGAGGCCAGTACTCACGTTGAGTTTCCATTTAGCTCTAGAGCGTGGCAGGATGAGCTCCACCCCGGCCATCGAAGCACCCGGCTTAGCTAGAGAAAACTCCTTTTCTTCCCAGAGCCATGCCTACAGTGGCTAGTGGCCTGTCAACAACAGTCAATTTCAAGTAGCTTCAAGGCAGCATGAATGGAGCTTTCAAAATGGGAAAGCAAGGCTAGTTCCATCAGGCCCCCATTTCCATGGGCACACACAGCATACATCCCTGTGCTTTCTAACAAGTCCAAACAGACACAGGTTACCCAGTGGTACCTTCCCTGAATCAACTCCTCGAAGCAGGGTGTTCTGCAAATAGCGAACTGCCTCAACCAAGGAACGCCCCAGGTAAGCCTCCGGGCCCGTGGCTCTTCAAAAGCCTGCAGTGTTACACGAGGAACTGGGCTTTAGGTGCAGTCGGAACGCAGGCCGACATTCTCCTGGAGGCAGGGTGAGTTCAGGCAGGGGGTACCAGATGGAATGCGAAGCCGAGGGTTATTCTCAGTGCAGCTCAGACTAGGGCAATGAGTCAGACTTGCACGGAATGTTGGACCTGCTAGAAAGGTGTTCGTCGACCTGTGGGAGTGTTGAAGGAATCAAGCTGTCCCAAGAAAGAGTGCCGTCTGTTGCCCTACACTCGGCATACACAGAGTGGCTCCGAATGGCTACGGGCCTGGATGTGGCTTAGCAGGCCCATGGGGGCCTGACGGTACTCAGTGTTCTTGCAGGGAATAGGGTGCCCACGCGGGGTTCCTAGACGTCCTGCAAAGCGTACTGACATTAAAACAATGCAGAGCAGCGGCTATGGCCTCATGGAAGATGCTGCACGCCTCCTCTTCTGCATGGCAATTCAGGGCCTTAACTTGAGGCACGTGCTCTAGCTGAGTGTCCCGTTAGCGACACAGCATGGTAGGATGCTGACTTTCTCCTCGAGCAGAGTGACTTCAGGTACGAGGTCCTCGAAGAATTCTAAGCGGAGTGTTTTCTCATGGCAGCTCAGACGGGGGCCATGACGAACACTTCCATGACACGTCGCACTGCCTAGAGATGTGGTCCTGAGGCTGTTCCAGTGCTCTGGAAATGTAGCTCTCCTTAAGGAACGAGCAGTGTGTTACCCATCACTCGGCATACACAGAGGGCCTCCGAGGGACCGACCTTCGGGCCTCGATGTTGCTCAGCAGGCCCACAGGGGTCTGGAGGTACTCACTGATCTTGGAGAGAAAATGATGCACACCCGAGGGGCCTAGGAGTCCTGAAAAGGGTACTTCCTTTAAAATAAAGCAGAACAGGGGCTTCCCTGGTGGCGCAGTGGTTGAGAATCTGCCTGCCAATGCAGGGTACACGGGTGCGAGCCCTGGTCTGGGAGGATCCCACATGCCGCGGAGCAACCGGGCCCGTGAGCCACAATTACTGAGCCTGCGCCTCTGGAGCCTGTGCTCCACAACAAGAGAGGCCGCGATAGTGAGAGGCCTACGCACCGCGATGAAGAGTCGCCCCCACTTACCGCAACTGGAGAGGGCCCTAGCACAGAAACGAAGACCCAATATAGCAATCAATCAATCAATACATAAATCTTAAAAAAACAATAAAACATTAAAACAATAAAATAAAATAAAGCAGAACAGCGACTAAGACCTCGTGGAAAGGGCTGCATGCGTCCATTTCTGCGCGGCTACTCAGGGACTTACCTCGAGGCCAATACTCACGTTGAGTTTCCCTTTAGCTCTAGAGCGTGGCAGGATGAGCTCCACCCCGGCCATCGAAGCACCCGGCTTAGCTAGAGAAAACTCCTTTTCTTCCCAGAGCCATTCCTACAGTGGCTAGAGGCCTGTCAACAGCAGTCAATTTCAAGTAGCTTCAAGGCAGCATGAATGGAGCTTTCAAAATGGGAAAGCAAGGCTAGTTCCATCAGGCCCCCATTTCCACGGGCACACGCAGCATACATCCCTGTGCTTTCTAACAAGTCCAAACAGACACAGGTTACCCAGTGGTTCTTTCCCTGAATCAACTCCTCGAAGCAGGGTGTTCTTCAAATAGCGAACTGTCTCAACCAAGGATCGCCCCAGCTAAGCCTCCGGGCCCGTGGCTCTTCAAAACCCTGCAGTGTTACACGACGAACTGGGCTTTAGTTGCAGTCGGAACGCAGGCTGACATTCTCCTGGAGGCAGGGTGACTTCAGGCAGGGGGTCCCAGATGGAATGCGAAGCTGAGGGTTATTCTCAGTGCAGCTCAGACTAGGGTAATGAGGCAGACTTGCACGGAATGTTGGACCTGCTAGAAAGGTGTTCGTCGACCTGTGGGAGTGTTGAGGAAATCAAGCCGTCCCAAGAAAGAGTGCAGTCTGTTGCCCTACACTCGGCATACTCAGAGTGGCTCCGAAGGGCTACGGGCCTGGATGTGGCATAGCGGGCCCATGGGGGCCTGGGGTTACTCAGTGTTCTTGCAGGGAATAGGGTGCCCACGCGAGGCTCCTAGATGTCCTGCAAAGCGGACTGACGTTAAAATAATGCAGAGCAGGGGCTTCGCTTGTGGTGCAGTGGTTGGGAATCCACCTGCCGATGCAGGGGACATGGGTTCGAGCCTTGGTCCACCAAGATCTCACATGCTGCGGAGCAACTAAGCCCGTGCTCCACAACGACTGAGCCTGCGCTCTAGAGTCCGGGAGCCACAACGACTAAGCCCGCATGCCACAACTACTGAAGTCCACGTGCCTAGATCCTCTGCTCCACAACAAGAGGAGCCACCGCAATGAGAAGCCCGAGCACCGCAACGAAGAGTAGCCCCCGCTCGCTACAACTAGAGAACGCTCACATGCAGCAACGAAGACCCAACACAGTAAAACAAAAATGATAAGTTACATAAGAAAATAAATAAATAGATAGATAGATAAACAAATGAATAAATAAATAAACTAACGCTGAGCAGGGGCTACGGCCTCCTGAAAACTGCAGCACGCCTCCGCTTCTGCACGGCAATTCAGGGCCTTACCTCGAGGCAAGTGCTCACACTGAGTGTCCCGTTAGCGCCACAGCATGGTAGGATGCTGGCTTTCTCCTCGAGCAGAGTGACTTCAGGTACGAGGTCCTCGAAGAATTCTAAGCACAGTGTTTTCTCATGGAAGCTCAGACGGGGGCCATGACTAACTCTTCCATGGCACGTCGCACTGCCTAGAAATGTGGTCCTGAGGCTGTTCCAGTGCTCTGGAAATGTAGCTCTCCTTAAGGAATGAGCAGTGTGTTGCCCATCACTCGGCATACACAGAGGGCCTCCGAGGGACCGACCTTTGGGCCTCGACGTTGCTCAGCAGGCCCACAGGGGTCTGCAGGCACTCAGAGATCCTGGAGGGAAAATGATGCACACCCGAGGGGCCTAGGAGTCCTGAAAAGGGTACTTCCTTTAAAATAAAGCAGAAGAGGGGCTTCCCTGATGGCGCAGTGGTTGAGAATCTGCCTGCCAATGCAGGGTACACGGGTTGGAGCCTTGGTCTGGGAGGATTCCACATGCTGCGGAACAACTGGGCCCGTGAGCCACAACTACTGAGCCTGCGCCTCTGGAGCCTGTGCTCCGCAACAAGAGAGGCCGCGATACTGAGAGGCCTACGCACCGCGATGAAGAGTGGCCCCCACTTACCGCAACTGGAGAGAGCCCTAGCACAGATACGAAGACACAACATAGCAAGCAATCAATCAATACATAAATCTTAAAAAAACAATAAAACATTAAAAAAATAAAATACAATAAAGCAGAACAGCGACTAAGACCTCGTGGAAAGGGCTGCATGCCTCCTTTTCTGCGCGGCTACTCAGGGACTTACCTCGAGGCCAGTACTCACGTTGAGTTTCCATTTAGCTCTAGAGCGTGGCAGGATGAGCTCCACCCCGGCCATCGAAGCACCCGGCTTAGCTAGAGAAAACTCCTTTTCTTCCCAGAGCCATGCCTACAGTGGCTACTGGCCTGTCAACAGCAGTCAATTTCAAGTAGCTTCAAGGCAGCATGAATGGAGCTTTCAAAATGGGAAAGCAAGGCTAGTTCCATCAGGCCCCCATTTCCACGGGCACACACAGCATACATCCCTGTGCTTTCTAACAAGTCCAAACAGACACAGGTTACCCAGTGGTACCTTCCCTGAATCAACTCCTCGAAGCAGGGTGTTCTGCAAATAGCGAACTGCCTCAACCAAGGAACGCCCCAGGTAAGCCTCCGGGCCCGTGGCTCTTCAAAAGCCTGCAGTGTTACACGAGGAACTGGGCTTTAGGTGCAGTCGGAACGCAGGCCGACATTCTCCTGGAGGCAGGGTGACTTCAGGCAGGGGGTACCAGATGGAATGCGAAGCCGAGGGTTATTCTCAGTGCAGCTCAGACTAGGGCAATGAGTCAGACTTGCACGGAATGTTGGACCTGCTAGAAAGGTGTTCGTCGACCTGTGGGAGTGTTGAAGGAATCAAGCTGTCCCAAGAAAGAGTGCCGTCTGTTGCCCTACACTCGGCATACACAGAGTGGCTCCGAAGGGCTACGGGCCTGGATGTGGCTTAGCAGGCCCATGGGGGCCTGACGGTACTCAGTGTTCTTGCAGGGAATAGGGTGCCCACGCGGGGTTCCTAGACGTCCTGCAAAGCGTACTGACATTAAAACAATGCAGAGCAGCGGCTATGGCCTCATGGAAAATGCTGCACGCCTCCTCTTCTGCATGGCAATTCAGGGCCTTAACTTGAGGCACGTGCTCTAGCTGAGTGTCCCGTTAGCGACACAGCATGGTAGGATGCTGACTTTCTCCTCGAGCAGCGTGACTTCAGGTACGAGGTCCTCGAAGAATTCTAAGCGGAGTGTTTTCTCATGGCAGCTCAGACGGGGGCCATGACGAACACTTCCATGGCACGTCGCACTGCCTAGAGATGTGGTCCTGAGGCTGTTCCAGTGCTCTGGAAATGTAGCTCTCCTTAAGGAACGAGCAGTGTGTTGCCCATCACTCGGCATACACAGAGGGCCTCCGAGGGACCGACCTTCGGGCCTCGATGTTGCTCAGCAGGCCCACAGGGGTCTGGAGGTACTCACTGATCTTGGAGAGAAAATGATGCACACCCGAGGGGCCTAGGAGTCCTGAAAAGGGTACATCCTTTAAAATAAAGCAGAACAGGGGCTTCCCTGGTGGCGCAGTGGTTGAGAATCTGCCTGCCAATGAAGGGTACACGGGTGCGAGCCCTGGTCTGGGAGGATCCCACATGCCGCGGAGCAACCGGGCCCGTGAGCCACAATTACTGAGCCTGCGCCTCTGGAGCCTGTGCTCCACAACAAGAGAGGCCGCGATAGTGAGAGGCCTACGCACCGCGATGAAGAGTCGCCCCCACTTACCGCAACTGGAGAGGGCCCTAGCACAGAAACGAAGACCCAATATAGCAATCAATCAATCAATACATAAATCTTAAAAAAACAATAAAACATTAAAACAATAAAATAAAATAAAGCAGAACAGCGACTAAGACCTCGTGGAAAGGGCTGCATGCCTCCATTTCTGCGCGGCTACTCAGGGACTTACCTCGAGGCCAATACTCACGTTGAGTTTCCCTTTAGCTCTAGAGCGTGGCAGGATGAGCTCCACCCCGGCCATCGAAGCACCCGGCTTAGCTAGAGAAAACTCCTTTTCTTCCCAGAGCCATTCCTACAGTGGCTAGAGGCCTGTCAACAGCAGTCAATTTCAAGTAGCTTCAAGGCAGCATGAATGGAGCTTTCAAAATGGGAAAGCAAGGCTAGTTCCATCAGGCCCCCATTTCCACGTGCACACGCAGCATACATCCCTGTGCTTTCTAACAAGTCCAAACAGACACAGGTTACCCAGTGGTTCTTTCCCTGAATCAACTCCTCGAAGCAGGGTGTTCTTCAAATAGCGAACTGTCTCAACCAAGGATCGCCCCAGCTAAGCCTCCGGGCCCGTGGCTCTTCAAAACCCTGCAGTGTTACACGAGGAACTGGGCTTTAGTTGCAGTCGGAACGCAGGCTGACATTCTCCTGGAGGCAGGGTGACTTCAGGCAGGGGGTCCCAGATGGAATGCGAAGCTGAGGGTTATTCTCAGTGCAGCTCAGACTAGGGTAATGAGACAGACTTGCACGGAATGTTGGACCTGCTAGAAAGGTGTTCGTCGACCTGTGGGAGTGTTGAGGAAATCAAGCTGTCCCAAGAAGGAGTGCAGTCTGTTGCCCTACACTCGGCATACTCAGAGTGGCTCTGAAGGGCTATGGGCCTGGATGTGGCATAGCGGGCCCACGGGGGCCTGGGGTTACTCAGTGTTCTTGCAGGGAATAGGGTGCCCACGCGAGGCTCCTAGATGTCCTGCAAAGCGGACTGACGTTAAAATAATGCAGAGCAGGGGCTTCGCTTGTGGTGCAGTGGTTGGGAATCCACCTGCCGATGCAGGGGACATGGGTTCGAGCCTTGGTCCACCAAGATCTCACATGCTGCGGAGCAACTAAGCCCGTGCTCCACAACGACTGAGCCTGCGCTCTAGAGTCCGGGAGCCACAACGACTCAGCCCGCATGCCACAACTACTGAAGTCCACGTGCCTAGAGCTTCTGCTCCACAACAAGAGGAGTCACCGCAATGAGAAGCCCGAGCACCGCAACGAAGAGTAGCCCCCGCTCGCTGCAACTAGAGAACGCTCACATGCAGCAACGAAGACCCAACACAGTAAAACAAAAATGATAAATTATATAAGAAAATAAAGAACTAGATAGACTGATAGATAAACAAATGAATAAATAAATAAACTAACGCTGAGCAGGGGCTACGGCCTCCTGAAAACTGCAGCACGCCTCCGCTTCTGCACGGCAATTCAGGGCCTTACCTCGAGGCAAGTGCTCACACTGAGTGTCCCGTTAGCGCCACAGCATGGTAGGATGCTGGCTTTCTCCTCGAGCAGAGTGACTTCAGGTACGAGGTCCTCGAAGAATTCTAAGCACAGTGTTTTCTCATGGAAGCTCAGACGGGGGCCATGACGAACACTTCCATGGCACGTCGCACTGCCTAGAAATGTGGTCCTGAGGCTGTTCCAGTGCTCTGGAAATGTAGCTCTCCTTAAGGAACGAGCAGTGTGCTGCCCATCACTCGGCATACACAGAGGGCCTCCGAGGGACCGACCTTTGGGCCTCGACGTTGCTCAGCAGGCCCACAGGGGTCTGCAGGCACTCAGAGATCCTGGAGGGAAAATGATGCACACCCGAGGGGCCTAGGAGTCCTGAAAAGGGTACTTCCTTTAAAATAAAGCAGAAGAGGGGCTTCCCTGATGGCGCAGTGGTTGAGAATCTGCCTGCCAATGCAGGGTACACGGGTTGGAGCCTTGGTCTGGGAGGATTCCACATGCTGCGGAACAACTGGGCCCGTGAGCCACAACTACTGAGCCTGCGCCTCTGGAGCCTGTGCTCTGCAACAAGAGAGGCCGCGATACTGAGAGGCCTACGCACCGCGATGAAGAGTGGCCCCCACTTACCGCAACTGGAGAGAGCCCTAGCACAGAAACGAAGACACAACATAGCAAGCAATCAATCAATACATAAATCTTAAAAAAACAATAAAACATTAAAAAAATAAAATACAATAAAGCAGAACAGCGACTAAGACCTCGTGGAAAGGGCTGCATGCCTCCTTTTCTGCGCGGCTACTCAGGGACTTACCTCGAGGCCAGTACTCACGTTGAGTTTCCATTTAGCTCTAGAGCGTGGCAGGATGAGCTCCACCCCGGCCATCGAAGCACCCGGCTTAGCTAGAGAAAACTCCTTTTCTTCCCAGAGCCATGCCTACAGTGGCTAGTGGCCTGTCAACAGCAGTCAATTTCAAGTAGCTTCAAGGCAGCATGAATGGAGCTTTCAAAATGGGAAAGCAAGGCTAGTTCCATCAGGCCCCCATTTCCACGGGCACACACAGCATACATCCCTGTGCTTTCTAACAAGTCCAAACAGACACAGGTTACCCAGTGGTACCTTCCCTGAATCAACTCCTCGAAGCAGGGTGTTCTGCAAATAGCGAACTGCCTCAACCAAGGAACGCCCCAGGTAAGCCTCCGGGCCCGTGGCTCTTCAAAAGCCTGCAGTGTTACACGAGGAACTGGGCTTTAGGTGCAGTCGGAACGCAGGCCGACATTCTCCTGGAGGCAGGGTGACTTCAGGCAGGGGGTACCAGATGGAATGCGAAGCCGAGGGTTATTCTCAGTGCAGCTCAGACTAGGGCAATGAGTCAGACTTGCACGGAATGTTGGACCTGCTAGAAAGGTGTTCGTCGACCTGTGGGAGTGTTGAAGGAATCAAGCTGTCCCAAGAAAGAGTGCCGTCTGTTGCCCTACACTCGGCATACACAGAGTGGCTCCGAAGGGCTACGGGCCTGGATGTGGCTTAGCAGGCCCATGGGGGCCTGACGGTACTCAGTGTTCTTGCAGGGAATAGGGTGCCCACGCGGGGTTCCTAGACGTCCTGCAAAGCGTACTGACATTAAAACAATGCAGAGCAGCGGCTATGGCCTCATGGAAAATGCTGCACGCCTCCTCTTCTGCATGGCAATTCAGGGCCTTAACTTGAGGCACGTGCTCTAGCTGAGTGTCCCGTTAGCGACACAGCATGGTAGGATGCTGACTTTCTCCTCGAGCAGAGTGACTTCAGGTACGAGGTCCTCGAAGAATTCTAAGCGGAGTGTTTTCTCATGGCAGCTCAGACGGGGGCCATGACGAACACTTCCATGACACGTCGCACTGCCTAGAGATGTGGTCCTGAGGCTGTTCCAGTGCTCTGGAAATGTAGCTCTCCTTAAGGAACGAGCAGTGTGTTGCCCATCACTCGGCATACACAGAGGGCCTCCGAGGGACCGACCTTCGGGCCTCGATGTTGCTCAGCAGGCCCACAGGGGTCTGGAGGTACTCACTGATCTTGGAGAGAAAATGATGCACACCCGAGGGGCCTAGGAGTCCTGAAAAGGGTACTTCCTTTAAAATAAAGCAGAACAGGGGCTTCCCTGGTGGCGCAGTGGTTGAGAATCTGCCTGCCAATGCAGGGTACACGGGTGCGAGCCCTGGTCTGGGAGGATCCCACATGCCGCGGAGCAACCGGGCCCGTGAGCCACAATTACTGAGCCTGCGCCTCTGGAGCCTGTGCTCCACAACAAGAGAGGCCGCGATAGTGAGAGGCCTACGCACCGCGATGAAGAGTCGCCCCCACTTACCGCAACTGGAGAGGGCCCTAGCACAGAAACGAAGACCCAATATAGCAATCAATCAATCAATACATAAATCTTAAAAAAACAATAAAACATTAAAACAATAAAATAAAATAAAGCAGAACAGCGACTAAGACCTCGTGGAAAGGGCTGCATGCGTCCATTTCTGCGCGGCTACTCAGGGACTTACCTCGAGGCCAATACTCACGTTGAGTTTCCCTTTAGCTCTAGAGCGTGGCAGGATGAGCTCCACCCCGGCCATCGAAGCACCCGGCTTAGCTAGAGAAAACTCCTTTTCTTCCCAGAGCCATTCCTACAGTGGCTAGAGGCCTGTCAACAGCAGTCAATTTCAAGTAGCTTCAAGGCAGCATGAATGGAGCTTTCAAAATGGGAAAGCAAGGCTAGTTCCATCAGGCCCCCATTTCCACGGGCACACGCAGCATACATCCCTGTGCTTTCTAACAAGTCCAAACAGACACAGGTTACCCAGTGGTTCTTTCCCTGAATCAACTCCTCGAAGCAGGGTGTTCTTCAAATAGCGAACTGTCTCAACCAAGGATCGCCCCAGCTAAGCCTCCGGGCCCGTGGCTCTTCAAAACCCTGCAGTGTTACACGAGGAACTGGGCTTTAGTTGCAGTCGGAACGCAGGCTGACATTCTCCTGGAGGCAGGGTGACTTCAGGCAGGGGGTCCCAGATGGAATGCGAAGCTGAGGGTTATTCTCAGTGCAGCTCAGACTAGGGTAATGAGGCAGACTTGCACGGAATGTTGGACCTGCTAGAAAGGTGTTCGTCGACCTGTGGGAGTGTTGAGGAAATCAAGCCGTCCCAAGAAAGAGTGCAGTCTGTTGCCCTACACTCGGCATACTCAGAGTGGCTCCGAAGGGCTACGGGCCTGGATGTGGCATAGCGGGCCCATGGGGGCCAGGGGTTACTCAGTGTTCTTGCAGGGAATAGGGTGCCCACGCGAGGCTCCTAGATGTCCTGTAAAGCGGACTGACGTTAAAATAATGCAGAGCAGGGGCTTCGCTTGTGGTGCAGTGGTTGGGAATCCACCTGCCGATGCAGGGGACATGGGTTCGAGCCTTGGTCCACCAAGATCTCACATGCTGCGGAGCAACTAAGCCCGTGCTCCACAACGACTGAGCCTGCGCTCTAGAGTCCGGGAGCCACAACGACTAAGCCCGCATGCCACAACTACTGAAGTCCACATGCCTAGAGCTTCTGCTCCACAACAAGAGGAGCCACCGCAATGAGAAGCCCGAGCACCGCAACGAAGAGTAGCCCCCGCTCGCTACAACTAGAGAACGCTCACATGCAGCAACGACGACCCAACACAGTAAAACAAAAATGATAAATTACATAAGAAAATAAATAAATAGATAGATAGATAAACAAATGAATAAATAAATAAACTAACGCTGAGCAGGGGCTACGGCCTCCTGAAAACTGCAGCACGCCTCCGCTTCTGCACGGCAATTCAGGGCCTTACCTCGAGGCAAGTGCTCACACTGAGTGTCCCGTTAGCGCCACAGCATGGTAGGATGCTGGCTTTCTCCTCGAGCAGAGTGACTTCAGGTACGAGGTCCTCGAAGAATTCTAAGCACAGTGTTTTCTCATGGAAGCTCAGACGGGGGCCATGACGAACTCTTCCATGGCACGTCGCACTGCCTAGAAATGTGGTCCTGAGGCTGTTCCAGTGCTCTGGAAATGTAGCTCTCCTTAAGGAACGAGCAGTGTGTTGCCCATCACTCGGCATACACAGAGGGCCTCCGAGGGACCGACCTTTGGGCCTCGACGTTGCTCAGCAGGCCCACAGGGGTCTGCAGGCACTCAGAGATCCTGGAGGGAAAATGATGCACACCCGAGGGGCCTAGGAGTCCTGAAAAGGGTACTTCCTTTAAAATAAAGCAGAAGAGGGGCTTCCCTGATGGCGCAGTGGTTGAGAATCTGCCTGCCAATGCAGGGTACACGGGTTGGAGCTTTGGTCTGGGAGGATTCCACATGCTGCGGAACAACTGGGCCCGTGAGCCACAACTACTGAGCCTGCGCCTCTGGAGCCTGTGCTCTGCAACAAGAGAGGCCGCGATACTGAGAGGCCTACGCACCGCGATGAAGAGTGGCCCCCACTTACCGCAACTGGAGAGAGCCCTAGCACAGAAACGAAGACACAACATAGCAAGCAATCAATCAATACATAAATCTTAAAAAAACAATAAAACATTAAAAAAATAAAATACAATAAAGCAGAACAGCGACTAAGACCTCGTGGAAAGGGCTGCATGCCTCCTTTTCTGCGCGGCTACTCAGGGACTTACCTCGAGGCCAGTACTCACGTTGAGTTTCCATTTAGCTCTAGAGCGTGGCAGGATGAGCTCCACCCCGGCCATCGAAGCACCCGGCTTAGCTAGAGAAAACTCCTTTTCTTCCCAGAGCCATGCCTACAGTGGCTAGTGGCCTGTCAACAGCAGTCAATTTCAAGTAGCTTCAAGGCAGCATGAATGGAGCTTTCAAAATGGGAAAGCAAGGCTAGTTCCATCAGGCCCCCATTTCCACGGGCACACACAGCATACATCCCTGTGCTTTCTAACAAGTCCAAACAGACACAGGTTACCCAGTGGTACCTTCCCTGAATCAACTCCTCGAAGCAGGGTGTTCTGCAAATAGCGAACTGCCTCAACCAAGGAACGCCCCAGGTAAGCCTCCGGGCCCGTGGCTCTTCAAAAGCCTGCAGTGTTACACGAGGAACTGGGCTTTAGGTGCAGTCGGAACGCAGGCCGACATTCTCCTGGAGGCAGGGTGACTTCAGGCAGGGGGTACCAGATGGAATGCGAAGCCGAGGGTTATTCTCAGTGCAGCTCAGACTAGGGCAATGAGTCAGACTTGCACGGAATGTTGGACCTGCTAGAAAGGTGTTCGTCGACCTGTGGGAGTGTTGAGGAAATCAAGCTGTCCCAAGAAAGAGTGCCATCTGTTGCCCTACACTCGGCATACACAGAGTGGCTCCGAAGGGCTACGGGCCTGGATGTGGCTTAGCAGGCCCATGGGGGCCTGACGGTACTCAGTGTTCTTGCAGGGAATAGGGTGCCCACGCGGGGTTCCTAGACGTCCTGCAAAGCGTACTGACATTAAAACAATGCAGAGCAGCGGCTATGGCCTCATGGAAAATGCTGCACGCCTCCTCTTCTGCATGGCAATTCAGGGCCTTAACTTGAGGCACGTGCTCTAGCTGAGTGTCCCGTTAGCGACACAGCATGGTAGGATGCTGACTTTCTCCTCGAGCAGCGTGACTTCAGGTACGAGGTCCTCGAAGAATTCTAAGCGGAGTGTTTTCTCATGGCAGCTCAGACGGGGGCCATGACGAACACTTCCATGGCACGTCGCACTGCCTAGAGATGTGGTCCTGAGGCTGTTCCAGTGCTCTGGAAATGTAGCTCTCCTTAAGGAACGAGCAGTGTGTTGCCCATCACTCGGCATACTCAGAGGGCCTCCGAGGGACCGACCTTCGGGCCTCGATGTTGCTCAGCAGGCCCACAGGGGTCTGGAGGTACTCACTGATCTTGGAGAGAAACTGATGCACACCCGAGGGGCCTAGGAGTCCTGAAAAGGGTACTTCCTTTAAAATAAAGCAGAACAGGGGCTTCCCTGGTGGCGCAGTGGTTGAGAATCTGCCTGCCAATGCAGGGTACACGGGTTCGAGCCCTGGTCTGGGAGGATCCCACATGCCGCGGAGCAACCGGGCCCGTGAGCCACAACTACTGAGCCTGCGCCTCTGGAGCCTGTGCTCCACAACAAGAGAGGCCGCGATAGTGAGAGGCCTACGCACCGCGATGAAGAGTGGCCCCCACTTACCGCAACTGGAGAGGGCCCTAGCACAGAAACGTAGACCCAATATAGCAATCAATCACTCAATACATAAATCTTAAAAAAACAATAAAACATTAAAACAATAAAATAAAATAAAGCAGAACAGCGACTAAGACCTCGTGGAAAGGGCTGCATGCCTCCATTTCTGCGCGGCTACTCAGGGACTTACCTCGAGGCCAATACTCACGTTGAGTTTCCCTTTAGCTCTAGAGCGTGGCAGGATGAGCTCCACCCCGGCCATCGAAGCACCCGGCTTAGCTAGAGAAAACTCCTTTTCTTCCCAGAGCCATTCCTACAGTGGCTAGAGGCCTGTCAACAGCAGTCAATTTCAAGTAGCTTCAAGGCAGCATGAATGGAGCTTTCAAAATGGGAAAGCAAGGCTAGTTCCATCAGGCCCCCATTTCCACGGGCACACGCAGCATACATCCCTGTGCTTTCTAACAAGTCCAAACAGACACAGGTTACCCAGTGGTTCTTTCCCTGAATCAACTCCTCGAAGCAGGGTGTTCTTCAAATAGCGAACTGTCTCAACCAAGGATCGCCCCAGCTAAGCCTCCGGGCCCGTGGCTCTTCAAAACCCTGCAGTGTTACACGAGGAACTGGGCTTTAGTTGCAGTCGGAACGCAGGCTGACATTCTCCTGGAGGCAGGGTGACTTCAGGCAGGGGGTCCCAGATGGAATGCGAAGCTGAGGGTTATTCTCAGTGCAGCTCAGACTAGGGTAATGAGGCAGACTTGCACGGAATGTTGGACCTGCTAGAAAGGTGTTCGTCGACCTGTGGGAGTGTTGAGGAAATCAAGCCGTCCCAAGAAAGAGTGCAGTCTGTTGCCCTACACTCGGCATACTCAGAGTGGCTCCGAAGGGCTACGGGCCTGGATGTGGCATAGCGGGCCCACGGGGGCCTGGGGTTACTCAGTGTTCTTGCAGGGAATAGGGTGCCCACGCGAGGCTCCTAGATGTCCTGCAAAGCGGACTGACGTTAAAATAATGCAGAGCAGGGGCTTCGCTTGTGGTGCAGTGGTTGGGAATCCACCTGCCGATGCAGGGGACATGGGTTCGAGCCTTGGTCCACCAAGATCTCACATGCTGCGGAGCAACTAAGCCCGTGCTCCACTACGACTGAGCCTGCGCTCTAGAGTCCGGGAGCCACAACGACTGAGCCCGCATGCCACAACTACTGAAGTCCACGTGCCTAGAGCTTCTGCTCCACAACAAGAGGAGCCACCGCAATGAGAAGCCCGAGCACCGCAACGAAGAGTAGCCCCCGCTCGCTACAACTAGAGAACGCTCACATGCAGCAACGACGACCCAACACAGTAAAACAAAAATGATAAATTACATAAGAAAATAAATAAATAGATAGATAGATAAACAAATGAATAAATAAATAAACTAACGCTGAGCAGGGGCTACGGCCTCCTGAAAACTGCAGCACGCCTCCGCTTCTGCACGGCAATTCAGGGCCTTACCTCGAGGCAAGTGCTCACACTGAGTGTCCCGTTAGCGCCACAGCATGGTAGGATGCTGGCTTTCTCCTCGAGCAGAGTGACTTCAGGTACGAGGTCCTCGAAGAATTCTAAGCACAGTGTTTTCTCATGGAAGCTCAGACGGGGGCCATGACGAACACTTCCATGGCACGTCGCACTGCCTAGAAATGTGGTCCTGAGGCTGTTCCAGTGCTCTGGAAATGTAGCTCTCCTTAAGGAACGAGCAGTGTGTTGCCCATCACTCGGCATACACAGAGGGCCTCCGAGGGACCGACCTTTGGGCCTCGACGTTGCTCAGCAGGCCCACAGGGGTCTGCAGGCACTCAGAGATCCTGGAGGGAAAATGATGCACACCCGAGGGGCCTAGGAGTCCTGAAAAGGGTACTTCCTTTAAAATAAAGCAGAAGAGGGGCTTCCCTGATGGCGCAGTGGTTGAGAATCTGCCTGCCAATGCAGGGTACACGGGTTGGAGCCTTGGTCTGGGAGGATTCCACATGCTGCGGAACAACTGGGCCCGTGAGCCACAACTATTGAGCCTGCGCCTCTGGAGCCTGTGCTCCGCAACAAGAGAGGCCGCGATACTGAGAGGCCTACGCACCGCGATGAAGAGTGGCCCCCACTTACCGCAACTGGAGAGAGCCCTAGCACAGAAACGAAGACACAACATAGCAAGCAATCAATCAATACATAAATCTTAAAAAAACAATAAAACATTAAAAAAATAAAATACAATAAAGCAGAACAGCGACTAAGACCTCGTGGAAAGGGCTGCATGCCTCCTTTTCTGCGCGGCTACTCAGGGACTTACCTCGAGGCCAGTACTCACGTTGAGTTTCCATTTAGCTCTAGAGCGTGGCAGGATGAGCTCCACCCCGGCCATCGAAGCACCCGGCTTAGCTAGAGAAAACTCCTTTTCTTCCCAGAGCCATGCCTACAGTGGCTAGTGGCCTGTCAACAGCAGTCAATTTCAAGTAGCTTCAAGGCAGCATGAATGGAGCTTTCAAAATGGGAAAGCAAGGCTAGTTCCATCAGGCCCCCATTTCCATGGGCACACACAGCATACATCCCTGTGCTTTCTAACAAGTCCAAACAGACACAGGTTACCCAGTGGTACCTTCCCTGAATCAACTCCTCGAAGCAGGGTGTTCTGCAAATAGCGAACTGCCTCAACCAAGGAACGCCCCAGGTAAGCCTCCGGGCCCGTGGCTCTTCAAAAGCCTGCAGTGTTACACGAGGAACTGGGCTTTAGGTGCAGTCGGAACGCAGGCCGACATTCTCCTGGAGGCAGGGTGACTTCAGGCAGGGGGTACCAGATGGAATGCGAAGCCGAGGGTTATTCTCAGTGCAGCTCAGACTAGGGCAATGAGTCAGACTTGCACGGAATGTTGGACCTGCTAGAAAGGTGTTCGTCGACCTGTGGGAGTGTTGAGGGAATCAAGCTGTCCCAAGAAAGAGTGCCGTCTGTTGCCCTACACTCGGCATACACAGAGTGGCTCCGAAGGGCTACGGGCCTGGATGTGGCTTAGCAGGCCCATGGGGGCCTGACGGTACTCAGTGTTCTTGCAGGGAATAGGGTGCCCACGCGGGGTTCCTAGACGTCCTGCAAAGCGTACTGACATTAAAACAATGCAGAGCAGCGGCTATGGCCTCATGGAAAATGCTGCACGCCTCCTCTTCTGCATGGCAATTCAGGGCCTTAACTTGAGGCACGTGCTCTAGCTGAGTGTCCCGTTAGCGACACAGCATGGTAGGATGATGACTTTCTCCTCGAGCAGAGTGACTTCAGGTACGAGGTCCTCGAAGAATTCTAAGCGGAGTGTTTTCTCATGGCAGCTCAGACGGGGGCCATGACAAACACTTCCATGGCACGTCGCACTGCCTAGAGATGTGGTCCTGAGGCTGTTCCAGTGCTCTGGAAATGTAGCTCTCCTTAAGGAACGAGCAGTGTGTTGCCCATCACTCGGCATACACAGAGGGCCTCCGAGGGACCGACCTTCGGGCCTCGATGTTGCTCAGCAGGCCCACAGGGGTCTGGAGGTACTCACTGATCTTGGAGAGAAAATGATGCACACCCGAGGGGCCTAGGAGTCCTGAAAAGGGTACTTCCTTTAAAATAAAGCAGAACAGGGGCTTCCCTGGTGGCGCAGTGGTTGAGAATCTGCCTGCCAATGCAGGGTACACGGGTTCGAGCCCTGGTCTGGGAGGATCCCACATGCCGCGGAGCAACCGGGCCCGTGAGCCACAACTACTGAGCCTGCGCCTCTGGAGCCTGTGCTCCACAACAAGAGAGGCCGCGATAGTGAGAGGCCTACGCACCGCGATGAAGAGTCGCCCCCACTTACCGCAACTGGAGAGGGCCCTAGCACAGAAACGAAGACCCAATATAGCAATCAATCAATCAATACATAAATCTTAAAAAAACAATAAAACATTAAAACAATAAAATAAAATAAAGCAGAACAGCGACTAAGACCTCGTGGAAAGGGCTGCATGCCTCCATTTCTGCGCGGCTACTCAGGGACTTACCTCGAGGCCAATACTCACGTTGAGTTTCCCTTTAGCTCTAGAGCGTGGCAGGATGAGCTCCACCCCGGCCATCGAAGCACCCGGCTTAGCTAGAGAAAACTCCTTTT